>NC_069661.1:216421000-216729500 GCF_027244095.1 Hemicordylus capensis | reverse complement strand
GGCTATAGCCTTCTTTGTGGGCTTCCCAGATGCATCTGAGGATCAAATTACACATGATGTTAAATGTGTAATTTGGAACATAAGAGCCTTGCTGGATCAGGTCCAGGCCTCTTAATTCGGCATCCTGTTTCCCACAGTGGCCCATGAGATGCCCCTGGGAAACCCACAAGCAGGAGATGCAGGCATGCCCCCTCTCCTGCCATTGCTCCCCTGCAATTGGCCTTAAGAGGCATGTTGCTTCTGAATCTGGAGGTAGCATCTTTAAGATCACCTTCAGAGGCTCTCCTCTGGGTGCTGCTGACCACAATTGTGTGATGCATGGCTACCCAGGAGAGGTGGCCCCTTGTCTATGTAATATTCTCCCTGTAATATCCTCCCTAGAGAGGTTTGCCTGGTAACTTCTTTATATTTGTTTAGAAGTCAGATGAAAGCTTTTAAGTTGTGACTGGTCCTTTGCTTGGTTTTTGCTGGTTCTGTATCCATTTAGCAGCTGTTTTAATGAATGTCTGTCTATTTTTGTTTGTATTGTTTTAGATTGTGTTTATTATGTTCTTTTTGTAAACTGCTTTGAGCAGGGTTTCTCAACATGTGGGTCCCCAGATGTTATTGGACTTCAACTCCCATAATCCCCAGCCCCAGTGGCCTTTGGTTGGGAATTATGGGAGTTGAAGTCCAATAACATCTGGGGACCCACACGTTGAGAATCCTTGGCTTTGAGGACCTGGATCAGTTGAGCAGTATTTAACTAACTAACTAACTAACTAACTAACTAACTAACTAAAGCTGTCAGGACTAGTAACCATTGATAGACTTGTTCTCCATGGATTTGTCGAATCCCCTTTTAAAATCACCCAGGCTGGTGACATTGCCACATCTTGTGGCAGCCCTGCCTATGGACAAATGTGCTGTGTGAAGGATTTCCTTTTGTATGTCCAACATTTCCTGCCAAGCAGTTTCATGGGATGACCCCTGGTTCTAGTGTTGTGAAAGAGGGAGAACCATTTCTCTCAATCCATATTCTCCACACCATGCATAATTTATACACTTCAAATCTCTTTCATGTTTCCTCTTAGTTGTCTCGTTTTCTAAATTAAAAAGCCCCAGATGTTGTAGTCTTTCCTTAAGAGGAAGGTGCTCTGACTCCCTAATCTTTCAGGTTACTGTCTTCTGCACCTTTTCCACTTTTAAAATATTCTTTTTGAGATCCAGTGACCAGAACTGTACATAGTATTCCAAATTGTGGCTGCACTATAGATTTGTAAAATGGCATTATAATAACGATGGTTTTATTCTCAGCCCCCTTCCCAATGATCCCTAGCATGGAATGTGCCTTTTTCACAGCTGCTGCGCATTGATCTGACATCTTCATTGAGCTATCCACCATGATCCCAAGTTCGCTTTCCTGGTTAGTCACTGACAGCTTGAACTCCATCAGCATATATGTGAAGCTAGGTTTTTTCATCTCAGTGTGCATCACCTTTTTTCACTTATTTGCATTGGATCACATTTGCCTTTTGGTTGCCAACTCGCCCAGCCTGGAGAGATCCTTCTGGAGCTCCTCCCAATCTGTTTTGGATTTCACTACCCCAAATAGTGTCATCTGCTAATTTGGCCACTTTGTTGCTTACTCCAATTTCTAGATCATTTCTGAACAAATTAAAAAGCACAGGTCCCAATACAAATCCCTGGGGTACATAGGAACATAGGAAGCTGTCATATACTAAGTCCGACCATTGGTCTATAGTCAGTATTGTCTTCACAGACTGGCAGTGGCTTCTCCAAGGTTGCAGGCAGGAATCTCTCTCAGCCCTATCTTGGAGAAGCCAGGGAGGGAACTTGAAACCTTCTGCTCTTCCCAGAACGTACTGTATACTTTGGTAGTTTGTTGGTTCAATAAAAAAATCTTGTCCTATCTTGGAGAAGCCAGGGAGGGAGCTTGAAACCTTCTGCTCTCTCCAGAGCGGCTCCATCCCCTGAGGGGAATATCTTACAGTGCTCAGACTTCTAGTCTCCATTCCATTCCATTCCATTCATATGCAACCAGGGCGGACCCTACTTAGCTAAGGGGACTTGCGATTGCTACCACAAGACCAGCTCTCCTCTCCATAGTAGGGTAGGGGCACTTTGTCTGTGTCTGCATTTTTGTTTGGTCAAATATCAGCTGCAGGGTAGGGGTTCCAGATCAGAACCATGGTGGGGGTGGAGGGAAACTAACCATTTCCTCCACTGCTGCTTGGATCCATATTGCAGCCTGCATTTCACCTGAGAGAGACTCCTGTGGGCACCCAGTAGCAGCCACATGGTGGAGCAATCTGAATTGGGGGTCCAGAGGGAAAGTGTTGAAAATAAGTGAAAGATTCAGTTCTGCCACACCATAGGCTCCAGGGCAACCCAAATTCCTTCCTGGATTTTGACTCTTGCAATGTCTCGTGATTTGCAACTGGCCTCTCATAGAGGTGTAAGGAATTCTTGAGGAAATACTTAAATTCCTTTATTGCTTTCTAGCTTCAGTATTTAGTGCATTCACTGAGGAATTGCCTTTGTAGCAGGAGACAACCGGTGGCTGTTTTACAACCTACAACATTGTACATGTAAGGAAAACTTAGAAGTTATAATTAGGTGATGTGACCAGGGTTAATGCAGACAGCACTATTGGAGCATGGATCATTAAACAGAGATTCTGCCCCTTCTCTGGTCCATGACCACTTAGCTATGCTCTCTGTGAGTCCACATTTTAAAAATTGCCTTGCAAGACTCTGTCTCCTGTTGAGAGTCGTCTTAGGCAGGGAACTAAGGACTCACTGGACCACGGAGGCTGAACTCTCCCCTGACCTCTGAAGGTGGTCCCGCTCTAGCAGAGCAACTCCAGGGTCACATGGTGTCGGAAGGAAGTTCACTTGCCCCTAGTGCAGCCCATGTTGTTATGGATAAACAACAGATTGCATTCCATTTCTTCCATTTGCTGAGGGGAAGAGAGCATAACTAAGCGGAGAGACATCTGTCTGACCCCCAAAGCCTGGCACACCAAAGCAAGAAGCATGAGAAATTGGGTGGAAATGAAAGGCAAAGCTTCCATTTCTTGTTCCACAGAGCTGTCCCCTGCTCCCAGCTGTGCGCTTCCGCTAAGCAAAACCCTCTGGACGTGTCCATGGCCGAGACCGATGCCTTTGCCTTGAGAGTCACATTTGGCATTCCTGACCCATTTCAATAGCGGCTATTGTCCTTAAGAAAGGTCACCAATGCCAGACGCTTAGCTGGGCCCTGGTGGTTTGCAGAAAAAGCCTGTGGGACAATTCAGACTGCAGGAAGGGGACTGGTGGAATAGTCATGCAACAGCACTAACTGAAGTCACAGAATAGTTTGGAGGGTGTCTGGAGTTGCTGTGACCTCAGTTTATAGCCTCTGGGAAGAAGAAGCATGTAGGCAAGAGAAATGCAAGAGAACCAGGAGAGTGGATAATAGAATCATTTCCAACTAGCGAAAGGTAAAGCGAATCCAGCTATCTACAGTGACATAAAACTCAGCCATAAAACTTACTGGGTGGCTCTGTGCTCAGGGGTGTAGGGAGCTTGCCTCTAGCCAGAGGATGAAGTCCTGCTGGCAGCTCCCTCGCCCCTTTTGATTTTTAACGAAGCATGTGTTGAAGTGTGTGCGCGCTTCCCTAAGCC
Organism: Hemicordylus capensis; assembly: GCF_027244095.1. Taxonomy (NCBI): domain Eukaryota; kingdom Metazoa; phylum Chordata; class Lepidosauria; order Squamata; family Cordylidae; genus Hemicordylus; species Hemicordylus capensis. Next base: position 216,725,832 of record NC_069661.1, on the reverse strand, counting down.
ACACCCCTGCATCTGATGTCAGATGCAGGGGGTGTGACCAGTACTGGGGGCGGGGCCAGTCATCCCCTAGGGATCCTCAACGTTGGGCCCCCAGATGTTCTTGGACTTCAACTCCCAGCATCCTCAGCTGCAGTGGCCTTTGGCTGGGGATTCTGGGAGTTGAAGTCTAAGAACATCTGGGGGCCCAACATTGAGGATCCCTGCACAGAGTTTCCCCAGTCAGCAATTCAAGGAACTGTTGACTGAAGAAACTCTGTAGGGGCTGAATGGCCCCATCCCTGGTATTGGCCACGCCCACTGCACCTGACATCAGATACTGGGTGTGTGGCTACTGCCCAGGAGAGAGTCAATTCAGAACCTACCTTCCTAGTCAGCATTTCAATGAAACACTGGCTGGGGAGGAGAAGGGTGCACCTCACACTCTCAGCCAGTAGGCATTTTGTTCGCTGGCTGGGTGCGGGGTGTGTGTGTGCTCTGGCCAAAGGCGAGGGGGTACGCTGGCAGCCCCCGCCCACCCCTGACAGTCGAGGGATGCTCATCCCCTTTTGTTCCATTGTGCCCGTGACCCTGTCTGGGCCAGTCACTTCTCTCTCAATCTAGCCTACCTCGCAGGCTTGTTGTGAGAATAAACATAACCATGTACACCATTCTGGGCTCTTTGAAGGAAGAGTGGGATATAAATGTGAAAATAACATAATAATAATAATAAATACAGCAGAGGGAGAGGCAAGACACCAAAAGCTTCTCCACTGGCCTAGCAAGTACCAGGACGATACTCTGCTTAGGGCCAATGTACGTCTGCACACAAACACAAGCTATAGAGGTCTGCTGCCAACCAGGAGTGCCTTCCTCCCCTTTTCAAAAGCAGCTGTGCAGTGGGCGGGTCACATGATCAAGACACAGTGCATGGAGAAGAAGTAGAGGTTGACTCTTCCCCCTTGCAACATTTCCCTCCCACAAAACGTGCTCCTCTTAAGTGGTTTCTGTTTCAAGCCTGAATTGCTACCTACAGTAACTTGAGGCAGGTGGTTTTCAGTGGGAAAGTGGGTCATGGGGAAAGAATAAACCTCCCCCTCCCTATCCACTCCAAACCACGTTTGCCTCTTCCCAAGTGGCTGTTTTTAATTTTAGAAACAACAACACTCCCTTCCATCTGGGAGCATGCCTCTATCACAAGTTTGCATGGGTGTTGGGCCCTAACCAATATCAGATAGGCACATTTTCTTCCCCTGTTTTCCTTCCCACCCCTCCCTCCGTTGCCTTCTTTGTGTCATGAGCCCCTTTGGGACAGCATACTATCTCCTCATTCTGTATACACTGCTGTGCATTCAAATGGCGCTAAATAAAGCAAATAACTAAATAATCGCATTAAAATGCAATTACAAAGAGAATATTAAAACACTTGATTATTTCCAGCATGTTCAAACTTAGGCACCAGTAATAAGATGCATTAATAATGCTGACTACTTACCTTAAGATGCCCTGTATTATTTCAAGTCTGATATGAGAGAATTTGATCCTATTGAATGGTAACGGTTGGAGCATATTTGCCATTAAAAATGTTGGTTTTCTGTGGAATGTACTTCTGTAAACTTAGTGGGTTGCATCCACAGTTCTCCTTAGGCTGGAACAAGAGTTCTTACACTGGAGCAAGAAAATTAATTTATTGGCATTTATACCCTGCTCTTCCTTCAAGGAGCCCAGAGCAGTGTTAATGGCTATGTTTGTTCTGAAAATAATCCTATGAGGTAGGTTAGGCTGAGAGATAATGTGACTGGTGTAGTCACCCAGTGTTGCATCTGGTGTAGTTTTGCCCAGTATTTCACTGAATGGGGATTTGAACTCAGGTATCCCCAGCCCTAGCCCAACTCGCTAACCACTACACCATGCTGGCTTCCTAAGGACTTCTGCTCCGGACTAAGGGCAACTGCAGATGCTACCCATTGTAATGAATGACACAAAACAAACATTGCAGAGTGAGTAAAGCTGGTCTGAATGTAACTCCCGACAGAGTTTGGCAGATACTTCAGGCATAGCCATCGTATCCCTTCAAGGGAGACCAGCTTCACACATTAATAAGGATGATTCTGTATTTTCTCTCAGCTAGGTCATTTCCTTCCTTATATCTTTCTTAATGGAACCTGTGTCAAATTTGTTCAAAGAATTGGAGGCATTCCAAACTTCACTTCTAGCATTCTCTCTACTCTTATTGTTTAAGAGCCTTCTCCTTGAAGGGAGGTGTGCTTTACCTTTTCTATTAAGTACTCTTGCCAGCTTAATTATTCCTTTCAGAAGTTCAGGGTTTATATATATCCCAAGTTCTTTGTATCCCAAGTACTCTCTCCCCATTTCTCATGTTCTGCTTCTTCAGTTCCCCCTCACTGAACATATTCATAAAAGCTATTCACAGCCTAAAACAGTTGCCAACATATTTTCCATCTTATCATAAGTTCTCTTGCATTTTTCCCCAGTCAGTATTTTGGTAGCGCATGCCATAGAGTGATCATCTTACTTAGGGCTGCCCTCGGCATCTGGGTTGACATCAATAGTCTCTCTTGGGTTCTTTGTTACTCACAAAGTCTGACTTTTTCCATGTTTTTTTAAAATGCCCCAGTTTATCTTGTTTTTGCTCTTTTGTAGAGAAAGCTGATTTTCACCAACAGCTCAGTCTATGTAGTCCCTGGAGAACGCCATCCTGGGATTTACCTCCTTTCCAGCCATTTGAGTCCAGCATCTGGTACCCTGAAAGTCTACGCAGGCTGAATTCTGTATATATGAAGGACCTCGCAAGATTGGAAACACCCTGCTGAAGGTTAACAGCATATTTTTGATCTTGCCAAACCCCTCTGGGGTTCAAGCAGCACTTGGAAATGTAATGGCTCTAAGGCAACCAGCTTGCACATATTGGGAATGGGCCGGGCCGGCCCGTCCACAAGGCAGACCGAGGTAGATGTCTAGGGCACCAGTTCTGGCGGGGTGCTACATGGCTCCCTTTCCCTCTCCTAGCAACCACTGACATGTCTGACTTGCTGGCAGTGCCCATTCACTCTCCTTCCGGGAGGGACAGTGCAGGAGCACAAGGAGGGAGATGGAGCGAATACAAATACGACAAATATTTATGTACCGTTTCCAACCCAAGTTCCCAAAGCGGTTTATATGGATATAAATAAATAAATAGATAAAATAAAAATGGCTCCCTGTCCCCAAAGGGATCATAATCTAAAAAGACACATAAGATAGATACCAGCAAAAGCCACTGGAGGGGTGGTGTGCTGTGGATGGATAGGGCCAGTTGCTCTCCCCCTGCTGCTCAATAAAAAGGACCGCAACTTTTAAAAGGTGCCTCTTTGCTCAGATAGCGAGTGAGCAAAGCCAAACTTGCATTGCGTGGTGTAGTGGCAAGAGTGCTGGACTAGGACCGGGGAGACCCGAGTTCAAATCCCTATTCAGCCATGAGGAGGCCAGAGCAGTGTACTACCTACCTCACAGAGTTGTTGTCAGGAGAAACGTAAGTATGTAGTACACTGCTCTGGCCTCCTTGGAGGAAGAGCAGGATATACATGCAATAATAATAATAATAATAATAGTGTTGCGTTGTTCTTTTTCCTGTCCCGAACTCTCTCCCATCCCGGCAAATGAGCAGGCTGCAGGACTCAGCACAGCCAGGGCTCTACACTTCTTGACAGGGGCAGGGGGAGAGGAGAGGTGCCATAGGAGAGAGGTGCTAATGTTATTGTCAAACTTCACCTAGGGCACCAAAAACCCTGAGCTTTCTTAGGAAAGGGGGAGTTACATGAGGGCTCCAGTGCCCCCGCATTCCCTCAAAACATGCATGCTCTGTTAGGACTAATCCTGCACTTTTAAAAGTGGTGATTCTCTTGTATATAACAGGAGGAGAGCAACTGTCCCTATCCACCCCAGCACAGCATCAGTGGCTGTTGCTGGGCTATACTTGGTGTTCCTTTTTAGATTGTGAGCCCCTTGGGTACAAGGAAGCAACTTTATTGATGTATTATTTATTTTTCTATGTACACCACTTTGACAACTTTTATTGAAAAGCAGTATATAAATATTCATGGTAGTAGTTGTAGGATGTCAGCCACTATGTCTGAAAGCACAGGGACAACTGCTCTTTCCCTGCTAGACGTAAGATAACCACCACTTAAAAATTGCCCCTTTCCCCCAGTTATCAGGGGTTTATACTTTTATTGTAAGTCACCTTGGGTTGCACTGGTGAAAAAGGCAGGGTATTTCCAGTGGGTGTTGCATCATGCAACTGCATCCACATCCCTGTGGGCAGCCCCATCAGTGGTGCTTACATAGCAGGGGTGTGCACAATGCTCCAGCTGGCCATGTTCCCTTGCACTTGATCTTAGCCAGTGTTCTCTGTATTTGCTTAATTCTTCCCTGCTCCCTCCAAAGAACAGGTCAGGTGCCCCTTATCTCCCCAATCCAGGGGTTCCTAGCCTTGGGTCTCTAGATGCTATTGGACTACATCTCCCATCATCCCCAGCCACAATGGCCTTTGTGAAACCTATCAAGCACAAAAATGGGGACCCTCCCCATCACAATCTCCTATCCAGCTGTATGGATGAGAAAGCTGGGTCCTTTCGAGATGAGCACATTGAGAGTTTTGCTGTTGCTCTCAGTCTGTCTCTAGAAAGATGATCTTCATCTCTTTCTCCAGCACAGAACTGGATATGGAGTGAGACCTAGAATCGGACTCCGCTAACTCAGGGAAAACTGCTCCCCACCAGCCACCCTCTCAGAAGTCAGAGGAATTGCCTTTGCCCATCCGTTTTCCACATGTCTAGTAACCATCTTTGTAGAAGCCAGTCGCTCCCGGCCAACAACCTCTATAGAAGACAGTCACCACAATTTGCTTCTATAGGAGAAAGTTTATGTGAGAACTGCACACAGAAATACACCTCTTGCCTCTCCTTTCTTCCTGAACCCTTATCATGCTGGACTTCCAGTGTGTGAGAATCCCATGGAGGAAAGGATGGCAGTTTGCAATGAAAGCTTATTGTAGCCTAGAGGCAAATCAGTAAGCCGGCAGGTGGGTTCCAGGACTGAGCCATAGTTTTAGAATTCCCTTAGAAGTCCTGCCTAAAGTACCCCTTGTTTTCTGGCCCTCCAAGAATGATCTTATTCCCCATACAAACAATGTGGTAAGTTTCTACACTACTTCCTAGTGCAATCTTATCCTCTGTACACACTCTAAATAGGGACCTTGTGTAATGTTCACAGTGCCACCTGCTGACCAGCTGTTGCATTCCCAGATGAAACCAGCCTTTTCCCCAGTCACCACAAAAGTAATAATGAAAAAGGTTGGATTCTTCTTCAAATGCAAGAGCTGGCCAGCAGGTGGAGCTGTTAAAATTGTGCAAACACCCTGCTTGGCATGTGCACAGAGGATAAGACGTTGCTAGGAAGTAACGTAGAAGCTACTTCCAGTGTGTGTGTGTGTGGAATAATATTGCATGCGGTACTTGTGTGAAAGCTTTGAATATCTCACACTTTATTGCTGTCCGAAAATTGCCTGAGAGGCAAATCAGAACTTCATTGGTTTGTATCTCACCTCTGCTGTAGGTGGCTTTAGGCAATCTACACAGGGTGGCTTTAGGTAAGTGAATTCCTCTCTGTCTCAGAAACCCAGCTGCAATATGTGGATAAGAAGACTTATTTACCTTATGGAGTTATTGTAAGGATCTCACAAAGATAATGCTTATGAAGTGCTTTAAATACTCAAAAGTGCTATCCAGATCTTAAGTATAATTATTGGATTGAAGAAGAGGGTAGAAGAGGGCAACCAAGATGATCTGGAGCACCTACCTTATGAGGCCAGGCTACAGCATCTGGAGCTCTTTAGTCTGGAAAAGAGGTGACTAAGGGGAGACATGACTGATGTGTATAAAATTACGCATGGAGTGGAGAGAATGGGCAGAGAGAATTTTTTCTCCCTTTCTCACAACACTAGAACCAGGGGTCATTCCATGAAAATGAAGGGAAATTTATGACCAATAAGAGGAAGTACTTTTTCACACAGCGCATAATTAATCTATGGAATTCTTTGCCATGGGATGTGGTGATGGCCACTAGCTTGGATGGCTTTAACAGGGGCTTAGACAAATTCACGGAGGACAGATCTATCAGTGGCTACTAGTCTGGTGGCTAAAGGCCACCTCCAGCCTCAGAGGCAGGATGCCTCTCAATACAAGTTGCAGGGGAGCAACAGCAAAAGAGAGGGCTTGCTGTCATCTGTTGCTTGAGGGCTCCTCATAGGCACCTGGTGGGCCACTGTATGAAACAAGGTGCTGGACTAGACAGGCTTTGGGCCTGATGCAGCAGGGCTGTTCTTATGATCATCCTCATGCTTTTCACCAAAGTTATGAGGGCCAGAAACCTGCTCTTTTAGTGTGTGTGTTTTAAAATATTAAAACTGGTGTTAGTATGAAATCAAAATGTTCCCAGATTATGCGTGCCATATGTAGAACATATTGCACAGCCTCAGTACTGGAGCAACCATCTGGCAGGGAGGGGTTGTGGGGATGAAGGGAGCTAGCTGCTGTGGGCCAGAATGTGGTTTCGGGTGACTCTGCGGTGGCAGCAGGTGGGAAGAGAGGGAGGAGGCAAAGCCCTTTGAGGAACAACAGTGCATTGAGGCCACCGTATCTCTCTGGGGCAAAGGAAACGGAAAAGAGATAAGGAACCTTTTGGATCAGGAATTCCTTCTCACTTTCCCCTTTCTGTTTGTCTTTCAGCACAGATAACACCAGGTCTTGTACAATTTACCTGTGTCCAGTCCTGCCAACCAGAGAAAGGGCAGCTATGCGACACTTTCTCTTTCCATCCAGGCAAAAACCTCGCAGCTGACCTTAACAGACTCCTGGAGAAACTCGGGTGACCTCTGGCAACACCTACCCACTTGTCTTCTTGTCCCCTGCCTTGTGCCCAGCTGACTTATCTTGAGTGTTTGTAACTCAAGGAGCAGTTCGGAAAAAGGCAGAAACAAGATTTCAGACACTGAAATGAGGAGAATTTTTCAAGCAGAGGCTGATAAAGGAGGGAGAACATTTGTATATCTTGTTTCCTTCATCACCTCTCCTTGTTGTAGGGAGGGCGAGGGAAAGGACAACTAGGCTACCCTGTGCAGATTGGGGGCTTGGGTTACGCAGGGACAAGGCTAGCTGCTCCTCACGGCCCCGCTTGGTTTTGAAGTGGATAATTCAGACACTCATGTGACCCAAAGCAAAGGACTTGGTATATCCATGGGGCAGGCCTGCACAAGTTGTGACCCATAAGCTGAATGCAGCCAATCAGCCATGTATCGTGGTCTGCGCATAGAGCCTGATTTTTACCGTCCCAGGTAAGCAGCTTCTGGGTTCTACAGTCCCAGGTAAGCAGCTGCCGGGCTCATCGCTGCCCCTTGTGGCAGCCTGCTATGCAGTGCAGCAGGCTTTTGAGCCTCCAGTCTTGGGCAAGCTCCGCCCTGTGGGATCAACCACTGGTTTCCATTACAATAGGAAGGGTATATGTCCTTTCTTATCTAAAGCAAATCTTGCCTCGATTTCAGGGTCTCCTCTCTCTGGCTTGACTACTTGGCTTCTGTGACCTCTGGCTTTGCTTCTGACCTCTGCCTTGCCGCTTGACCCTGGCCTTCTGGTTTGTCTGCCTGGCTTGACCCTGGACTCTGTTCTTGACCTCTGGCTTTCGGTTTGTAGCTGGCTGTGTCAGTCTAGCCTACCTTGTTCCTGATCCCTGGCTCTCCTTTCCTTCCCCTTGATTCCCATTTGCCTGTTCCTTATGTTCCTGCCTCTGGACCTTGTGCCATTCTGAGGAAGCTGCCCATGGCTCTGTACTGATAGCAAAAGCAAACGGTTTAGGAAGGCCTTGGTGAGCTACCATTTATAGTGAATGGGCTATATTTGACTTGGGGTTAGAAGTTGTGCAGGCCTGCTATAGTGCTGCTCACAGCTAAGTACATGGTTCATAAGAACATAAGAACAGCCCTGCTGGTTCAGGCCCAAGGCCCATCTAGTCCAGCATCCCGTTTCGCACAGTGGCCCACCAGATGCCGCTGGAAGCCACAGGCAGGAGTTGAGAGCGTGCCCTCTCTCCTGCTGTTACACCCCCGCAACTGGTACCCAGAGGCACCCCGCCCCCGAGGCTGGAGGTGGCCCACAGCCCTCCGACTAGTAGCTGTCAATAGACCTCTCCTCCATGAAGTTATCCAAACCCTTCTTAAAGCCATCCAGGTTGTTGGCAGTCACCACATCTCGTGGCAGAGAATTCCACAAGTTGATTATGCGTTGTGTGAAAAAGTACTTCCGTTTGCTGGTCCTAGATTTCCTGGCAATCAATTTCATGGGATGACTCCTGGTTCTAGTGTTATGTGAGAGGAAGAAGAATTTCTCTCTATCCACTTTCTCCACACCATGCATGATTTTATAGACCTCTATCATGTCTCCCCGCAGTCGTCTTTTTTCCTAAACTAAATAGCCCCAGGTGTTGTAGCCTAGCCTCATAAGAAAGGTGCTCTAGGCCCCTGATCATCTTGGTTGCCCTCTTCTGCACCTTTTCCAGTTCTACAATGTCCTTTTTTAGATGTGGTGACCAGAATTGTATGCAGTACTCCAAGTGTTTTGTATAAGGGCATTATAATATTAGCAGTTTTATTTTAAATCCCCTTCCTAATGATCCATAGCATGAGAGAAGAACTTATTTCCCCTCTGTTACTCAAATTTCCCGGAAGGTGTGAGCTCTTTTATACACATTACTGCCTCGCGGATTCAAGCCCCGGGATTACAACAACTGTAGCTAAATTTTTCTACATTGCAATCAGGCTAAGGTCCCTATTAAGTGCTTAACTGCGAGAGCTGTCTATTGTTTTTAAGTAATTTATTATGAGTGATTGTATTCTGTTTTATTGTGTTTTAGCACTGTTTTATTGATCGTTGTATTGTTATTCCTATTTCTGCTGGCCAACGGCCGTAATAAAATTGATGATGATGATCCCTAGCATGGAACTGGCCTTTTTTTTACTGCTGCCACACACTGAGTCGACACTTTCAAGGAGCTGTCCACCATGACCCCAAGATCCCTCTCCTGGTCAGTCACCGACAGCTCAAATCCCATCAACGTATACTTGAAGCTGGGGTTCTTTGTCCTAATGTGCATCACTTTACACTTGCCAACATTGAACTGCATTTGCCACTTTGTCACCCACTCACCCAGTTTGGAGAGATCCTTTTGGAACTCTTCACAATCAGTTACCCAAGTAAGCTTCACCCAGTAAGCTTTGCCGAAATGGGAATTTAAACCCAGGTCTCCCAGCGGCTCTGGTTTTACAGTGATGAGCACATTTGTGGTGGATAGGCAAGGCTGATCCATGCAGAATTAAGTGTGTCTACAGTACTGATCTCGGTTGGGTTTAGATGCACCTTACTTTGCACTAGGTTGAGCTTAGTGTACAAACTCACCCAGTACTTCCATACTGTATGCCTTTATCACATTCCCCGTAGAACCAGAAAGCCCGGTTCAGTTTTTTCTTGTTATTTAATTTACAAATGCTATCAAGCTTTAGATGTTTTTCTTCTTGCTTTTTTAAAGACATGAAAACTGTCACTTGTAAATCCTGGTCTGGATTGCTGTGCTGATTTTTCTGAAATGGTCTCGTGAGTCTTTCAAAATTCATAAGTGGCCGCTTCGTGTGTATTCCTGTTGAGAGAGGTGCTTATGAAGCTCAGCCCCTTGATCAGTTCAGCACCTTTTGGCAAAGTCCCCCTCATTTTATTTTTGGTTTGTTTGCTGCAGCTCTGGTTGACGTAGCGGATCTAGAAGGCAGAGAGAACACAGGAAGGCTGATGAATCAGCCCCACTGGCCAGATGGTGGTTCTAGCTGAGGGACACCTGAAGACACCAGAGTGACAGGAAAGAGAGTGCAGGGGGTGGCTTTGGGAACTCCAAAATAATAAGAGTTTTCCTGCTTTATTGTTTGCCTGTGCATCTGGGAATCTCATCAAGCCAGTGCCCTGGGGTGAGCTCATAGGCAAGCAGGCCACAAGGAGGTTGGGGCGAAGGGAGGCCTGGTACCGCGCCAAAGCTGACGGATGGAAGCATCTTTATCGACATGTTCATCCTCTTGTGATTTGCACTGCCTGTGCAGATACTGACCACCCCTAGGGTTGTTATGCTTTTTTTGTGGTGGGGGGGAGCTGCTGTGCCTTTAACAGCAACTGGAGACACCAAATTTGAGCAGCTGAAGCTTTTCCTGGCTTGGAAATAAATGGTGAGGAAAAAATTAGCAGGTGATCAGGCTCCTCTTAAGGATACAGGAGCAAGGCTAATGAAAAGGCTGGCAACCCAACCATCTCTCATCTCCCTTGCATCGGTGGTTCCATTGTTGCTCCCTTCCCCGAGGGTACCAAAAAGCCCAAATGGTGCAGAGATTGTCAACGCTGAGTCCCCAGATGTTTTTGGACTTCAACTCCCATAACCCCCAAACAAAGGCCACTGGGGCTGGGGATTATGGGAGTTGACGTCCAATAACATCTGGGGATCCAACACTGAGAAACCCTGCTCTAGTGCAGTCTTCTACCCAAATGCAGGACTCAACTATCCAGCCACAGTTTCCCCCAGATCAACTCTGACTCCAGCTCACTGTGTATCACCATGTCAAAGTAAGAAACTGGTTACTGAGCCAGCGACAGAGGAATCAGCCTTATACTGAGTCAGACCATTGGTCCATGTAGCTCAGTCTTGTCCATACTGACTGGCAGCAGCTCTCCAAGGTTTCAGGCAGGAGCCTTTCCCAGCCCTACCTGGAGATGCCAAGGGATTGAGCGAACCTGGGACTTCCTGCATGCAAGATCCACGGAGCTATGGCGTCATCTCCTAAGTAGAGGGTCCTATGTCCATCCCACTGAGATGGTAGGAAGGAGCCAGGCCTAGGAGACACTCTCCTGCTTTCATGGCAAAGTGCGGGAGTGTCTTCTGGTATAGCTTATAAAGGTTTTTGTGGAAGTGGGGAGGAAGAGTTTCAGCTTGTAAAGGGCTTGACTTCGAGGCTGTGGCTGCAAGTGCTAAAGGGGAGTCAATCACCACCTCTCAGTTTAAGCTACCTCGCAGGGTTGTTGTAAGGATATACTGGGCAGACGGGACTGTGTATACCACTCTGAACTCCTTGGAGGATGGGATTAAAAGGTAGTAAATGAAGACAGAAAGCCACCTTGAGTGGCACAGCAGGGAAATGCTTGACTAACAAGCAGAAGGTTGCCAGTTTGAATCCCCACTGGTACTATATCGGGCAGCAGTGATATAGGAAGATGCTGGAAGGCATCATCTCATACTGCAAGGGAGGAGGCAATGGTAAACCCCTCCTGTAATCTTACTTAAATGAATACAGAAAGCCAACTCATGGCACAGCAGGGATGTAACTTGCCTAGTGAACCAGAGGTTGCTGGTTTGAATCCCCGCTGGTATGTTTCCCAGACTATGGGAAACACCTATATTGGGCAGCAGCAATATAGGAAGATGCTGAAAGGCATCATTTCATACTGTGCAGGAGGTGGCAATGGTAAACCCCTCCTGTATTCTACCAAAGACTACAAGGCTCTCTCTGTAGTCGTCAGGAGTTGACACTGATGGCACAACTTTACTTTACTTTAAATGAATACAGACCATTCCTATGAACCCGAGGGCTCCTCAAATTAGAAGCTTAAGAGAGGTTTCATCATGCAGAGACAAGTAGTGGTGGAATTGGTAAAGTTTCCTTAAAGGCAACTTATTACCTGTCTTTGCCTTCAATGAGGGAAATGGGGTTGTAGTTCAGTGGCAGAGTGTCTGCTTTGCAGGCAGGAGGTTTCAGGTTCAATCCCTGGCAAAAAAACAACAACAACCCCCAAAACATTCCTGCCTGAAGCCCTGCAGAGCTGCTGCCAACCAGAGGGATAATACTAAGGTGGATGGGCCAATGGTCTGACTCAGTAGATGGCTGCTTCCAATCCTATGTTCCTATGAAGAAGCTCCTTGGGTGCTCTTGGATTGCATGGGGCTAAAGGTCCCTCTACCCTCACTGGCAAGACATGCAGACTGCGCTCTGGAATCTACTGGATTCTGGATGCTTTGGCTTGGTGCCAAATGGATTCTTTCCACATCCATGTGAAAAGGCTTCCCTCCAGGCAGAAGGTTTGGAAACCACTGGTGTCGAGCAATGAGCCCCCACCCAGTGTTCCCTCAAATAGGGATTCCCAGAGGTTGTAGACTGCAACTCCCAGAATCCCCAGCTGCAATGGCTTTTGCTTGGCGATTTGGGGAGTTGCAGCCAACAACATCTGGGAATCCCTGTTCGAGGGAACACTGCCCCCATCCTGTTCCCAGGTTTGAATCTTTGCATTTTTAAGAGGCATTTTAGAGTTACTAGTTGCATCAGCACACATCATTTAAAACAGTGCAACAATGCTAGGCAGCATCTGTACACAAATGCGCTTGCCAATGTGCATGTATGTGTACATTTGCATTAAGTGTACATGTGCATTTAGGTGATTGTTTGCACCCAGTCCAACAAGCCATATACAAATGGAAACTTGCTTACATGCATAACCCACCCACATTCCTTTGCTGATGTGGGGAAACTCTGTTTCCTGGCTGCTTCATAAATTAGTTATGAAGAAGTGAGACCTTTCAGCTGTTTGTCAGTGCAGACCTTTGGCCCTCCTGCAGGTGTTGGACTGCAACTTGCATCATGGCCACTGTGGATAGGGATAATGGGAACTGTAGTCCAAAAAACAACAACTGGAGGGTGGAAGTTGTGCATCCCTGGTGTAGGCCAAGATTTGGATAACTCAATAATAATAATAATGTTCAATAATAATTTTCAAAATTAGAACACATGATAAGGCTTGTCGCCTACTTCATTGCTACCACATTTTAGGACAACTGGACTGAGACTGTAGATTTTATGAGTGATAGAATTTGAAAAAGTTCAAGGAAATTAAGGGTCCCTTTCCCCCCTCTTCAAGTTCAGAGAAGTTACTGTAATATTCTGGGAGATCTTCCTTCTTGCATGCATGTGCGTACCCCTCCCCACCCCCCAAAAGCAGATCCTGGTTTGACTTAGACTGAACACTGTTGGCTTTGTGTGTGCACGCACACACACCCCTAGAAGCAGGTCCTGATTTGACTTAGGTGAACACTGTTGGCTGCACGCATGCGCACGTGTGTACACACACACACACACACACACACACACACACACACACACACACACCCCTAGAAGCAGGTCCTGGTTTGAGTTAGGTTGAACACTGTCAGCTGTGTTTTATCAATGCTAGCCAAAACAACCAGCATTCTAAAAGGCAAATGAAGGGAAGAACTCCAGAAACTAGAGAAGTATGTGTAAGAAAGGATTTCAGACAGCAACAGAGGTTCCCGTGGCAATAGACTACTGGACTGGAGCACCTGTTTTGATTTTGCCGGCCAGAGACCCAATGCTCCAGGGATGCAGGGAGGTATCATCACTTCTTGGCTCAAGGAGGAGAGGGGATATCCTTAGCATCTCATCTTTAGGCCTGGCATCCGGTCTCGTACTGCCCCCACTGAGTTCCTGGCTGCTGGAATGTGAGTGATGATCTAATCGTCCACAATACTGCCCTGAACATGGTGAGACTGGAGCCCCTGGTGCTCTCTTCTGTAAATCAAGACCACCTCCTGGCTGATTTCCGAGGCTAGAAATAAACCGATTACATCAGAGCATCCTTCCCATTCTGTGGGCTATTCTCTTCTAGGTTTCTGGCTTCCCCTGTTTAAACTGTGACAGAGTTCTGTTTTTAAACAGAACTTGATATTACCGTTCAGAACTGCAGCTTAATCCCAACTGGGAGAATTGGGTGCCACCATGAAGACCCAAATAACACCAGCACACCTTGCCTGTGCAGTTCATAATATGCTCCCAGTTGCAAAAGACTGAGATTTGTAGACAGAGAGGCTGTTCTCATGTGCACCCTAACCCAGGCTAGGGAAGCCCAGCATGGGTTAGGCTGCCCGTGAGAACCACTGGGTTAGGGCCCAATCCCTGCAGAGCAGCGCTGTCTAGCCCAGATTTTAAACCTGGCTTTTAGCCGGGGTTAAAGGATCCAGCAAGCCCTTAACCCAGGCTCTGTGATCGTTTGCTCACTGAGGCTGTGTTCAGACCCAGTGGACACAGAGACAGACATCTAGAGCGCCCATCTCCTGGAGGAATCCCCTAGTGCATGTCACGTGGTCCATTGTGGGGTATCTGGAGGCTGGGATGCGTCAGAGCTCTGCATGGTCCATGCTCCCAGCAGTATTTCCAGGCTCATCTGGGGGGAAGGTGAGTTGGAGCAGCCTTCCCCTCCAACTTTAATGCATAATTTGCAACTTAAATGCATAATCTGCAGGCATGATTTATTCCTATCATATAAGATGAGGAATTTGCATGCATGGATTTATACGTGTGTGTATTCTTTCTTTCTTTCTTTCTTTCTTTCTTTCTTTCTTTCTTTCTTTCTTTCTTTCTTTCTTTCTTTCTTTCTTTCATGCCATATATACATGAATAATGTATATAGGGGAGAGCTGGTCTTGTGGTAGCAAGCATGACCTGTCCCCTTAGCTAAGCACGGTCCACCCTGGTTGCATATGAATTGGAGACTAGAAGTGTGAGCACTGTCAGATATTCCCCTAGGAGATAGAGCTGCTCTGGGAAGAGCATCTGGATTCCAAGTTCCCTCCCTGGCATCTCCAAGATAGGGCTGAGAGAGATTCCTGCCTGCAACCTTGGAGAAGCTGCTGCCAGGCTGTGAAGCAGGGGTGTAACAAGGGTGGGGCAGGCAGGGCACGTGCCCTGGGCACCATTGCAGGGGGGGCACAAAGTGCCTGCCATGCCCCGCCCCCGCCCCACCCCGATCTGAACAAAAAACCAAATGGAGGGTATTAGTTGTATGTGTTGGCCTTACAACCAGTTTGGACAGGCCCATAGTTGTCATGTCCACTATGAACTCCTGAACTTCACCAGACAAGCTAGTCCCAAAGTGAACGTTGAAGTCATCCAACACCCAAAGCTTGGGCGATTCCAACAGCAAGTCTGCTACCAGCTCTCTCCCCAGGCCAGGGAAACACACTCAGTATAGGCCAGATCTTTTGCAGGGATTTTATTGCGATGGATCACAGTCAGTCCCCCACCACCCACCCAGCCACTTCCCCGAGCCTGCTCCATAACCGAGTACCCAGCAGGGAGAAGCTCGGCACAAACTGGGCCATTAGCCTCCCCCAGCCAGCTCTCCATTGTGCACGCTTGTATCCCTCCAGTGCTTCTTCCTTAGATCCTTATTTCAACAGGAGATGCTAGGGATTGAACCTGGAACATTTTCTCATGCCAAGAATATGTGCTATCACCAAGCTGTGCTTTCTTTCCCTAAATCCAGACACAAGCACCTTCTAGAAGAGCACTGTAAACCTTATCTCAACAGGTTTTTGACGCTTGTATTTCAGCTAGCAGAGAGCTGTGGACTTCTAAAGGTATTTTAACCTGACTGAATTTGTGAGGGTTTTATGCTTTGAAATTGTGATAGACCCCAAACCTTCCAGATGGACCCAGATGTACATCTAAATCAGTCAATATGGTATTTATAGCTTATTTTTCATAGAGGTGCATATGCAAAGTGCTGTTGCTACATGTTGCTGCATGCTGCAGCTGGAGCAAGAAAGGTAGCACAGCTATCACCCACAGGCACGTTTTGCGATGGCAACACATGACGCCCATTCACACATTGTGTTCAACTCTTGTGCCATGAGTGTACAGTATATACAGGTACAGGTCTGTACACAGGTACAGTCATTCACATGTTATGCTGAACGCAGGTACAGAAGTACACTTCCTATCTGTAGCATGCATTTGAAGAGCTTGTCTCCAGGTTCACTTTTAAAATGAACACAGGTACTGTCATTCACACAACACATGTACGAGTGTATAGACATCTGTACACTTGTACAGCATAATGTCTGAATCAGGCTATGGTGATAGGCAGTGTTCCCTCTAGTTTTTTCCATTTGTGTGTGAATCGAGTTTTGTTCTGGGAGGCCATCAAGGCAGTGTGTATGCATGTGCATTCAAGTGTGGGGCCTTCCTGATTCAACCTGAGCGAGAATTAAAAAATTAACTGAGCGGACATCAAAAACCATGTGAGTGCCCGCACATGTGCACACCTTAGAGGAAACACTAGTGACAGTGCTTATGTTTGAATACATCTGACGATGATATATGGGTGGAGTAAAAATGTGCCTAGAGCATGTGATGCTTCCTCAAGACCTCATAATAAGGTTTCAGAGAACTGGAATTCTATGACTGGCAGCCACAGGTTAGAAAAGTTGGAAGACCCAGAAGTAGTTGACCCAAAGGAAGCCAGCTGTGGCTGTCAAGAGGCAGGACACCAGAAGGAGGTTTCTTGAAGGAAGTGACACAGCCTACCAACTAATGGAGAAACATTCCATTAAGGTGAGGTCAGAGTAGAGCACCTGCAACATGTTCCTGAAGCCAGAGAATTCCTCTTATGGATATTACTTGTGTTTCCTTAAGAGTGGTAAAGAAAACATTTCCTTTGGCCAGTTTTAATAATCTCTGCCTACTTCCTTGTTGGGAAATAAGGAAGTTAAAGGTGTAAAGTCTCTGGCTCTTGTTATCCATGAATGATGTCTGATGTCCGGAGTATTATGAGTCTTCAAAGCTAGGCCTCTTCGGAATACCAAAATAAGATGGAGATACCTAGGCCAAACTAGGAGTGAATTGCTTCAGCTGCGGGGCAGGCAGCAAACAAAGAAACCAGAACTGAACAAGATGGAGTTGCTAGAGATGAGAATCATTTTGATAGTGTTTTGTGCTCCCAGTGTTTTGAATCTGAAGTAACAGAAACCATTGTGGGGAAGAATGAACAAAGTTTCTAGAGGCCTGTAAACTGTACTAGTGTAGAATCCTACGTACCAAAATGCATCAACAGCATATAGACAAGCCATTTTAAAAATTAATAAATGTGTAATTGTACATTTGATAAGCTACAATAATACAGCAAAATAAAAACAACTGCACAGTTCACAAGTTACAGAGATGAATTTTCAGTTAGAACTAAGCACCAGAGAGAACAGAATCTTATACTGAGGAATGCCAATGCCCTCAAAGAACCTGGAAAAATAACTAGTCATCAGAATCTGTAGTGCTTGCAAAGAAAGACCAGAAGCCATTTTAGAAGAACACAAACTGAAGAAGAAGCCCCCCAAGGAGGCAATTCTTATTTTATTTAACTCCACCTCTTAACACGTTAAAGCTTTAACTAGGGGTGTGCATGGAACACACCCCGTGCACACCCCGGCTGGCCCAGTTTGGTTCAAGTCTGAACCAGACTCAAACCAGACCGGGCCAGTTCAGTCCGGCACCCCTTTGAACCCCCCCCGGTTTAGTTCGGTCTGGGGGGTTTCGTGGACCTTAATTTTTTTTTTGTTACTTACCCCCTTCAGGGTAGTTGTTGAAGGCGGGGGTGTGTGTCTGTGGAGGTCCCCCCTCCCCCCGCCAGCCTCTCTTGAAGCTCAAAACCAGCCCATTTGGCCGGCTCTTCGGCCTGTTCGGGCCTTCTCCCTCTGGCGCTGCTGCCATTTTTGAAGCCTCAGCGCCTGCAATTGTCCTCTGTATGACACAGGCCATGCAGATGCCAACTGCACAGGTGTGGCAGCCTCCAAAATGGCTGCCGCACTGGAGGGGGAAGTCCCAAATGGGCCGAAGAGCCGGCCGAATGGGCCGGTTTGGGCTGCAAGAGAGGCCGGTGGGAGGAGGGGGAACCTCTGCGGACCCCCCACCCCTGCCACCTCCAACAACTACCCCAAGGGGGGTACGTAACACACACACACACACACACACGGTTCGCGAACCCCCCCAACAATTGGGGGTGTTCAGTCCAGGGTCGGACCGAACAAGGGATGGTTCAGTTCGACCCCGAACCTTCGAACCGAACAGGTTTGACATCGAATGGGTTGAACATTGAACCCGTTCGAACATCCCTAACTTAAACAAGTCTACGTGCTATATACTGTTATGCCACAGAAACCGCAGGAAGCTGCATGCACAGCAGCGGAGAGCAGGTAAGCACATGCTCTCTTCTTTTTTAAAGATCCTGCTTGCTGCTCCCCTCCCTGTGGCGCAGAAATTTTTCATAAACCTTGGTCCATCTAGCTCAGTACTACCTACACTGACTGGCAGCAGCTCTCCAAGCTTTCAGGCAGGAGTCTGTCCCAGTCCTACTTGGAGATGCTGCCAGGGTTTGAGCCTGGGACCTTATGTCTACCACTGAGCTATGGCCTCATCTCCTAAGGGGAATATCTTATAGAAGACAGTGCTCACATGCAGGGGCGTAGCTAGGGGAGAGGGGGCCCGTGTTCATCCCTCTCTCTGGCAGCCCCCCAGAGTGAGGGAGATAATGAAAAATATAGGGAGGGATGGAGCTGGAGGGCCCTCAGGAGCTGGGGGGGGCGTGTTCTTTGAATCCTTTTGCTCAATTATAGCTACGCCCCTGCTCACATGTAGTCTCCCATCCAAATGGGAGGCTCTTCAAATTTGATTTTTAAATTTGATTTTTAAAAACTGACCAAAAAAAGGTTTTTAAATTGTTTTGTACTGTATTTTGTATTTTTGGAGTGTGTTATGCTTCCATGTGCTTCATGTTCTTTTTACTCGGTGTTTTATTCTCTGTTGTGGGCCTCACAGAGAACAATTTGTTATGGGGCAGCTAACAAATGCAAACCAAGGCAGGCCCTGCTTAGCAAAGGGGACAATTAGTGTTTGCTAGGACAAGACTGGCCCGTGTCCATTTTAAAAAGTAGCAATCCTGTGGAGTGACAAAAGGAATGTGTGACAGGGAGGAGGAGTCAGCCATTGATAGAGGAATCTGATAGAGGAGATGCAGTATCTTTTTAACTGTTTCTGTCCCTTCAGACTGGCCCCAGAAAGCTGAGCGTGTGTGTTGAAAGACGGCCAAGAGAGACAGACATGCTGGTGTTTTCTCCCCCATTTCTTGTGAGAACGTTAGTTGGACCTTCTCTGGGGCCTTTCTCCTCAAAGTTTCCTTTTGTGCCCATTGGACAGAGAGCTTGTTGTGTGTGCGAGACTTGTCTGTGAGGCAGCTGTCTTGGCATTGTGAAGTGGAAAGCAGAGTCCTTTGAAATGGCGGAGAGACCCACGCCTACACCCTGGAAGTAGCATTAGGGTATGGTATTCCCATTCCAACCCCAACCGTGACAGGCCGGCCGAGGCTTTTCTGGAGCAGCTGTTTCCAGGTTAGCAGGACGCCCTTGGGATTTCCCTTTCTGATGGGTCCTGGTGGCAACTGAGCCTCCTGCAGAAATGCCACAGTTCTTCTCCACCCGCTTCCCTCCCTAGAGCTGCAGAAATGCAAGGGCTAGAAGGAACTTGACAGTCAGCTAGCTCCAGCAGCTGCTAGAGTAACCATGATTTTTTTTTAAAAAGGTGGTAGAAAGGGGAAGGCCTGCTCTATTCCTGAGTTTTGCCAGAATGGCTTTTTAAAAGCCAAATTCTGGGTTACGGCCCCTATTTCACACAAGCACACTCCTCAAATCTGGCAACAGTGGCGCTGCCACAGGTCAGCAAAAAGAGGAGGGGAATCAAATTTACAGGGCCAGATTTAGGCACAAGTGAAGTAAGCTGCCGCTTTGGACCTCACCAGGGGTGGAGGGAGGCCAGCGGGCAGCGGCAGCCTGGGTTCTGCCGCTGTGGCCCCCTTAGCCCTGCCCCCTCCGTCTGATGTCAGGCACAGGGAACATTTAGCCACGCCCTTGCATCTGACATCAGACAATGGGGCGTGGTTTAGCTCCCAAACAGGGCCGCACAGCAGGGAGAGTCAATCTGGCCTGTGCTGCCAATACAGTGTTGGCCAGTCTAACTCCATTAGGAGTGAGATAACGCCTCTGATTTCAGACACGGCGGGCTGTGTCAGTGGTGGCCCGGGTTCTTTGAACCTGTTCACCCAATGGTGGCTCTGCCCCTGGACCTCACATTATAAGAGCCAGCATGGTGTAGTGGTTAGAGTGCTGGACTAGGACCAGGGAGACCCGAGTTCAAATCCCCATTCAGCCATGATACTAGCTGGGTGACTCTGGGCCAGTCACTTCTCTCTCAGCCTAACCTACTTCACAGGGTTGTTGTGAAAGAGAAACTCAAGTATGTAGTACACTGCTCTGGGCTCCTTGGAGGAAGAGCGGGATATAAATGTAATAAACAAACAAACAAACAAACAAACAAATAAATAAATAAGGGGCCTCTAGTTCTCTAGTCACCAAAAGGTGACTAATGTTCAAGTCTTATATAACTTATATAAAGGAGAAAAGTCTGACAATCAACATTGTTCGGATGAGACAAAAATATACCTACATGGCTGCATAATCGTCATATTGCGTTACTGTGCAGAAATAACTGCAAATTATATCAATATTTTGTTAGACCAAGGCCTGGTGCAGACCAACACCTGCCCTCCTGGTTACAGGCAGCCGTCACCTTTTCAGGCAAACGCAGCTGTAACCGTGAGCAGCATGGTGAGGGAGGGTGAGTGATGTGCTGGGGTGGGACTTCTGACCCATTTTGAAATGCTGTGGGGCCTTTAAAGCGTGGCATAGCTTAGGGCCTCTGCATGTCATAATCCAGCCCTGGAAATGAAGCAAATAAGTCAGGGAAGGGATCCATGGTTGAGAGCCAAACTACCTGCGACACTAAGAGCATCATTGTGCATTAAAGCAGCTGCATGAGACTCAATCCAGATCAAGACTCTGGCATGAAGGGAGAGAGTTTTCACCCTTTCCCCTACACTTCAGTCCCAAATAAAATGGATTCTGTTGATGTTTAAATTTTAACAATGCCCCAAACCCTACATATATAAGACCTGAATGGCTGAAAATGATTTCCCACCTTTATAATTGTATTTTAAAATATTCTAAATTGATTAATGAAGTAACAGTTTTTTAAAACTGAATTCTTTGTTGTTGTTGTTGTTGTTGTTGTTGTCATGATTTTTTTCCCTTTTGTACTTTCCTGCCAAAATTAAAAAATAAAAAGTATAGCGGGGAAAGGAAAGGGAGATTTGTAGACCAGGGAAAGGATGAGAGAGCGATCCAGAAGCAAACAAGCTGAGCAGAGGTGACTCTTTCATGAGGTGATGTGAGGAAGTTACCTCAGGCGGCAGATTACTGGGGCACCAGCAGGGTGGCAAGATGCCCCGCCCCCCGCCACTGTCACAGCGCCTTTGTGGGAGTGGTCTGACCCTTGTGAACTTTGCATGGCATGCCTCTCTTTGCAAAGCTTGCAGGAAGCACTAGCAGAGAAGAGGAGGCTGCTGACAGCTTTCCTTTCTCCCTGCCTCCGTGCCACTTTCAAAGCTTGCCAGGGTTGGTTTTGAAAGGGGGCTGGACCCCACCAGGGGCACAAGGCAAAGCAGCATTTGGCATCAGACTTCTGGCACCACAATAACTTGGGCTGCCCTTGAAACTTTTATTCATACACACACACCTCTGGATCAAAACTGACACTGGCTTTGGATGCTACGCTGATGCAGAGGGGGGCAGGAAGTACAAATGCCATGTGCTTCCAGCTCACCCACTTTATCCACCCATGACTGAAACAATCATCTTTCACAGATCTCCCCCAGTGGAGAGAGGTGCAAACTGTCCCTACATGGCGCTTTCCAGATTACACCCTGCAACGGGGTCATGACGAATCTCTGAAGTGTGCTTCTACGCTTCCTGTGTTGTGATACTGCAGTCCCTACGCTGACAGCAGGGTGCCGCTCATATTTCCAATGCTTTGTTTTGAATTTAATCGCTGCGATACAGTGCTACAACATCATATATCCGGTGTTAAAAAGTTGCTGTTCTTTCCGGTTGTTAGTTTTTGCGAGACTGCTCCCCCTGCTGGGCACTTTGCTATTTACGTTTTGAATGCCTGAACGGAAGCATTTTGCCGCTGTTGAGCGGCTAATCTGGAAAGCGCCCATTAGAAGCCTGCATACAGTATCTCTCCCCCAGCAGGGCAGATGCAAAGGATCTATGGTGACCATTGCAATAATACAGAGGAACAGGAATCTCGATAAGGCACTTTCATTTCCTGCCCCTTTCACATTCCTGTTAACATTCAAAGCCAGTCAAACTGAAAGCGGCTTTGGCCATTTGGAGATGCTAAGGGGAACGAGAAGCAGAGGGCACCTTGTGCACTGCCAGTTTCCTTGCCTCTCTATGAGGTCCAGAACTTTTGTCTCTCCTTTATGCAGTGATATGCACTAATTGTTCTGTTTTAGGAGCATGAGACTCTCCCTTCAGTGGAGAAGTTGGCAAAAATTCAGTTCTGATTATGGAGAAGCTTCCTGCTACTCTTGCATTTCCAAAGGCTCCGGAAGTGTAAAAGACAGCTGAGGCTCAGACCAGTGGCAGGGGCGTAACTATAATAGGGCAAGGGGAGACAGTTGTCTGGGGGCCCACTGCCTTGTGGGACCCCCAGAGGCAAGTCACATGACTGACACCCCCAGCCTCACACCTGCCTGGGCTTCCTTCAGTTGTATTTATTCTCTGAAATTGATGTGAGCGTTAAGACCTGGAGATACCAGAATAGCATGTCTTCCTCTAGTACCATTAAATGACTTGCATCATCCACAATTTACAAAACCTGTAAAAAAATAATTTAGGAAGTTGTTCTATTGTGGCACATAGAATAGATAGATAGATAGATAGATAGATAGATAGATAGATAGATAGATAGATAGATTTTACTATGCTTTTTGTTACCACTATTCAGCCTCATTTAAGATTTCTTTACTTCATGAGCTGAGCTTCAGTGAGGGGGTCCCATTTTAAAATCTTGTCTCTGGGCCCACTACAACCTTGCTACGCCTCTGAGCAGTGGTGAAACTGGGCCGCTGTGGACGCCTATGGAATACCTGCAAAATGTTTCATGCAGGTGGTGTGGAGGACTTCAAGATGTCCTTGTGCCGTTATTAGTATCAGATGGTGTGGCAATCATTATGCTGGGGACACCCTGAGGGGACAGGTACTTGTGTTTTCCAGAGAGATGGTTCACATTTCTAGTGGGGGAAAGTGTGCTGTGAGAACTCCCATCGTCCTCAGCCACAGTAGCCAACAGTCAGGGATTATGGGAGTTGTAGTCCAACATCTGCAGGAGGGCCAAAGTTCTGCACTAAAGGGAAGAACTTACAGCAGACAGTGCTCACATGGTCACCCATCCAAATGCAAACCAGGGCAAACCCTGGGGACGATTCATGCTCACTTCCACAAGACCAGCTCCCCTCCTCCAGGCCAGCAGTAGCAACTTCCAACCAGAAACAGGAGGGGAGGAGGCTGCCACCCAGATGGGCCCTAGAATGGCTGGGGAGCCTCAAATACCTTAGCGAAACTACATGGCTGGTTCAAGCCCATCTAGCTCAGACGTTCTGAATCTCTTTTTGTTTCTCCGAGAAGCACCGGCGTCTTTGAGCAATGATTTCCGCGCTTGTCCCAGCAACTTCCTGTGCTCCATCCTCTCCCCCCGCCCCCACATCTGCTTTAGCACACAAGCAACACAGTAGCATCAAAACAGGATCTGAGTTGCTTCAGAAGGTCTCCTACTGCTAACCCACTGGCTCAGAGTCACTAATATGTGTGATATCACAGGCATCTCCATGGCGGCCAGCCAGCAGGCCAGCTATATAGGCTAACGCTGATGAACTCAGTGAGAATGTTATGCAAGAGGGAAAGTGGGTGAAGTCTCGAAGTATCTAGGCACTGCTTTGCAGAGCGCCATGGTCCTTAATATCCCATCTGCACTGCTCTATTGGGGCAGCAGGACTGTGCTTGACAGCACCATTTTGAGTGCCACTTCCCTTTCCTTCGACACCCAAACCCAGAGACCAATGAGTCAGCATCTACAGAGAATAGTGTGTTCCTCGAATATGCTTCATTTTTCTCATATAGAGGAACGTCAAAAAATATCTCACGGCCTCCGAAATACACACAAAAGCAGCTGACTTTTTCCTGAGAAGAATGTGAGTGTGTAGCCCAGAAGAATGAGTGGCAAAACTCCTCACGATGTATTATAAAGAAGTCAGGTCCCACCCCAGCATCGGCAGACATGCAAGCAAAGAGGCCTCTTTCCCCTTGCTGTGCAGATGATCTCTGCTATCGATTCTTCACAGTTCTGACCACCTGTTTGGGGAGGGGAGGGGGTGCCCAGACGGAGGAGGGCAGCTCCAGGAGCACAGCAGTGCAAAATATCTGCGGTGTATTCTGTGCAGTGCAAAATCTAGGCATTACCATGCCTCGGGGGGCGGGGGGCGGCTCATGCTCTACCCTCGAGACCTGGCATCAGAATGGGCCTTTGCAAGGGCATAACTATAATAGGGCAAGGGGAGACAGTTGTCTGGGGGCCCACTGCCTTGGGAGGCCCCCCAGAGGCAAGTCACATGACTGACTCCCCCAGCCGCGCACCCGCCCGGGCTTCCTTCAGTTGTATTCATCCTCCGAAATTGATGTGAGTGTTAAGACCTGGAGCTACCAGAACAGCATGTCTTTCTCTAGGACCATTAAATGACTTGCATCGTCCACAATTTACAAAACCTTAAAAAAAAATTTAGGATGATGTTCTCTTGTCGCACATAGGAGACAAACAGACAGACAGACAGACAGATAGATAGATTTTACTATGCTTTTTGTTACCACTATTCAGCCTCATTTAAGATTTCTTTACTTCATGAGCTGAGCTTCAGTGAGGCGGGGCCCATTTTAAAATCTTGTCTCTGGGCCCACTCCAACCTTGCTACGCCCCAGGGCCTTTAAGGGTACTGCGGCTTAAATTTTCCTCCCTACCAGTCATATTCAGTGGCAGAATGTGCTGTACTGTATTAGGCTGTGGGCATAGGACCAATAAGAAACTACAGCAATGGTGCTCTCTGCCTGGCCTGCTGCTGCCCCTCATTACGGGCCAAACTACATGTGATGTTTAATGCATTATAAGCCCTTCATATGGCTATTGTTTTCCTTTAGTCAAGTAGTTCCCAGCCTTGGGTCTCCTGATGTTGTTGGACAGTAGAGGAGAGCAGGTCTTGTGGTAGCAAGCATGACTTGTCCCCTTAGCTAAGCAGGGTCTGCCTTGGTTGCATATGAAGGGGAGACTTGAGTGAGCACTGTAAGACATTCCCCTTGGGAAGAGCAGAAGGTTCCAAGTTCCCTCTCTGGCATCTCCAAGATAGGGCTGAGAGAGATTCCTGCCTACAACCTTGGAGAAGCCACTCCCCGCTGCCAGTCTGTGTAGACTAGGGATTTTCAGTGTTGGGTCCCCAGTTGTTAATGGACTTCATCTCCCATAATCCTCAACCAAAGGCCACTGGGGTTGGAGATTATGGGAGTTGAAGTCCAATAACATCTGGGGACCCAATGTTGAGGCTGAGAATCCCTGGTGTAGACAATACTGAGCTAGATGGACCAATGGTCTGACTTAGTATAAGGCAGCTTCCTATGTTCCTATGACTACAACTCCCACCATCCCCAGTCACAATGGCATAGCATCCCTCCAGCAATTCTTGCTGGTGACGTCTGCCTAATATTTATTTTTAGATTGTGTGCCCTTTGGGGACAGAGAATTATCGAATTACTGTTTATTTTTCTATGTATATCACTTTAAGAACTTGGTTGAAAAGCGGTATATAGTCTCTGTAGTCGTTCCGGGCTAGATGCAAGGGATATTCTCCCTGTAGTAGCCTCTTGCATGTGCTGTGGGAAACTGCCCTGTTCCACAACACCACCGGCTTGACACACTCAGAGCATCGTGGGTGGGTTCTCAACCGCCCACATTTCACTGCACAGTATGTAAGCGGGAGTCTTTTCCAGTGGCTGTTGCTGGTATCTCCCTGTGAAGAGGTGAGAATTCTAAAGCATTGCTCTTAGCACCCCAGTAACCTCTTCTGACATGCCACTAGAGGCATGAGGAGTTGTTTTTAATCAGTCTTTCTTGGTCAGAAGAGTCTGAATTGTTCAGTTGTTGAAAGCGATCAGCTGTGGTGGCACAGCGGGGAAGCAGCTTGCCTAGGGAGCAAGAGGCTGTTAGTTCAAATCCCTGCTGGTGTGCTTCCACCGGCAGATTAAAGGAGAGACAACTGCCTACGGGCAGCAAAGAGCTTAATTTGCCCCTGTGTGTTTCCCAGACTGTGCCTAGTAAATATATATTAGTAGTCACCTATATTGGGTAGCAGCTATATAGGAAGGTGCTGGAGGTGGATGCTCACTTCAGTGACAACGGCAAAGGTATTATCTCATACTGCGTGGGAGGAAGGCAATGGTAAACCACTCCTGTATTCTACCAAGAAAACCACATGGCTCAACAGCACAATCTTTCCTTGTTAAAAGCTAGTGCTTGTTTGTATATGTTGTTCAATGTCTCTCTCTCTCTCAGTATGTGATGTTTTAGTTTCTTAATAAATCCTTATTTGTTTTCTTTAACTCAACCTACGGACTTCAGATAATCTCTTGAGCTAAACTTCTTTTACCACCAGAGCATTCTCTCCTGTGTGAGAACTTTAATGTTTCTCCTGATTATGGGAGTTGTAGTCAACAACATCTGGGAATCCCTGTTAGAGGGAACACCACTCCTGCCTGAGACCTCTCAACACTCCCCCTTGGATCTTTTTAGTTTTTTTTAAATTCTGAGCCCCTTTGGGACACAGAACTATTTTTTCATTCCTCTGCCATGACAACTGCTTGGGGAACTTCTTGTTGATTGATATATAAATGTTCTAAATTAAACTACATGGTCAAAATGTTTCCTATCAGTGTGATGATCACTCATCCTGCCTCAGACCATTGTACTATCTACGCCAACTGGTAATGGTGATCCAGGGTCTCAGGCAGGGGCTCTTTTCCAGCTGTGCTACCTGAGACCCCTTTTAACAGGCGACACCCAGAACTGAACCTGGACTCAGACTGTCTGCATTCCAAGCCTGTGTTTCGCGCCTAAGCTGCCACTTTGGTCTTTGATCAAAGCCAAAGTTGTGCAAGAGACGGGTGAGGGTTCAGGAATACCACAGCGTCTGGGCACCTGAAGTTGAAGTGTCCACTTGGACTCTATCCTTTTAAACATCTTTCCTGCAAATAGAGAGTCACTGCTTGGGAGTTAATATCCAGACTTGATTTTCTGAGCTGCAAGGCAATGTTTTGCAAAACTTAGGAGCAGAGGCAGCTGCCTTATATACGGAGTCAGACCATTGACCCGTCTAGCTCAGTATTGTCTACACTGACTGGCAGCAGCTTCTCCATGGTTACAGGCAGGAGCCTCTCTCAGCCCTACCTTGGAACATGGAACCTTCTGTATGCAAACATGCAGATGCTCTTTCCAGAGTGGCCCCATCCCCTATGGGGAATATATGTCAGTGTTCACATACAAACCCTGATGACATTCAAATGCAAAGGTAGACTCTGCTTAGCAAAGGGGACAATTCATGCTTGCTATCACAATACCAGCTCTCCTCTCGGTGTCTGAGGGCAAAAGTAGGCAATGCCAGAGATGCATTAATACAGCTTGTTTCAGTTTTGCTAAAAGCAGACATGAGGCAGGGGGGTTTGGATTGGGGCAATAGCATGTCCCTCCCCTCCCCCTCCCCCGCTCCACAGCCCCAATCCAACATGCTCTCCGTGTAAGTTCTTTTAGCCACACAAAAACACAAAGTGTGTTGAAGAGATATTCATGCCTAGTTTGGCCCAGGCACCCAAGGAACCGAAAGAGTGTTTCTGCACCTTTTACAAGCAGGTCATAAGGGAGAATTTCAGCAAGTGCTGCTTCTCCCACCGCTGCAGGACTACAATGGGAAAAGCTGCACCTACTGAGAGATACCTTCCTTTGAACCCAAGAACCTCTGGTGTGAAAAGTTCTTTTCGCAAAGGGTGATTGCCAAGTCTTTCTCTGGACCGTGCAACACATTTAAAACTAGAATGATGCTTACACAAGGAGGGTCCCTGGAAAAGGAGATTGTGTGAGGGCCCCTACCCAGACTTCAGGCTGCAGCTCTTTCTGCTTTTCCAGCAGTTTCTGCTTTTCCAGCACTGGCACGCTTGCTGCTATTGAGCCTGTGCTGACAAGGCTAATTTATCTTCCCACTGAGAGTAAATATATAGTGTACATACCACCGGCCTTGTCTACCCCTCTCTCTAGCTCTGCCAAAGCACCTGTAGCCTCAGCTTGCCAGATTCAGGATAGGACTTCTGTGCTTTTAAGAGCCGCACAGATGGGAGAATGGCAGCCAATGCGGCTGTTTCCAGCACTGCAGCACTTGGCTTGGAGAAGAAGCTGCCTTCCTCCTGGCCTGTGCTGCTACTACAGGTCTGCCCTGGCTGAATTGAGGGCCTGCACTGTATAACAGGGATGTGCATGAACCTGTTCGGAGGCCCTTTTACATAAAAGGGGGTGGCACTGTAAGGGCGGAGGGAGGGTGCACTTACCCCCCTCACCACGTTTCCCCCACTGGCGTCATTTTTTCATAAAAACCTTCGGGGTGGCAGCGTATGTCGCGTCCACGTGCACACACGTGATGGGCGCACGTGCACCCGGTACTTCTGGCCTCTTCCAGCCGAGGTCAACAGAAAAGCAGGGAGATATGCAGCCGCCCTGAAAGTTTTTACGAAAAAATAACGCCAGTGGGGGGAAAGCGGTGGGAGGGGTAAGTGCCCCCTCCCACCCCCCTTAAAGTGCCACCCCCGCCGCTTCCGAACTGCCCAGCCGCGGTTCCGTGCACATCCTTACTGTATAATCCTACTTTGCTGCATGGCCTGCTCTTAATTCTGTTGGAAGTGAAGGACTTTGCACTGTCTCTTGTCTCAAAGACAGTGGAGGACAGACTAGTGAGTCAGAGGGCTAGAGGGTCAAGACATTGGTCATCCCTTCTCTACTGCTCTGACACTATCCCTTTGGAATGTAGATTGCTACTCTTAGGGATTAACTTCCCTCCTTCCTGCTTTGTACTTCCTCTCTCCCTTTCTTTTCTTCCTGTTCCTTCTACCTTGCAACATGCAAACTCCTCTCCCCTGCACCATGTGTGCAGAGATGCAGAATCCATCTGCATCCAGCTAGATAGATGGATTAGAGATCCTAACTCCTCACTTTCCTATCCAGAATGGAGTTCTCTAATAAATACCACTTATATTGATTTGAAACTATGAACTGGCTCCAAATTACTTTACTTTCAGCATACACGCATGCCTAACTAAAATCCGCTGTGTTGTGCCTCTGTGCACTCTGCTATAATGAAAAAGGGTTTCTCTTAACAGAGAGAATTCCCAGCAGGTTATGGGAGACCAGTATTTTGAGCTGCGTGTACTGCAGCTAAAGAGTTAAGTCTGTTCCAGGAGATCCAGTGAGAGCTAGCCGTGGACACTTTGAATTGCTAATCTACAGCAGCTGCCCTTTTATGGAGCTTAGTGAGGATGGCTACTTACCTAGAGGGAAAGCTCAGGCTGACTATCCTGAACCCAGACAATTACTTGGAATGGAAAATGCAACTGAGGATTGCATTGTGAGCAGAAGGACTATAGAAAGTCACTGAAAAAGATGCCCCCACAGATGGAACCACAGCTGCTGAGAAAATTGCTAAAGAGGCCTGGCTACTCAAGGATGCAAAAGCTCATGCTTTGATCGTGGCTTCTGTGAGTAAAAATTATCTTTCTACTGTATGTGATCTTGAGACCTCAAAGGAAATGCTAAGCAAGCTAGATTCCTTGCATATGAAAAAGGGGTTGGCATACACCTTTAACTTGAGAAAGAAAATGCAGAATCTCCAGTATAAAGACAGGGACTGTTTTGCCACACCTGTTGGACTGCTGTGGGACTCTTTTTCACAATTTAAAGCTGCAGAGGAGGAATTTACAGAGAGTCAGAAATTGGAAGCTCTGTTCCTAAGCATGCTGCCCAGCTATAGCAATATAATCAGCCAGTTGGAAGTCCACACCACTCTAACCTTTGAGAGAGCTGTGGAAACCATCTCTTTTGAGGCAAGCAGAAGAAAAGTTTTGAATTCTCAATATGAAGGTAAATTGGCAAATAACTTTGCTCTTAAGGCAACAATTGGCCATTCCAAAGGAAACCCAAGGTGGGGAGGTAATGCTGCAAGGGGAAACCGCATGGGCCCCCCACATTTGCATACAAAGAGGTCTGGCTCCATTGCCAAGGGGACTCAGTCCACAGAGAGAGGTCACATGACCCACCAGCAGGGAGACTGCTCCTAGAATGAGGCCAACTGGGACTAATGCCTTTAGATGTTTTCTGTGTAACCAATTTGGCCACAAGGTAGCAAACTGCCCCAAGAATCAGACAAAGAAAGCTGACTTTACAGAAACAGATTCAAATAAGAATTTCAGTGTTTGCCTGATGCAAGGTGATGAAAAATTTATTCTGGATACTGGTTCCATGGTTCATATCTCAAATTGTTCAGATTTCTATACGGAACGGTTTGATATTCCTGAAGAGATTGTTCATTTGGTCAATAATACTACAATTAAAGCAAGGAAGAAAGGTGAAGGAATTTTGGATTGCAAGTTATTAGATGGATCAGTTAAACCATTTTTTCTGAGAGATGTTTTGTATATCCCTGACTTCTCAAGCTCCTTGCTTTCAGTATCCAAGCTAGAGAAACAAGGCTGTGAACTGTATATTAGATATTGGCAATGTGTTGTTACCCAGAATGGAGAAGTTTGCCTTGTAGGCTCTGAATGCAAAGGCCTGTACAGTGTGCAGGAGCAACCTGTATCAAAGACAGACAGAGAAAGACCAGCCTGGTCCAAACCTGAAGCATGCCAGCCCAATGAAGTGAACCTTGCTCAGTCATGCTCGCATGAAAACAGCTTGCAACTGTGGCATAGAAGCCTGGGACACAGGAGCTATGAGTCAATCCAGAACATGAAGGAAAGGGGATTAGCTGATGGCATTGATTTTGTACCATGTGACATTGTGAGTAACTGTGTTTGTTGTCTTGAGCCCAAAGCAGTTAACAAGCCATTTCCTAAGCAGAGTGAAAGGAAGTCCAGAAGACCCCTGGAGCTGATCCACAGCGATATATCTGGACCACTGCCAGCGATCATAGGTAATCACAAATATTTCTTGACTATCACTGATGATTATACACGATATTCAGTTGCCTTTCTACTAAAGGAGATATTACAGATGCTCGAGAAACTCCAGGACTACGTGGCCATGGCAAGCAACAAATTTGGGCGGAAGCCAAAGATCCTGCAGACAGACAATAGAGGAGAGTATATGTCCAGTGCCACACAGCAGTTCCTGAGAGAACATGGAATTGTGCATCAAACCACAGTAGCTTACAATCTGTCACAAAATGGAGTCTCAGAAAGGAAAAATAGAAGCCTCCTGGATATGGTAAGATGCATACTTGCTGACGCACACCTCCCACAGAAACTCTGGGGAGAAGGCATCATGACTGCTACATACATACACAACAGAATGCACACAAAGCCTGTAGGAACAACACCATATGAACTTTGGCATGGTCATAAGCCATCCATGACGCATTTGTGTGTCTTTGGAAGCATGGCTTACTTATACATCCCAAAGGAAAAAAGGACTAAGTTAGGGGCTAGGGCCACAAAAGGGATTTATGTAGGCTACTCAGCGCAATCCAAAGGCTACAGAATTCTGGATCCTGACACCAACAAGATAACCATAAGCAGACCTGTGTATTTTGATGAAAATGAAAAGCTACGTCTTCAGAGGGGACCTACACCGAAGCAAGCAAGCAACCAGACCAAGCACCCTGAAAACTGGATTATGCTTCCTGCTTTCAGTGGAATTGAGGAGGAGCAGACAGCAGATCCAGATCCAACAAAGCTCGACACAGAGACCCCCCAGCGATCTACCAGACGCACCTGAGATAATGGGAGAGACCACAGAGGGTGAGGTGAGGCGATCAATGCGCTCAAAGAGAGGTGTTCCAGCCCCAAGACTGTCCTACCTCACAAGAACGGCGGTACAACCAGAACCCTCATCATGGGAGGAAATATCCCAGCTACCACAACCAGAAGTGGAAACAAGCTGCAATTGAAGAGCTTGAGGCTCTACAGAAAAACAAAACCTGGTCTCTTACTAAGTTACCTCAAAGGGAGGAAAGTTATAGGCTGCAAATGGGTTTTCAAACTCAAACATGATGCTGATGGTGAGATTCAGAGCTACAAAGCCAGATTAGTAGCAAAAGGATATTCACAGAAATATGGAGAAGATTATGATGAAACATTTGCACCAGTGGTCAAACATACCACTCTAAGGACTCTGTTAAGTATTGCTGCTAGCAAAGGAATGCATGTTGAATACCTAGACGTGAAAACTGCATTCTTGCATGGGGAACTAGAAGAGGACATTTACATGCAACAACCACCAGGTTTCTTAGAGAAAGGCAAAGAAGACCTTGTATGCAAACTGCAAAAGAGTGTTTATGGTTTAAAACAGACTGCCAGAGCATGGAACACAAAACTGAATGATATGCTGCTTCAAGCAAACTTCAAAAGAAGTGAAGCTGATCCTCCCTGCCTGTACACGAAATTCAGAGATGGCAAATGGACTTACATTTTGGCGTATGTTGATGATTTGATTCTTGCCTATGAGAATCCAGATGACAGCAAGGAAATAATGCATCATCTGAACAGAGATGTGGAAATCAAGCAACTTGGCAACATTGCACACTACTTGGGCATTCAAGTACAAAGAGAGAAAGATGGAAGTTTCCTCATCAACCAAGAACAGAAAATTAAAGACCTGATGAACCTGCTCAGACTGGAAGATGCGAATCCTACACCAACTCCAATGGAAGTGAACTACATAAAGCAAGAAGATCAAACTGAGTCACTATCTGACAATCATAAATATCGTGAAGCATTGGGTAAGCTTCTATACATTAGTACACTCACTAGGCCAGATATTAGTACAGCAATTGGCTTACTTTGCAGAAAGACTGCATCATCAACAGTCAAGGACTGGAATGCAATTAAGAGACATGTTAATTACCTAAAGGGTTCTGCACACTTTAAACTCAAGCTACCAGCTAACAGTGAACCAAAATTAGAAGCATACGTAGATGCAGACTGGGGTGGAGACCTAACAGAAAGGAAATCCACCAGCGGTCACATAATTTTCTATGGAGATGGAGCCATAAGCTGGTCAAGCACCAAGCAAGACACAACAGCATCATCAACCACTGAAGCAGAATATGTATCAGCTGCACAGGGCTGTCACGAGATACAATGGCTGTGTCAACTACTGAAAGATCTAGGTATAGATGTACCACAGCCCTTACAAGTGTATGAAGACAACCAAAGCTGCATTCAACTCTCCAAACAAGAAGATGTAAAGAGGCGTACCAAACATATTGATGTGAAATATCATGTAGTGAGAAATCTGCAAAAGGATGCACTAATCAAGCTGATCTACTGCCCAACAAATGAAATGCTTGCAGATCTGCTCACTAAGCCTCTACCAAGACCCTGCTTTGAAAAGCTGAGAGAGAAAACAAATCTTGTGAACTGAGTCACGAGACATCGAGAGGGGGTGTTGGAAGTGAAGGACTTTGTGCTGTCTCTTGTCTCAAAGACAGTGGAGGACAGACTAGTGAGTCACTGCTGCTCTTAGGGACTAACTTCCTTCCTTCCTGCTTTGCTTTGCACTTCCTCTCTCCCTTTCTTTTCTTCCTGTTCCTTCTACCTTGCAACATGCAAGCTCCTCTCCCCTGCACCATGTGTGCAGAGATGCAGAATCCATCTGCATCCAGCTAGATAGATAGATTAGAGATCCTAACTTCTCACTTTCCTATCCAGAATGTTCTCTAATAAATACTCCTTATACTGATTTGAAACTATGAACTGGCTCCAAGTTACTTTACTCTCAGCATACACGCATGCCTAACTAAAATCCGCTGTGTTGTGCCTCTGTGCACTCTGCTATAATGAAAAAGGGTTTCTCTTACCAGAGAGAATTCCCAACAAATTCACTAACTTGAAGGAGGAAATTTGGATGAGTTAATTTAACCCAGGACTGCATGACACCCCTCAGCCCTGACTATTGGCCACTGTGGCTGGCGATGAGGGGAGCTCTAGTCCAACAGATAGGGATCTGCACGGACCTGTTCGGAGGCCCTTTTACAGGCCTCTGAACAGGTTCAAACACCCAGGGTGGGGGTTTGAAGTTCAAAGTCGGAGGGGTGCCACTTTAAGGGTGGGGGAGGGTGCACTTACCCCTCCCCCGCTTTCCCCCCACGGGCGCTCATTTTCCATAAAAGCCTTCAGGGCGGCAGTGCACCTCCCTGCCCCCTCTTTGGCCAGAAGTACTGGGTGCTCATGCGTCAGATCATTGGTCCATCTAGCTCCGGATTGTCTGCACAGACTGGCAGCTGCTTCTCCAAGATTGCAGGCAGGAGTCACTCTTAACACTATCTTGGAGATGCCAAGGAGCTAACGTGGAACCTTCTGCAGGCAGATGCTCTTCCCAGAGCGGCTCCATCCCCTAATAACTTACAGTGCATGTAGTCTCCATTCGAATGCAACCAGGGCAGACCCAGCTTAGCAAAGGGGACAAGTCATGCTTGCTACCATAAGACCAGCTCTCCTCCCATGAAACACATTTTGCTAAACAGGGCAGATAGACCATATCAGGGCAAACAGACCCATATCAGACACATGTTGCTAAACAGACAGACATGCACACATTACATTTTTGTGTGTAAACATAGCAGACTTTAAATGTACATGTTGACAGCATAGCAGGCAAGGGAGCCCTGAGATTGCCAAATTCAGCCCCAGATTGGCCAACTTTCTTCCCTACAGTGCCTCCTGCAGGGAACGTCTGGGATCAAAGCCTACAAGCTCCAGCTCCATAAGACCCTTTGTGGCCTAATCACTGTCATTTTCTGCAAGCCTTTCATTCTTTACCCTTGGCAAAGGCTCCCGCCTCCACTAATCCATTGACAGCCAAGAGAAGGAGAAACCCTGGTGACACATGCATCAGGTGTGTGAGAGTGATAACAAGACCTGCCTGAGGTCATCCGTTTATTTAATTAGCAACAGGGCCTCTTTTAAATATTAACCCCCTGGGATCTCCAAATGGTGTTGAATGCAATGAGAAGTTGAACCTGGTTAGAAGAGGAGACAAGAGAGG
The DNA here is from genome assembly GCF_027244095.1 of Hemicordylus capensis. Taxonomy (NCBI): domain Eukaryota; kingdom Metazoa; phylum Chordata; class Lepidosauria; order Squamata; family Cordylidae; genus Hemicordylus; species Hemicordylus capensis. The sequence goes on along the minus strand of NC_069661.1, from coordinate 216,690,590 downwards.
AAATGGATCCAAAAATCCATGGAAACAGAGCCGAATGCAAACTAGGCTGTTTCAAAAATATTTGAAAGGCTAAAAAAAATTGCCTTAAACTCTGGCTTAATTTGGCTTAAAAAAGCCAGTCTGGCATTCTGGCTAAATTACCCAAGGGAAGTTCTATGGAAATTAAGTAGGTCTTTAAAGTAACTTCAGAGTAGTACTACTGGAACATAGGAAGCTGCCATATACTGAGTCAGACCATTGGTCTATCTAGCTCAGTATTGTCTTCACAGACTGGCAGCGGCTTCTCCAAGGTTGCAGGCAGGAATCTCTCTCAGCCCTATCTTGGAGAGGCCAGGGAGGGATCTGGCAACCTAGATGCTCTTCCCAGAGCCACTCCATCCCCTGAGGGGAATATCTTGCAGTGCTCACACATCAAGTCTCCCATTCATATGCAACCAGGGTGGACCCTGCTTAGCTAAGGGGACTTGAATACTACTGAGCACTATAGCATAGGAACATGGGAAGCTGCCTTCTACCCAGCCAGACCACTGGTCCATCTAGCTCATTATGTTCTACACTGACTGGCAGTGGCTTTGCCAAGGTTGCAGACAGGAATATCTCTCAGCCCTATCTGGGAGATGCCAGGGAAGGAACTTGGGACCTTCTGCATGCAATTGTGCAGATGCTCTTCCCAGAAAAGCCCCACCCCCTCAGGGGAATATCTTACAGTGCTCACACATGTCTCCCATTCAAATGCAAACTAGGTTGGACACTGCTCAGCAAAGGGGGAGAATTCATGCTGTCTGGATGTCAGCCACTGTGATTTTGTAGTCTTTGGTGCAGGGGTGGGTGGGGGTTTGTGGCCAGCACCCAGAAGGGCCAGTGCGGCCCTCCTGAGCTCATTTCCTAGACAGCTTTGTTGTGGGCTGGGTGCTCTCTTTGTTCTGTCCCAGAGCAAGGGGGAAAATGAAGAAAACACCCAGTTGACAATGGAGCCAGCTGGGAAATGAACTCACGAGGGCAGTGTGGGCCCTTCTGGGTGCTGGCCATGCCCCCTGCATGTGACATCACATCCAGGGGGCGTGGCTGGTGCATGCGAGGGGCTGCCAGGGGGAGGGGTGAACACCAGCCCATTCTCCCCGAGCTACACACCTGCTAGATTAAAATGATTGTGTGAATGTGTCCTCCCTGGTATCTTAACCCTTAATTGGTGTTGGAGGCTGCAAATAATACTTAGCACTTGCACTGCACTGCAGGGTTCAGAATGCCTTGCATGCATTATTACAGGGCTTCTCTAAAGGCCAAAGGCCACTGTAGCTGGGGACAGTGGGAGTTGTAGTCCAGCGCCATCTGGGGACCCAAGGCTGAAAACCTTTGCATTATTATTATTAAGCATGCATGTGGGCCAAACGGAGGAGGATTGTGGCCTGATATTTTTTTAAAAAACATTTATGTTCCACTCTTCTTCTGAGGCGCTCAGAGCAATGTATATGGTTATGTCTATCCTCACAACAACCCTGTGAGGTAGGCTAGGCTGAGAGGTAAGTGAGGGCCCAGAGTCACCCAGTTAGTTTCATGGCTGAATGGGGATTTGAATTCGAGTCTTCCTGGTCCTAATCCAACACTTTAACCACTACACCATGCAGGCTCTCTACCTTGAAAACTCTAGCAAATGCCATGGATCCCCGTGCCCAGCATTATGACACTGACTCATCCTCTCTATCCAAGTCTCATCCCTCTCGGTTGCCTCTTTGCTTCCCTTCTCCTGTTTCCTCTTCTCTCACTTCTTCCAAATCCCTCACCAAAACCCACCTTTCCCCTGACACCTTTGGCTCATCCCCTAGTGCCCACACGATACTGTTACTAATCCTGAGTAAGCGTACATGAAAGGATAACATGTTCTTTCTTTGCCTCCACCTTTCTCCACTTCCTCGGTTGCTTTCCTCATGTCACTTTTTAGGTTGTGGACCTCTTGGGACAGAGAACCATCTTTTAAGTCTGTATAAAGTGTTGTGCACTCAGATAGCTCTGTATAAATAATAATCTTGCTGTAATTCTTACAACCACCCTGAAAGGTAGATCAGTATTATTATCTTACAGACAGGTTCATAGGAAGCTGCCTTGTACTGAGTCAGACCATTGGTCCATCTATCTCAGTACCGTCTATGCTGACTGGCAGCGTGTCTCCATGGTTTCAGGCAGGAGTCTTTCTTTCCCAGTTCTACTTGGAGATGCCAGAGAATTGGACCTGGGATCTCCTGCATGCAGAGAAGAAGCTCTACCGCTGAGCTATGGACCCATCTCAGAGAGGGTGTGGCTTGTTCATCTGGGTGCTTTCCAGACTAGCTTCTCAACAGCAGCAAAATGCCTCCATTCAGGCAAGTCGCATTCAAAACGTAAGCAGCAGGGGGAGAAGTCTTGCAGAAACAAACAACCGGGAAAAACAGCAACTTTCTTACACCAGATTATATGATGTCCTAGCTCTATATAGCAGTGTTTAAATTTGAAACAAGGCATTGAAAATGATAACGGCACCCTGCTGTCTGCGTAGTGACTGCGGTGTCACAACACAGGAAGTGTGGCAGCACACTTCCGAGATCCACCATGACCCCGTTGCAGGGTCTAATCTGGAAAGCACCCTGGTAAATTCATGGCAGAGGTGAGATTCAAACTGGGGGTTTTCTGATTCATCGCTCAGTCACAGCATGACATCAACTCTGTAAATGTATAACTGATCCTGACAGACCATATGATTGGTGTTTTGAAGAAAAAGAACCGGCCATTGACCAGTGCTCCCTGTAACCGAGATTCCCAGATGTTGTTGACTACAACTCCCATCATCCCCAGCTGCAATGGCCTATGGCCATTGGACTTTGCAGCTAGGGATGATGGGAGTAGTAGTCAACAACACCTGGGAATCCCGGTTACAGGGAACACTGCAGTTGACTATTCCACTCAAAACTATGTTGTGAGGATTTCTTTCTCCTGAGAAGTGATGGTGTCCTTCTGAGGTGGCTGGGCCTTCAGGCTGTGTTTGATGCAAAGATGCACTTTCTCCGTTGCATGAGTCAGTTCTCCCTTACCTCTCTCACACCTGGACAGCAGTGGGTGAGACGGGCTCCGGCAGCAGACACCTCTTCACCTTAGGCCATAACATTGTCTCCCTTGCTTCCTCTTGTGGCTTGGCTAAACTTGTTCTCCTCAGTCCATCCACTCATCTAAGAATCTCTGGAGAGACTGGATTAGGAGGAAGCCATCCAGGCGTAAGATGGCTTCCTTGGTTGTGGTTTAAAACTGGCATTGAAACGGGCTTTTGCAATGTTTCTCCAACTTTTAAAAATGTGGGTCCTTCTTCCAAACTTACCTTCTAGGAATCACAGCCCTGTATCAGTCACCTACATGGTGATTTGATTTCACCAAAGTAGAGGATGTGATTTCTTTGACTGCTGCATGCAAGAAACTGGTTCAAGGCGAATGAAATATTAGAAACTAGCTTAAAGTACATGGCATTGCTCGGGCTTATATTAACAACTAGAAAGTTGTTAAGTTTATAGAAACTTAGAGTATATTGATTTTCCGTCTGTCTGTGTGCGGGGTGGTTGTCCCCAGGTACCCTATGTTACTTGAAGGGTCATAGGAAGTCACTTTGCAAAGTTTGATCCTGATAGCTCAAAGGGTGTGGGAATGTTTAGGGAACAGACAGACAAACAGATCTTCAATTTTATTTATATAGAAGAAGATGACAGACGTAACTCGCAGTGAAATGCAGGTGGTTCAGCACTGCCCGTGCTGCTACATGTGTCTAAAAGATGACCAGGGCTGTTAAGGAACAGGGCTGGTCCAATCTGACTTTAAATTGCGCAACCACAGGTGTGTGATGCAACCTCTGCTATTTTCAGTATAGGTTGCATCATGGAACTGAGGCTGCAGAATTTAAAGTCAGAGCAGAACAGCCCCATTCTGCCACAGCCCCGGCAGTGCTGAACTGCCCATGTTTCTCTGTGCAGTATGCCAGCCAATTGTGTTCATATGAGTGCTACCCTATTTCGTTTCTGCCTGTCACCTCCACGCTTTTGTTCAGCAGCATAGCCCACTTATCTGTGGACTCAGAAGGCAGGAACTGAGCCCATCCTTCTGCCATGCCCCTTGCAAAATCCCTGCTCTGAGGCTCAGCAGAGAGGATCACCAGCCACTCCTTGTCTTCCAGCCAACAGTGGCTCATTCCCAGAGTCCCGGCATTCACAGTGCCTAGTGGGAGAAAGTTAACGAGACATGTTTCTCACTCTCCCAATGGAACGGATTGGCAGAAGATTCAGAACGAAATATTTCTGCACACAGAGCATCATGCGTGCACTGGCTTCACTAACACAAGTGGTGGTGATGGCCATTCGTTTAGATGGTTATCATTGCTACATGGAACCTCCAGGTTCAGGAGCATTGTTCCTCTGAATATCAATTGCTGGGGGCGTCGGGGTTGGGGGAGCAGGGAACAGCAGGAGAAGGCTATGGCCTTCATGCCCTCTGCTAGACTATGTTGGTCTGATCCAACAAGGTCTCTTGTGGTATTAGGACCCCCTCTTTGAGAACCGAAGGCTTAATTCAAGGGTCCCAACCTTGGGTCCCCAGATGTTGTTAGACTACAACTCCCATCATCCCGTCACAATGGCCTTTAGCTGGGAATGATGGGAGTTATAGTCTCACAACATCTGGGAACCCAAGTTGGATGCTTGGCTTTGGTACGTGCCACTAAAGGAAACTCAAAGACCTGTTTTACAAGGGAGTGGGTGGGGTATTCTCCTCTTTGAGTCGTAGTGGGGGAGTCCACCTTGTCCTTACAGAGCTTGAGAGGACCCTTTGCTATTGAAACTTGAGACTTGACAGTCCAGAGCATTTGCTCTCCAGCAGAGAATGGGGCGTCGTCACCTTCCACATACTGGCCAAATTCCAGGATCTGACTATTTACTTTCCCTTGCAAATGGGACTGAGCCTCGTTTTGCTGCCTGTGTTTGTATAATTTTAGCAGTGCAGCAGGCCCAAAGCCAGGCTGTTCTCTCCCCAGGGGGAAAGAAGGGAGAGGGGAGGCCCGTGTATTTTTAGAGAAGTAGGATTGGGTCCAGGCTTGTCTGCTTGATGTGCAAATGTGGAACAGCTGCAGGCAGTAGAAGAGGTTGGACTGCAGCAGCAGTGATGTCACTTAGGCAAGTCCCATGTTGTCATGTGTGATCGAGAGCACAAAGGCAAGATTACTGTAGGAGCAGGGAGGATTCTAGACCAACAACACAGCATCCCCAGGAATGACTACATTCAACACAGCCCATGCCATACCTTTGTTGGGAACACCCCTGAGCCATGATTCTTTCTAGACTTCTACAGCCCTGTTACACTGTCACGCTGAAGCAATGGCTGGCATACTGTGCAACATTCATAAGAACATAGGAAGCTGCGTTATACAGAGTCAGACCATTGGTCCATCTAGCTCAGTGTTGTCTACACCAGGGGTTCTCAACTTTGGTTCCCCAGATGTTTTTGGACTTCAACTCCCATAATCCCCAGCTCCAGTGGCCTTTGGTTGGGGATTATGGGAGTTGAAGTCCAATAACATCTGGGGACCCAACGATGAGAATCCCTGGTCTACACTGACTGGCAGCGTCTCTCCAAGGTTACAGGCAGGAGTCTTTCCGACCCTACCAGGGAGTTCTTCGCACATGGCTTCATGGTGTGGGGTAAATGAGTGAAGCCACTTCGAATTACACTCGCAGCATTGAGGGAAACAGCACTCTGCTCTCTGCTCTCAGTTTTTGTTTTTACAAGTTCACATGGCATGCCTCCATGTTTTCCTTCTAGCCAATGGGGGTGGCGGTGGGGGGGAGATTACTAAAGAGCTATATCTGCATTTCTAAAGAGAGTTGTTGTTATTGTTATTATTATCTACATTTTATATCCTGCTCTTCCTCCAAGGAGCCCAGAGTACTACATACTTAAATTTCTCCTCACAACAACCCTGTGAAGTAGGTTAGGCTGAGAGAGAAGTGACTGACCCAGAGTCACACAGCAAGTATCATGGCTGAATGGGGGATTTGAACTCAGGTCTCCCCGGTCCTAGTCCAGCACTCTAACCACTATGCTACACTGGCTGATAAAGAGTTTCCCTTTTATCATCCTAATGATTCTACAGCAGTGCCTCTCGCCTATTTGCTCCGCCGTTTTCAGAAAAAGTAGCTTAAAACCAGCATTTTAAAAATCCGGAAATACGTCATGATAAGCTAGAATTTGCATCAGAAAGCCCGATGTGTGTGTGGCCTGGGTCCGAAGATCTCAAAGGGACTTCAGGGTAAGTTTGGCTGGTGTGTGACTGCACACACTCTCCTCTGAAGTAGATTCGGGGTAGAAGTCCTGTGTGTTAAGCCTCGTGGAGATGCCAGGGAGTGAATCTGGAACTTTTAGCATACACAGCAGATGCTCTACCACTGAGCAACAGCAGCCCCTAAGCAACTTTGATTCAGGCTCTGCACAGGTTTATGTAAGAATTATATACAACTTCATGATAGGGCTCTAAACACAGGCCTGTAAGAATGGGTCTGAGCTGTATTAACTGCAGAGGCAGTTAATCCACTGTGTTACAGTCCCATTCCCTAAATGAATATCTTACAGAGCTCACATGTAGTCTCCCATCCAAATGCAAACCAGGGTGGACCCTGCTTAGCAAAGGAGACCGGTTATGCTCACTACCACAAGACCAGCTCTCCTCCTCCTCCCATATGCCTTGCAATGGAATGTGCATCTAGTTATGCAAGAGCACTCTTGAGTTAAATGCAAGAAGTGTACAAACACAGTTGCGAGTTGGACGGCCATTAGAAATAATGGTCATCCATTGCACAACGGCGCTTATGCAATTCTTCATTTGAGCGCATTTGAATGGGAGACTACATGTATTCCCCTTAGGGGATGGGGCCACTCTGGGAAGAGCATCTGCATGCTTGCATACAGAAGGTTCCAAGTTCCCTCCCTGACATCTCCAGCTAGGACTGAGAGAGACTCCCATCTGCAGCCTTGGAGAAACCACTGCCAGTCTGTGTAGACAATACTGAGCTAGATGGACTAATGGTCTGATTCAGTATAAGACAGCTTCCTATGTTCCTAAATCTTCAAACTGAGCACAGGGGAAGCAGGCAAGCATTCAGGTAGACAATGCTGGACTTTAAAGTAGCATCTGCACCACCACCACCACCACCCCCCGAAGTAAACAGCATGCCAACAACAACAACAATTTATATACTGCTTTTCAATAAAAGTTTCCAAAGTGGTTTACACAGAGAAATAATAAATAAATAAGATGGATCCCTGTCCCCAAAGGGCTCACAATCTAAAAAATGCCATTAGAATCCCCCCACCAAACACACAACTACTTCATTGCCAGCTGCAAAACAGAGACTCTTTTCTCTTCTGTTGCTTCCGTTCCAAGTGCCAACCTGTTCCTTTCAGCATCAATCCAAGCAAACAGGATGTGTTCAGTAGCTAGTAGCCACTTGCCAGTATGGCCATAAAGCAGGGCTGCTCAACTTTGGCCCTCCAGCTGTTTTTCGACTACAATTCCCATAACCCCCAGCCACAGCAGTCAATAGCCAGGAATTATGGGAAGTGTAGACCAACACCTGCAGGAGGGCCAAAGTTGAGCAGCCCTGCCATAAAGCAAATGCAGAAGCTTAGAGAGGATGCTTGCCATGCAGTGGACCATGGAAAGCCACACTTACTTCTCAGTGACCAGCTGGGTTGGGCTGCCTTGCTTTCTACGAAATCCACTGACTCCAAAGGTTTCTCCTGTGGGAACATAGGAAGCTAGCTTATACTGAGTCAGACCACTGGTCCATCTATTTCCTCAGTATTTCCTCTGGGATCAAAGAAGCACCTTTTAAAAGTGGTGATTCTTTTTATTGAGCAGGGGGTGAGCAACTGGCCCTATCCAACCCCAGCACAGCATCCCTCCAGTGGCTGTTGCTAGTCTGTTTCTTTTTTAGATTGTGAGCCCTTTGGGGAGAGGGAGCCATTTTATTTATTGATATCTATGTAAACTGCTTTGGGGACTTTTTGTTGAAAAGCAGTATATACATTTTTAGTTTTTTGTTCAGTATTGTTTGCACTGACAGGCAGCAGCTGCCCAAGGTTTCAGGGAAGAGTCTTTCTCAGCCTTACCTGGAGATGCTGGGATTGAACCTGGGACCTTCTGCATGCAAAGCAGATGCCCTGACACTGAGTTACAGCCCCATCTCGCTGTTTGGGGGTTGCACGTAATACCCCATCAGCAGCCTCATTGCACTGGCGGGTGCATAAGTACAAGGAAATTAAACAACACAGTGATTATTACAAGAATCCACATTGAAACATGGCAACAAGGAAATGCCTTCAGTAACAGGCTTCTTCCAGGTACAGCCCATTAGTCAGCGCTATTTCATTACATAGGGGATAACCTGATATACCAGTCATTTGTATCAGTGGACAGCATTAATGGGACTTAAGTCAGTCATGTCTCATTGATTTCAATGGTGCTTAATCATCACTAATTTAGTCTGGATCCTGACAATATCATCAGTCACCTCTCAGCTGCCACAGGGAAGAAAAACATAGACTTCTGGTCACCCACCAATTAATTAATTAAAGGCCTGTTCTTACATTACACCTTGTCCTTTGCCTGCTGCACAAACCGTTCTTGCTGCCAGGCTCATCTCTGTTTCATTCCCTGCGGGGCCAATACATAGGAACAGAGGAAGCTGCCTTATGCTGAGTCAGAACATTGGTTCATCTAGCTCAGTATCGTCTACACTGACTGGCAGTGGCTCTCCAAGGTTACAGGCAGGAGTCACTCCCAGACCTACCTGGAGGCTTTACACACAGGGCTCCTACCCCAAATCTACTTCAGATGAGAGTGTGTGCATTCACACACCAGCCAGACTTACCCCAAAGCCCCTTCAAGATCCTTAGACCCACTCCACACACAAATTGGGCTTTGTCTTGTTAATTCTAGCTTATCTCAATGTATTTCCAGATTTTTAAAATGCTGGTTTTAAGCTCCTTTTTCTGAAAACACAGAGCAAATAGGGAGAGGCACTGTTGTAGAGTCATTCGCATGATAAGAGGGATGTTCTCTTTAGAAATGCAGATATCGCTCTTAAGGAAGCTCTCACTCTCTCTTCCCTCCCCATTGGCAAGAAGAAAAACATGGAACATGCCATGTGAACTTGTTTCAAAACAAAACCCAAGAGTAGAGGGGAGGGACTGCTTCCCTCAATGCCGCGAGTGTAGTTCGACATTTACCCCGAAGCATGAAACCATGTGCGAATAACTCCCTGGAGATGCTGCCAGGGATTGAACCTGGGACAGTTATCTGTACTAAGAGTGCTTGGATTAAGAATGAGGTCTAAGGTCCACATCAGAAATGTATCCTGAGTTTGAGAAGTCATGGTAAACCCTCCTCAGTAAAATTTGTTTGGAATCATTGGCATGGATAATCATATAAGGAGATATTTTGGAATCTGGCATTTTATTTCCAGGTGTTGCTGGGGTCTGTCTTCCTGAATAAGCTCACTCACTCTGACTCCACTTCCTTCCGGTAGAAGGTGCTGCAGGGACAGAAGGCAAAGCAGAAGCAGACATTTGGAAGTGCTGAGTCATGACAGCCTCTGCTGGCCACTGGGCACATGGGGAATTCTGGTATTCTGAAATTATGAATCAACAACATCCACCTGCATGGAGGAAAGTCATGGTGAACATTTTAATGTTGGCTAGAGACAGAATTGTCTAAAAGAGGGCAGACAAGCAAACCAGCCAGTCAGCCCTTGGGAGAAGGGTATTTCCTTTCTTTTGCTGGATATTATACCTCATGTCATTCATCTGGAAGAATGTACCGAGTCGTCTGGGAATGTGAGTTCTCTCCTCCTGGGCATATCTCCTCTTTCCTTCCTTCCTCTTGGACAAGTGCTTCTTAACCTCATTCTCCTGGGAGATGCTAAGATGAAGTGAAGGTTACTTTCAGCCATCCAGCATCCCAAGGGTGTTCCTTCACCCGGCCTTTCTCCAATATCATCCCAAAGAAAAGGTATTTCTTGACTTTTGTTTCTAGTGCCGCTTATGCCCTTTTCCTGCCTGATGTGGAACACCAGACAGCACCCCTTCCCTTCCCCTTTTTTCTATTAAAATAACAGCCCCAGTTTCTCCCTTCTTTCAGATCTCTCCCCCTTCCTTCATTTTCTATTGGGAAGGGAGGAGGAAAAGCAGAGTGGTGCCATTTCACTTTCCTTTCTCTGCAGGCTGTCCCTGCCCATGGGCTATTATGCCACCCCACAATCTGCCACTTGGGGTTGTATGACAGGCACTCAAGATCTGGGCCCCGGGGCCCCCAGCCCCTCCTTCGAAAATTACACTCAATCATTCTCCCTGCCCGACCAGAATAATTATGTCTGTCTCCTCCCCTAAGGAACACTGGAGGAGACAAGCCCTGTATTCGGGGCTAAAGCATCTGTTTTGTCCTCAGCACAACACCTTTTAGGGAGGAGACAGAGGCAAGAAGCAATTGTTGCAACTGGAGAAGCGGCAGCAGAGACCACCACCCGCCTCCCATTCAAGAAGGAAGTGGCTGATGGATTTGGGGCACTGAGCCATTCATTGGGGGCCTGAGCCCCACTGGCCATCCCTTAAAGATGCTCCCACCGCCACCTGAATTGGTCTGCTTCACCTTGCCTCATGGTAGGACTGGCCTGACTTGCTTTCACATATCCAAAGAGGTCTCTAAGTTGGAGACTGCATAAGGGCTTCTGGGCAGTGGCACACCTAGATGATTTTGGCACCTGGATTGCTGCCGCTGCAAAGGCCCACTTCCCACCGGCATGAGGCCTCCCTTTGTCACCGCTGCCGTAAGGCCCAGCCACACCAAACCGCAGTTTTTCCTGTAATTTTAGCTGCCATGTGCAGGGGTGGGGGCTGAGCCGAACAGGTCTCCCCCCATCGTGGCAGTGGAGGTGGGTGGAGCGGCCACTAGGCCTGTCTGTCTAGCCCAGTGGCCCTCGAAACCGGCGAGGCGTGTTTGCGCAGTTTGAATAGATCATCGCACAAGTGTGCCTCGCAGTTTTCAATGGCTGCTGAGCCGGCCGGACAAGCCAGCAGCCACTCCAACCTCCCCTGCCGCCGCCACAGCGGGAGAGAGGCCTGCTCGGCTCATCCCTCACCCCCAGACATGGCGGCTAAAATTACAGAACAGCTGCGGTTTGGTGTGGCGGGGGGCAGTGGCGGGGCAGTGGCAGAGCAGGTGCAGGATGGCAGCAGGAGCCCCCGCCAGTCTTTGGAGGCACCCATGGACCTTGAAGGCCACGGACCAGGGCCCCAAGGTCCAGGGGTAAGAACGCCTCCGCTTCTGGGTGGACACAGAAAACATGAAGATAAGTCAATCTGGCATTAGCATTGCTCCCAAGGACTGCTTCGACCGCACTGCAAGTTGTCAGTACAATGCTGGTTCATCCCATTTGACTGATGACTAAACAATATGTTGTACTATCAGTACGCTGGATACTACCTGTAGAATCCAGAGGAAAGAGTTGTGGTATGCAAAGACAATGCATTGGAGTAAAATCAGGAATATTAATGGTCTATTGTGTGTGTATACACACACGTACACACATGTACAGAGAGGCAAGTGCAGGCTGCTTTTTAGTGCTCTTGCTGCTGGCTGTTTGTTTGCCCCACCTCTACTCCGGGACTGGAATACAAGTAACTAAAGCTCCATTCCAAAGCTGGCCTGGATCAAGGAATGGATTAACCAAAAACATCACAGTACCCACTGTCATTTGCCAGCATGAGTATTTTCATTAAAGGGTGGGATAGAAAAGTTGAAATAAATAAATGCCTTCCCTGCCTTCCCATACCTTCAAGACCACCACTGGGTGACCATGTGGACACAAGCCACCCAATGGGATCAGGGTCGAGGGAGCCGCATGCCAGCTGCTTCTGCAGCAGCATCTGAGAAGGTCTCTGAGAATGTCCGCTGGAACACGTCAGAATGGGCTGCCCATTAGAAGACGAACTTTTCTCAGCAAGGTGTTCCAGTAGATTTTTTTTAATTGTGAGCCCTTTGGGGACAGTAAGCCTTCTTCTTTTCCTTGAGCACATTTAGGTTGAAAAGTGAGATAATAATAATGATGATGATGATGATAATAAATAATGGCTGACATGATGTGCAGCGTTACAGCTTTAACACTGCATTCCGGAGCTGCTGAGGACTTCTAAGCAACCCTGGGGAAACCTGCAGGGACACTGCTTCTGCATCCTCTGCTTCTGAGCAGCACTGGGAATGGCTTAGAAGTCTGCAGCAGCCCTGGGGTGCAGTGTTACACCTCCATAAAGCTGCACATCATGTCAGTAAGTAATAAATAATAGTAGTAGCAGGCAGAGTGGTGGGGGTAGGAGTACATAGGAATGGCAGTGGCTTCTCCAAGGTTGCAGGCAGAAGTCTCAGCCCTATCTTGGAGATGCCAGGGAGGGAACTTGGAAGCTCCTGCGTGCTGCAAGCAGGCAGGTACCCTTCCCAGAGCAGCCCCATCCCCTATGGGGAATATCTTACAGTGCACACATATGTTGTCTCCCTTTCAAATGCAAACCAGGGCAGACCCTGCTTAGCAAAGGGGACCATTCATGCTTGCTACCACAAGACCAGCTCTCCTCCCGTGTAATAGTAGTAGCAGCTTGCTGCCACCTCTGAAAAGGCCAGGTCCCATCCATTGTACCAGAGGTGATGCAGGCTGTGGCACAGGAACTCCAGACGTAGATCTCAAAGGTCAGGCAGATTCATAAAGGGTGGAGGCAAGTCTTAAAATACTCTGGCCCAGGGCTGTTTAGGGTATGGATTTATAAATAAACCAAGGTGCAGGAAATGAGCTGAGCTGTGGTGCAATAAAGGTGGGCTGATTTGTGAATTCTGCTCATAGGGAAACAACTGCAACATTTAACCACAAGCATAGATCAGTCCAGATACGACCGGTGCCGATTCACAACAAGCTATGGGGGCTATGTGAAACTGGCCGTTCTACAAACCCCAACTGATCAGGTTTCCCTGGGGATTTATCTTCAGCATTCTGATTCAGGATAAATATTTTTTCCTCGTGGTCCCGTCCCAGCCAGTCCTCTCCTTCTCCGTGATCTAAATTTTCCTTCTCTGCCCCCTCCTTTTGGCTGCCCGGAACCTGACACCCTTAATTGCTCCGTGACAGTATGGGAATCTGGTGAAAGAGAGAATGTAAGCATGAAGGGAGTCTGAAAAGAAACAGCCACTTCTTGCATAGCCCCCATTCCCCATGAATTTCATCCACAGCAGGAGGCTTTCATGGCAACCAGGACACCTGGGAAAGGCATCTATCAGATCTATCAGCACCCCACACATACTTCTGCATGGAAAGAAGCAGCTCGCGGGAACAGGAGGAGAGAGCCAATGCATTTCTGTCACAACTTGTTCAGGAAAGGGTCCCATGTATTCTGCACGTAAAGTAAAGTGTGCCGTCGAGTCGGTGTTGACTCCTGGTGGTGACCACAGAGCCCTGTGGTTTTCATTGGTAGAATACAGGAAGGGTTTACCATTGCCATCTCCCGCACAGAATAAGATGATGCCTTTCAGCATCTTCCTATATCGCTGCTGCTTCCTATATCGCTGCTACAGATGTTTCCCATAGTCTGGGAAACATACCAGCGGGGATTCGAATCGGCAACCTCTGGCTTGCTAATCAAGTCATTTCCCCGCTGCACCATGCACACACACAAACACACACGTGCATGCACACACAGACACACACAATCAATTCACTGCCCTGGGGTCTTAAAACAGCGAGTGTTCTAAAATGTAAATAATAATACAATTCTCTTCCAATGTAACCCAAATTCTGTGGCAAGAAAAGCTGGACATTGCATTATGCACATAGTATGCCAGTTATACATATTTGCCTACATTTGTTTGTCCTTACATTCTGTGTTGCAAATCTGTATTGATTTCATACCAGTTTAACTGTCATAGCTTCCCACTCCCCTCAAAAAATCTGGAGAATCATAACTGGTGAAGCAGCTAAGAATTCTGTTAGGGATCCCTGGCCTCTCACTCACAGACCTACAGTTTCCTGGGGAGGTGGGGTGTGCGCGTGTGATAGTTTAAAAAGTGTACAGCTGTGGTATCGCTGTGCCCAAAGAGATAATTCCTCACTGCCTCCTGCAAGAGTAGCTCTAGGGGGCAAGGGGGGAAGCACCCCCCTCAGAGAAGTAGCCTGCCGCCATGTCCCCAACATTCCTGTTTCAGATATTTAGCATGTGGGACACAGCTCGCCCACCCAGAAATGCACTTTGCCCCTTCTCTGCAGCTTTCCCCCCTAAGGCTGCCACTGGCCTGCTGCCCATTCCTTGAAATGGTCGTCTAACTACCCTCATCTGTTCGTTGTGATCAAACGAGAAGACTTGAGAAAAGGAAGCATTTTCTTTAAAGTATAGAGTGGAAAGTCCTTCATAAACGCTCAGTTAATCACGATTATGCGGCACATTATGATCCCCTTGACCATGGCAAGACAGACCAGCAAGTCAACTTCCAGACAGGGAGCCATTGATCCTTGCAGCCAAGACTGGTCCCCCATAGACCGTCCCAGCCTGGGTAAACTTGAGCCCTGACTTCTGAAGTATGGGGTGGAGCGCGGGGGTGTGTGTGCAATTGGTAAATGTTTTCTAACTGCTCCCCTCATACACACAATGAAATCTTATGTAGATTTAACGAAAGGTTTATTCGGCAACAACTCCATTTTCTCTTTTTCCTTTCCCTCCCATTCCCTTTCTGAGTCCTCCCCCCCTACAGGATCTCCCCTGGGACAAACAAACAAACAAACAAACAGCAAAAGATTACTGTATAGAATACGACAGTATACTTTACCCAGGCTTGGAAGGTCTGTAGGGGACCAGCCTGGGCACGAGCCCATTATGATAAGGAACTAATTCCCCCCCCCCCCACAACTTCCCTTTCTGCAATGTGGACTCTTTTTAAAAAAAAACTTTGCACCTGCTCTCTGCATGAGGCAGCCCCCAGGGGCAGCCCAAATTATTGTGGCACCTAAGCACTGTTCCCTCTAAGAGGGATTCCCAGACGTTGTTGACTACAACTGCCAGAATCGCCAGCTGCAGTGGCTTTTGCCTGGGGATTATGGGAGTTGTAGTCAACAACCTCTGGGGATCCCTGTTAGAGGGAACAGTGCATCTAAGGTGAAGCACAAAATCCTGCTTGCCACAGGCCCCTGGTGGGGGCTGGCCCCCTTTTAAACCCAACCCTGTGAGCTCTGAAAGGGCATGGGAGGCAGGGAGGAAGGTTGCCAGTTGCCCTTTCTCCTCATTCTCCTTGCAAGGAATGTGAGGACAGGCACTCCTTGCAAAGGTTGCAAGGGTCAGATCAGTCCCAAAGAGTTGCTCCAATGGCAAGGGCCATCTTGCTGCCCTGCTGATCTGCCATCTGAGGCCACTGCCTCACAAAGGGACCAACCTCTGGACAGCCCCATGGCCCACGTTGCTTGGATGGATCTCACAGGTGGCTGGAGTGGAAGTGATGGACAGTCCTGCCTTTGGGGGCAGAAAATGAACAAGGAGACTCTTGGGTCCTTTTTTCTCCTCTGAGAGTCTGTGGATTCCTTATTTCACTTCTGGGCTTCGGGCGAGCAATACTGAAGGGATGGATGTTGAGTGCCTTCTTCTGTAATGTCGCTCTTATCCATCTCTGCTCCCTTATCCCAGGTCAGAGCTACAATTGCCGCCCTCCCTCCTTCCCTCCCTCCCTCCCTCCCTCCTTCCCTCGTCTTTCTCCCCTCCTTTGGGGCCTGTTGAGAATGGGTGTGAAGAATTTCTGGCCCAGCTTCAGAGAAGAAGCCTGTTCAGGCAATAACAGCAGCGAACTCACGTCAGGGCTATTCTGAATTCCACTTCCAAGAGGCAGAAGTGGGACTTCAGCCAAATGGGACAGGAGAGGGACTTCTCAGCTGAGGAGGGAGCACCCAGCCACCTGGCTCCTTCAGCGGCATGCACGCATCCTCCCTCCTTTCAGTCAGTGAGGTTAAAGGGTGAAACGTGGGAAAGAGTGGGAAGGAAACATGAAATAAACCATTATGTGTAGGAGGGTAGAAATTGAGGTGGAAAGGAGGGAAGCATGGGCGGGGGGGGGGAGGAGATCTGTCCAGGAATAGATGCTACTGACAAGACAGGCATCAAACAGAAGCATCAGTCGGCCTGACATCGTGCAAGGGAAAGTTGTTCTCAGTGGCCACCCGCTACGGCTGCCAGCTTCGGCTGAAGCTGTTCCTAGAGGTTTCCCCCCTCAAATATTTTTTCCAGGTGTTTTTTTTTTTTTTTTTTGGTTAACCATACCAGGCTATTAAGATCTCCATGACTGCTTTCAACAGCCGCCTGGTGGAGACTGAGGCTGATTCCTGGGGACTCCAGGCCCAGGGTTGTGCCACTTCATTTCTCCGGCTGTTTGGGGACTACAGCTCCCATCCTCCCCAGTTACAGTGGCCTATAGTCAGGTGTGATGGGAGTTGTATTCCAACATCTGCAGGAGGGTCAAAGTTCTGCAGCCCTGGTCCAGGCCAGTGCTGGGAGGCTGGCAACAATACCAGCCCCTGGATATATGTCCATAACCTGATTTGCAGATAATGGGATTGCCAGTGCCACTTCAGCACTTTGAGAAGTACTTACCACCACACTAGCATGGTTATTCTTTTCTAGGTGAGGGTACAGAGAAACAGGCAGTCATTTGTAATTTCCTGCAAAGTAAATCATTATGAGAATGTGTTTGGCGTGGTGTTTGGGGTTAATCCGTTCCTTGATCCAGGCCAGCTTTTGAATAGTGCTTTAGTTACTTTTATTCCAGTCCCGGCGTAGAGGCTGGGCTTACCAACAGCCAGCAGCAAGAGCACTGAAGGCAGGCTGCACTTGCCTCTCTGTAAATAATCTGTCTCATTAGACCGTTAATATTCCTGATTCCACTCCACTGTCTTGTCCTTGCATACCCTCTAGATTCGACATTTGGCTTTGCTTGATTTTTATTCTGAAACATCTTCATGTCCTGGAAAAGGATGTTCATGCAAGATGTTTGGGGAAGTTGTTCTTCAGTCCTCTCCCCCACCCAACTTATATGGGTGTCATGGGTTTCTTTGCAGTAACTGGCAAATTGCAAGATGCACTAAATATAGTGTCATGTGTGTTGCCTTGGCTTCCTCAAAATGCTGCCATGCTATTTCGGGGCCTGCCGATAACAGGAATCTGTTTGCGGAGGTAGGGGATTTTCAAGGGGTTATGTGCATGGAGCAAGACTCTAGCAAGTGGAACATCAGACCTCTATCTCCTTGCCCTGGCATTCTGGTCAAATTATGCATATTCTGTATGTATTCTGTATAGGAGCCAGCGTGGTGTAGTGGTTAGAGTGCTGGACTAGGACCAGGGAGACCGGAGTTCAAATCCCCATTCAGCCATGATACTTGCTGGGTGACTCTGAGGAGCAGAGGCGTATCTAGGGAAAATAGCACCTAGGGCAAGTCCTGAAATTGCCCCCCCCCCCGATTTCTCATTTAGAAAAAGGAAAGATATACTTTAAACCCTGCAAAACAAAAGCAAACCCACACCACAGATGTTATGGCTAGTAGTGGGTGTGAAAAATACCTTGCCTTCAAATAATCCATCTGCAATGGGGCAGTGTCTTGGGGCCCATCTCCTCTTTAGGCTCGAGGCTGTGGCTCTGCACAAAGGCACTTTCCTCAGCTCCTGACCCGGCCGCCGCCCGCCCGCCCACCCACCCAACCGCAGAACACAAGGCCAGATAACTGCGCCCAAAGCCCCAGTTCGGGCCGAGACTTTGCAGAGAGAGGAGCTCTGTTTGCGAGCTCCTCCCCTTTTCGAATTGTGGGACCCTGATCGGCCTGACCGACATGGGCTTTGTTGTGGTGAGGACTCGGGCGGCTGGGAGGGAGGGCGGGCGGGTGGCGGCGGCTGTAGTTTAGGCCAATGTGGCCCCTAATCCGGTCGTGGGGGGGTGGCGGGGTCAGCTGGTGTCCTGATGCCCCAATTAATCTAAAAATTACGGCGCCAGAGCAGGAAAGCGGCGGGAGGGGTAAGTAAACCCTCCCGCCGCTCTTAAAGAAACTCCCCCACCCAATGCCGGACTGCAGTTGGCAGTTCCGTGCACACCCCTAACCGCCGCCACCCTCCGCCGCCCGGAATTTGGGGAAATTTTTTTTTGGAAAAAAAATTTTTTTGGTGGTGGTGGAGCTTTTCTGGGGCATCGCACTGCGCCCCCTCCCAGAGTGGCGCCCAGGGCACGTGCCCCGCCTGCCCCCCTATCGTTACGCCCCTGGTGAGGAGAAACCTAAGTATGTAGTGCACCGCTCTGGGCTCCTTGGAGGAAGAGCGGGATATAAAATGTAAAAAATAAAATAAAATAAAAAATAAAATGTGTCTTGCAGTGTAGAATTTGGCCCCTGTGTAGGGAGTAGCCTTCATAAGAAACCTGACCTGGTTTCTTGCCTGTCTGTCATGAAAAGAAGCTTCTGTCAAATGCCATTGCCTCCAAGGAGCTCTGTGCAGCATACCTGCATTACTCCTATTTTTGTCTTCACAACAGCCCTGCAAGGTTAGGCAGAGGGACTGTGACTTGGCCAAGGCCACTTTGTGAACATCATGCCTAAGCAGGGATTTGAAAACTCTGTAAGAAAACTCCTGCTTTCCAAGAGAAATCCAAACGTCCCTCTAATCCAGCATCCTGTGAATCAGTGTGGCCAAACAGATGCCTCTGGGAAGCCTACAAGCAGGGCATAGACACAACAAGCCTCCCCTTCTGTTGTTCCTCAGAATGAGGTGTTCAGAGGTATACTGCATCAGTACATGGAGGCTCTATTTAGTTATCATGGCTGATAGTCATAGGCTGGGATGGCCCTTTCATGATGCAGTCAGCCCTTGGAGTGCTAGCAGGGTGGCAAGTTGCACCCCTCCCCCCCGCTCCCCTTACCACCATCACCAGGCCAGGGATCAAGCCAGCTAGACTAATCAGGAGTCAGAAACAAGCCAAGGTTCCGGTCAAGTATGTAGTCAAGAGCCAGAAGATCAAGCAGTTAATCCAGAGTCTATGACAAGCCAATGGTCCAACCAGATCCTGAGTCTCAACCAGGAAGCCTCTTCCTGTTGGAGGAAAAACAGGCCAATGTGTGATCCCCAAAGGCGGAGCCTGTCCGGAGCTCCAGAAGCCCTGGAGCCCACTGCACACGGCTGGCCCTTGTGGCAGGCTCTTGTATTACAGAAGACTCCTAGCCAGCCACAAAGGGCAGCAATGTGCAGGGCTCAAGGGCAAGCAGAGCTCGACACTTCCAGGGTACCGTACCTGAAGGGGGTGCCAAGCTGAGCTGGATAGCTCAGTGTTTGTTGAGTGCGCCGTGTGTTGTAAAGCTGCAGAAGGTCAGTGGGATCCCAAAACTGGAGCAGGACAGTGCTGGTAGCAAAGCAGCAAATTATGGAGGGGTAGCTCTCCCCATAATGTTCCTTTTCATAAGTACATATTGCTGGGGAAGTCTGGGGGCAGTAGGGCCTATTACACAACTAGATTTTGCAAAACCTGCACAGGCAACACCACTTGGCAACACTTTATTAAACTAACCATGGGAGGGGGCACCAAAGGTACTCTTCCCTCAGGGTGCTATTTATTCTCGTTACAGTCCTGATTGTAGCAAATGGCTGTCACACAGAAGGCAGCAAAGTCTTATTCTCTGCTGTTGCAGAAGGCAGGACTAGATCTAATTAGGGATGTGCATAAAACTCACACGATTCAAATTTGAATCGTTTAACCATCGATTCAAATTTGAATTGTTTCTACCTAGAACAATTGGAGATACATTTGAATTGATGCGAATTCGAGCCAAACTCACCCAAATTTGAATCATTTTGAACAAATGTCCACTATTAAATGGTTCCAAATCAAATCAATTTGAATTTGCATTGATTGAACAGGGAAGACCCAAGTTTGAATCCTCATTCAGCCATGAAACTCACTGGGTGACTCTGGGTCAGTTATGTATCTCTTAGCCTAATCTACCTCACTGGGTTGTTGTGAGGATTTAAAAAAACCTCTGAGCTCCTCGGAGGAAAAGGGGATATAAGTGTATAAATAAAATAAAAATAAAAATAAAATAAAATTGATTCGTGCAAATTTCATGCACATCCCAAGATCTAATGGGCTTCAGTTACAGGAGGGTAGATTTCAGCTGATCGTAAGGAAATAGTGGTAAGGCAGTTTGACACTAGAACCAACTTGTAGGGAGGTTATGGACTCTCCTTTGCTCAATATCGTCATCTGAGCCTGGATATCTTTTGGGGGTTCTCTAGATCTCCTGCACTGAACAGGATTGGACAGGTGGCCTATAAGGTCCCCTCCAACTCTATGGTTCTGTGATTCTAGTGTTTGGCTCAGTATGGAATTCTTGATGTCTTCTCAAGTTTAATCCACAGACAAAGCTGTGGAGGGTGAAGGTTCTGTAGGGTTCAGACAAGGAATTTTTAAAAGCAGAGGATTCTGCAGATGTATGAGCAGTAGCACTATTGTTTATTTTTGTTACTCTGTAAAGATTGATGCACAATATAAATAACATAGCACCATCGACGTGCCTGGTGCTTTAGAAAGTAAGGAACAGTCCAGTTATATGCACTTGGGTTTCATTTCAGTAGAGAATGAAGACTGACCAGCTTGACGTTGGTAGGGCATGCTATGAGTATGTGCCCCTTGATATGGATGTTACCCATTGTAGATGGATCACTTAATATTACTGCCAAAACCCACAGAAATTAACATAAATCCCTAAAAGCTGATAAGGGGCAAGACTCTTTATGCAAACAATATCTGTTCGTTACCTGACTCTATCCTGGCACCAGACTTTGTCCTGGAGACTTCGATACCTTTGATAGGTTCATGGCAAAGAGAGGCTGTTAGGCAGATACACATTCTCTCCTCATTGCAGCAGGATGATGGAGAAATTGCATCCATGGAACTTTGCCCGGTTATGAAATCTTAAAGAACTAAGAGCCTTGTTCAGGCTGGCATCTAGCAATGAGAATAAAAATAAACTTGGTAAAGATGACCACAGGCACATTATACTGTTTTCTCCCTGTCCACTTTTGCCCAGTGTCTCATGCCACATTTACTGAAAGTATTAAAATCAGTAGGGATTGTACATAATTTAACAACAGCACCTTACATATTGCACAGTGCCCCACTTATGGAAGAGTGGGGCGTGCGTGCTGGGGCAACACCAAAGCCTGGTGATGTTGCTAGCACATGCAGAGAGTCTCTGTAGCTCCTAAGGATGGTGTCATCGCTGTAGGATGCTTCTCTCATCATTCCCAGTGGGAGAGGCACCTGACAGCTCAGACACAACCCTTAGGAGTAACAGAGGCTCTCTGCATTTGGTAGCAGTGCTGATGAACTTTGGTGTCGCCTGAAACCAGTGTTTGGCAGAACCTAAGGGGTATACTCATGGGTCAAATGGGCCGCAACCCAGAATCTGGCTTAAAATAAGCCAAATCTGGCAACACAGCATCACTCTTCCACTGGCAGGGCACTGCACAGCATGTAAGCCAATCATAATAATAATTTGAGTCAAAAGGATACAGTTGATCCAGCTGTGCCAATTTGATAACCTAAAGTAGGCTTCCTCAACCTGCGGCCCTCCAGATGTTGCTGAACTACCACTCCCAGCATCCCTAGCCACAACGTATTGTGGCTGGGTATGCTGGTGAGTTGTAGTTCAGCAACATCTGGAGGGCTGCAGGTTGGGGAAGCCTGACCTAAAGTATGTTAAATGATTTCTTGCTATAAAAAATTATTCTGGATTAAGAGGTATTGTGAGTATAAATAGAAGCTGCTAATCCAAGTTAAAATCACTTTGTGAGTGCTGGTGTTAGTTCCAAGATGTTATAGTGTCCCCAGCCCCTGCTAGATCTGACATGGACAGCACAAAAACTGCATCTGCCCCACAGATCACTGCTATATCAAGGTGCAGCAGACTGCATGATGGAGACATGGAGACAAACACATGGAGACAAACACAAACACATGCATGATGGAAACATGGAGACAAACATGGAGACAAACACAGCCTGGTTTCAATGGGGAAGGGTGCCTAAATTTGTTTACAGGATTGCTGGTTTAATCAGTGGCTATTTCACTGAAGCAAGATGCCCCAGTAGCCTCTTTTGTTTTGTGGGTCAAATAGAATGCAGAGAATTTCCCTAAAAAAAATGCCCCCAGGGGGCTGCAGGAGTGCAAAAAGAAAGAAAAGAAAAATAAATGTTCTGAATAACCAAGTTATAGGCAGTCTTCAAATCAAGACGTTCCCAGTTAAGATAAATGACACTTAAGATGTTTGCAAATTGCCACCTTGTTTCAACTTTACAGCATTTGCTGTGGGAGGAGAGGTGCCCCAGATGCTTGCTTGTGTGAGGGCTAGAGGAGGAGGTTGCAGCAGCAGCAACAATGATGGCTCATATCCACATTGCCATTGAGGCTAGCAGTCCTGGTGGCAGCTCCTGCAGCATGTAAAGCTGTGGATGGACTGGCTGACTTGCCCATCCAAGATGATCATCCTGCTGCTGCCACCGCCGCTCTTCCTCCTCCTCCTCCTGGCTCAGCTGCTATATTGTGACAGTAAGAGGGAAATAACCTGGCCTGTTCCCAGCCCACAACCACTTCCTGCCCATCTTTCTTCCTTCCCTAACCATTGCCCAGGAGGAGGACAGCTAGCCGCTTGCCTCCTTTCCTTCCTCAAAAAAGTGAGAAAGAGCCAGGAAAGGAGTGAGTGGCAGCTTCTGATTCTCCACCAAGTTCTCTGCTGCATGTTTGTGACTGACACACCATGAGCTTTGATAGCAGCAGGGCGAGGGGGAGGGGAAATAAGGCATTTGGCCTTGGTTCAGGAAACAAGCCCCCCACTTATAGCTTGGTTTCCTGTGGGAAAATAGATTCTGTTTCAGCTTAAGATGCAGTTTTCAGGAACCAATTGTGTTGTAAGTCCGAGGACTTGTGTTGTAAGTCCGAGTGGCAGAAAGTAGATGCTTGGGGCAGCATGTTCCAGAAGCAGCTCCATGTTCTTCTCTTTGGCCTGTAGTTGAGCAAGCCATGAAAAACAAAAAGAGCAGGGCTGGGTATCTTTCCCCAAGGGCACTCAAGGGAGGAGCAGACATTTCCTTGGGGAGATGTGAATTATTCCTTGATACTTCCTCCACCCCAGTTTTTAGAACACACACACACACACACACACACACACACACACACACACACACACACACACACACACCTGGAGAATGGATTTTAATGGAAAGGCAAAGAAAATGGTCACCTAATCCGCAAAGCAAGCAAGCAAACAAAGGGAAGATGGATAGACGAGAATATTGGGCACTGGGGCTGGGACGTCGGAAAACTGCATTAATTTCCTGGCTGTGTCACAAACAGGTAGTTTAGAAATGACATACACAGCCTTGGGCAAAATCATTCAAGCACTTGGCGATATAAAAACAGGCCCATAACTCCTCCTTGTCAGTTGACTGTTCAAGGTAGGGAATATCTCAATCCTATACTTTTACATCAGCTCAGCCGAGGCCTCTAGGTGCTACTGTCATAGACCAATAAATAATAATTAAGGTGACTGAGCGGCAGCAGTTTTAAACTTGCCTGAATCACAAGTCGAACCAAGCTACCATTACATATTTTTTTTAAACACAAACACACACACACACACACCATCCAACAGCATGAAATAGACACTTTCAAGTCAGAGCTGCAGCATCAAACAGCAAGAGGTGCAGGATGAAGGTAATAACATGTCTTTCAAGGGGTGCGGGGCCAAGGCACCAGCGAACAGCCACAAGCGGCTCATCCCAGCTCCCTCCCCCCCTTGGGCGCATTAATAAGCTCCATTTCCATGTTAAGCATACTTGAAGCGCTCCACCTGTCGCTCTGATCAAAGCCAGAGGCCTGCTTCAATGCAGGCGTCTCAGATGGGCCACTTGTGAAGCTAATTGTGAGAACAGAGAACTCCAGACCCCAACCTCTCCGCTGCTTTTGTGTGCCTGAGGCAGCCTCGAACGCAAGGCAATGTCTTTACCAGAGAAGCACAGCTGCTTTCCGTTTCATCTCCGAAGCGGGGGGGGGGAGGAGGAGGCAACACGCAGATTCCGAACCTCACGTTCTCCAGCGACACTGTGGAAACCGACAAGGTGGTCGGTTTCAAGGTGGAGAGCCAGCGTGGTCTAGTGGTTAGAGTGCTGGACTAGGACCGGGGAGACCCGAGTTCAAATCCCCATTCAGCCATAAAACTAGCTGGGTGACTCTGGGCCAGTCACTTGTCTCTCAGCCTAACCTACTTCACAGGGTTGTTGTGAAAGAGAAACTCAAGTATGTAGTACACCGCTCTGGGCTCCTTGGAGGAAGAGCGGGATATAAATGTAAAAAAAAATAATAATAATAATAATATCATCCCTTTCTGGAGCAGGATGGGAGACTCCATGCTGTCCTTTGCTGCACTTGCAAGACAGCAACCTAGATCTAGTATTAGCAGATTGCATGTGAGAGGCAGAGTAGTATAGTGGTTAGAGTGTTGGACTAAGACAGACAGACAGACAACCTGCCTGCCTGCCTGTATTTATATTCCACTCTTCCTCCAAGGAACCCAGAGCAGTGTACATGGTTATTTTTAATTTCACAAGAACCCTGCAAGGTAGGTTAGGTTGAGAGATAAGAGACTGGCCCAGAGACACCCAGTGAATTTCATGGCTGAATGGGGATTTCAACTTGGGTCTCGCCAGGCCTAGTCCAACACTCTAACCACTACACCACACTTACTGTAACTAAGGAGACCCAGGTTCAAAATCCTACTTATCGTCAAAGCTCATTGGGTGACTTTGGTCCAGTCACTACCTCTCAGCCTAACCTCCCTCACGGGGTCGTTGTGAGGAAAGGGAACCACACACAGCACTCCTGAGCTCCTTAGCAAAAGAATGAGATATAAACATAGAATACAAGTTCTTGGGCCTTTTGCAGTTGTAAAGAACATCATCAAGCAGCTTCTCCTGGCATAATGCTGAAGTGGTAGGACATTATGTCCTGTACATAATTACTTTGGGCACATTATGCAAAGACCCAGCTCCCTTGAGAAGTCCATAATGCTGGGAAAAGTAGAAAGAAAGAGAAGGACGACCAGCAGCAAGGTGGATGGACTCGATTACAACAGCAATGACTGTACCACTGAGAGACCTGAAAGGCCAAGTTGAAGACAGATCATCCTGCAGAGAAGCTATCTCTGTTGTCGCTAAGAGTCAACACCAACTTGAAGGCACAATCAATCACATTGGAGTATTTTCAAATCTGGGTCCCCAGATGCTGTTGGATTACAACTCCCATCATCTACAAGGCCATTGTGGCTGGGGAAGGATGAGGGGAATTGTAGTCCAACAAAATCTGGTGACCCAAGGTTGAGAACCCTAGCCCAGACTGCTCACAGTTTCAGAGTAATCCATCGCCCTGTTCAGAGATCATGTGGTGTGACCAGAGAGATGTCTGAAAACTTGTACATTTTAAAACATGAACCTGTGTACAGGACCCTCAAAAGCAAGGTACAGGCAGGAAGTGTACTGCTGTACACTCAACATAGCATGTGAATATGAAGTGTACTGTATGTTCACATGAAGTATGTGATGTGTACACTGGACCCTCCTGCAAGTGTTGAACACATCTTGCGAATGGGGCTTATGCAAACTGAAACGGAGATAGAGGGTGCATTCCAGGACCTAACCGACAATTTGCAGGCTGTCTATAACCTTTCACTACTAGAGGCTGGTTGTGATGAGGGAAAGGCACCATCCTGTTAAACTGATTGCTTCAGACCATTTGTTGTTTTACATTTTCTAAGCTCAAGTCCTGGCATTGAAAACACTGTGGCTGATGCACAGTTCACACCAGCAGCTCCAGTAAATACTGATAAACACAAATCAGTCTCCAGATTTCAGCTCCACTGCCATTATTGTTGGGGAGCAGGGCCATTAAGCACACTTACTTGGAAATAAGTTCAGTCGTCATCATGATAAGTGATTATTTAAAATGACTCCTGACCGCCTGACTCCAAAGGCTCTAGGACTTCTATTATTCTTAAAAAATAAAATAAAAATTCTGTATTAAAGACAAACATATTAATGTGATTTTATTTATTTATTTAACATATTTTTATACTACCCAAACCTTACGTCTCTGGGCAGTTTACAACAAAATAAAAACAGAAAAAGTAAAACATTAGTTAAAACAAAAACAAAAAGTTTAAAACATTACAATTTAAAATTTGTAAAACAATGTTTTAAAACAGAATTAAAACCATTAAAACAATATTAATTAAAAGCCTGGGTGAACAGATGCATCTTTAAAGACTTTTTAAAAGCTGCCAGAGATGGGGAGGCTCTTATTTCACTAGGGAGCTCATTCCAAAGCCTCGGGGTAGCAGTAGAGAAGGCCCGTCCACAAGTAGCCACCAGACAAACCGGTGGCAACTGCAGACAGACCATTCCTGATTATCTCAATGGGTGATGGGGTTCATGACGAAGAAGATGTTCTCTTAAATACCCAGGGCCCAAGCTGTTTAGAGCCTTATAGGTTATAACCAACACCTTGTATTTTGCCCGGAAACATATCGGCAGCCAGTACAGCTCCTTCAATACGGGAGTAATATGGTTGGTCTCTGAGAAGACCCAGAGACCAACCTGGCTGCCACATTCTGGACCAACTGTAGTTTCCGGACTACATACAAGGGCAGCCCCACATAGAGCGCATTGCAATAATCCAGTCTGGAGGTTACTAGCAGATGTACCACTGTTCTGAGGTCATTTATCTCAAGAAACAGATGCAGCTGGCATATCAGCTGAAGCTGATAGAAGGCACTTCTGGTCACTGCCTCAACCTGGGACACCAGGGAGAGGCTTGGATCCAGATGCACCCTTAGACTGTGTACCTGTTCCTTCTGGGGAAGTGTGACCCCATCCAGAACAGGTAGATCAAAACTGTCTCTCGGGTTTCAACCCCACACAATGAGTACCTCCATCTTATCTGGATTCAGTCTCAATTTGTTATCCCTCATCCAGCCCATCACCAACTCCAGGTAGGCATTTAGGGAGCTTATGCCCTCTCCTGATGATGTTGACATGGAGAAATAGATTTGGGTGTCATCAGCATACTGATAGCACCCTGCACCAAATCTCCTGATGATCTCTCCCAGCGGTCTCATGTAGATGTTAAACAACATCGGAGACAATATGGAGCCCTGAGGCACACCATACAAAAGTTCAGATTTTGAAGAAGAGCAGTCTCCAAGGACACCATCTGGAACCTGCCCGAGAAGTAGAATCACTGCACTTTCTACCTAGAACCAAATTTTCAGTTTTTCCACTGGCATTTACACAGTCTAGCACGGGTGTCCGGTCAGTTACCCAAAGCAACACTCAAGGGGAAGATGATCACTTTCAGGGAGAGGAATCACCCCGAAAAAAGCCAAATAGGGTATCTTATTATGAGAAATGGCCATATAGTCAATCAACGAAGGATTATTGCTGGTCCAATGAGTAAAATGGGCCGGATGATCCAACTCTATAGCACCTTTTAGAATATGAAGATCAAGCCGGTAGCATATTGTTAGTAGTCTAAACCCTCTCAAATTTAATCTAGCATCTCTAAAGAGTCTAGACAGCAGTGGAAAAGGAACAAAATCGTCCTCAAAATGACAAATGACAATGAAATCTACTCAAAAGGGAGTTATTATCCGACCCAAGCCAGGCATTAAAAACCCCTGCAACTAAAATCTGTGAGCCAGGGTACTTTGCTTCGAGAGAGGATATAAAATCCTCTAACTTATCCCAGACATCATAAGTCATAGAGCGGGATATAGACCGAAATCACCAAGATTTGAGCACCACGAACATCAATGAGAACTGCAAGCACTAAATAATCTAATCTGCCAATTTGGAGTGATCTTAAGCTGAACCTGTTTGAAATTAAGACAGCAATTCCTCCCTTGGCGTGATTAGCTCTTATACCTGGTTTGGCATCTATAGAAAAAGTTGTATAGCCTGACACTTCAAAAGGACTCACAGCCCAAGTCTCCTGTAAAAGTAAAATTTCATAATTTGCTAGGAATAAAATAAAACCGGGATCAGCAGAGCATCTCCTTCACCCAGCAATATTCCAATTTAACAATTTTAACTTAAGAACAGCACTCATAAGTCAATTTCCATCGCCAGAGGCAGGAGTCTCTAAAATCATTTGTTTGGTTAATTACTCCAAGGCAGTCTCCACCCCATAGCCAGCCCGAAAGCCAGTTTGAAATGGATCAAGATAATCAGTTTCTTCCAAAACTGTCTCGAGCTGGGAAGACACCACCTTCTCAGTTACTTTGCCCAGCCACAGAAGGTTGAAGACAGGCCTGTAGTTGCTCAACTCTGAGGGATCCAAGGTAGGCTTCTTCAGAAGCGATCTAATAATTGCCTCCTTAAGACAAGGAGGCATCCTAGCTTCCCTCAGAGATGCATTTACAATCTCTACCATGCCTTCTAAAACAACTCCCTTGCCAGATAGTATAAGCCATGTTGGGCAAGGGTCAAGAGAACAGGTGGTAGGCCACACCATTCCAATCAGCTTGTCCACATATTAAGGAGTCACAAACTGGAACTGATCCAACCTAATTACACAAGAGGAGTTACTGGACACTTCCACATCAGACATTGAAGTAATTGTGAAGATGGAGTTGAGGTTGGCCCAAATACAAGAGATTTCCCCCACAAAGTATTGGTTAAACACATCACAGTGGGTAATCGATGGTTCCAAATTCTGATTCAAGGGAGGAGGGGCACATGCCAGCCCTCTCACAATCCTGAACAACTCCGCCGGACGTGAACTTGCGGGTGCAATACGGGCAGAAAAGAATCGCTTCTTTGCCGCACGTATTGCCTGAGCATAAGTCTTCAAATGAGCTCTATGTTGCAATCTGTCAGATTCAAGCCAAGTCTTTCTCCACTTGCACTCTAGTCTACCTCGTTGCTTCAGCCCTCATAGTTCTTCCATATATCAAGGGGCTAGTTTTGAAGCGGGTTGGAGAGGACGCTTAGGAGCAATCATGTCTACTGCCCCGGTGAGTTTGCTGTTCCAATTCTCCACCAGGGCATCAACAGGATCACCGGCAGAGCCAACACTAAATCCCTCCAAGACTTCTTGGAATCCTACTGGCTCCAATAACTTTCTCGGGCAGACCATCCTAATAGGTCCTTCGCCCCTGCGAAGGTGGGAAGTGATTGTGAGTCCAACCTTAACCAAATGGTGGTCTGTCCATGACATGGACGGACCACCATTTGGTTAAAGTTGGACTCACAATCACTTTCCACCTTCACAATGGGGAAATCACAGGAGTCCCCACCCATGAAAGACCACCCTGATCAGAGTGAAAGACCAAATCAAGTGTGTGACCAGCAACGTGCGTCGGTCCCGAGACCTCTTGAGATAGGCCCATAGTTGTCATGGATATGATGCTTCATACATTACTGATCACAAGAGATCACTTGTATTCTCCCTCCTTCCCTCCCCCGCCGCTTTGGAAACTTTTGTTAAAAAGCAATATATAAATATTTGTTGTTGTTGTATTAGGAAAAGGAGGCAGTATTTGCCCTCTCCAGTCATTACACTGACATACATACAGGTGTCTGTACACATATACATCATTTTGCGAGAATTACCATAGATGTGTTCATTCTAAAAGTGAAACTGGATACAGGCCCCTCAAATGCAGTACACAGATGGGATGTGCACTAATGTACATGTGCTGAGCATTGTGTGTGAATAGCTGTACATGCATACAGATCTGTATATGCATGTAATGAACAAAGGTTGCACATGCATTGAAAATGTGAATAAGGTTATGGATACAAATATGACAAATATTTATATACTGCTTTTCAACAAAAGTTCCCAAAGAGGTTTACATTGATATAAATAAATAAAATGGCTCCCTGTTCCCAAAGGGCTCACAATCTAAAAAAGAAACATAAAATAGACACCAGAAACAGCCACTGGAGGGATGCTGTGCTGGGGATGGAGAGGGCCAGTTGCTCTCCCTCTGCTAAATAAAGAGAGTCACCACTTTAAAAAGGTGCCTCTTTGCTCAGTTAGCAGGGGTTATGTGAATAAGACAAAAGAGAACTTTTGTGGTAGCAAGCATGAATTGTCCCCTTTGCTAAGCAGGGCCCACCCTGGCTGCATATGAATGGGAGACATGTGTGAGCACTGTAAGATGTTCCCCTTAGAGGATGGAGCCACTCTGGGAAGAGCATCTACATGCTAGTGTGCAGAAAGTTCCAAGTTCCCTTCCTGGCAGCATCTCCAAGATAGGGCTGAGAGAGGCTCCCGCCTGTAACCTTGGAGAAGCTGCTGCCAGTCTGTGTAGACCATACTGAGCTAGATGTACTTATGGTCTGACTCGGTATATGGCAGCTTCCTATGACTTGTTCAGACATTCAAAACAAATGTCTACAGCATCCCGAAAGTTCACCTTGAAGTCACGTTCTACACTCTGGAAGCATCACCCTCCCCACGCTCTCCATGATTATGGAGTTTGTCTGAAGAGGCAAATGCCACAAGCATGCTGGCAGTTACTTCCACCATCCCAAGGCTGGGCAACCAGGGCGCTTCCCAGTTTAGCCGCTCAACAGCAGCAAAATGCTTCCGTTCAGGCAAAGCGCATTCAAAACGTAAATAGCAAAGCGCCCAGCAGGGGGAGCAGTCTCATGAAAACTAACAACCTGAAAAAACAGCAACCTTTTTACACCAGACATACAACGTTTTATCAATAAATCGCAGTGATTAAATCTGAAACAAGGCATCGGAAATGTGAACGGCACCCTGCTGTCAGTGTGGGGACTGCGGTGTCACAACACAGGAAGTGTGGAAGCACACTTAAGAGATACATCCTGACCCCGTTGCAGGGAAAGCACCCAGCCTCCCAATCCGAGAAGCCACTGTCATCACGTTTACGGCATTCGCCTCTTCAGACAAATGCTGCAAGTGTGGAGAGTGGTGAGCCTTCTCTGTGTCTGTGCTGAGGCAGGGCTTGCTGGCACACTCTTGGGATGCGGTACACACATACCATGCCCCCCCCCTCTTTTGCATGTCCCAACAGAACTAAAATGGTAGCCTATGAAACAGTCATAGGAACATAGGACGCTGCCATATACTGAGTCAGACCATTGGTCTATCTAGCTCAGTATTGTCTTCACAGACTGGCAGCAGCCGGCTTCTCCAAGGTTGCAGGCAGGAATCTCTCTCAGCCCTATCTTGGAGAAGCCAGGGAGGGAACTTAGAACCTTCAGCTCTTCCCAGAGCGGCTTCATCCCCTGAGGGGAATATCTTGCAGTGCTCACACATCAAGTCTCCCATTCATATGCAACCAGAGCAGACCCTGCTTAGCTATGGGGACAAGTCATGCTTGCTACCACAAGACCAGCTCTCCTCTTTACATTTATTCAAGTGTAAAGCCTCCATCCGTAATACGCTTTGATGAGACTCTCAGACTAGAGTTGTCTTTCTTTTGACAGGGGCATGCATACCAAAGAAAATGTCATACAAATAGCAAATTTATTAAACCACACTTAATAATATGGAACACTGAAGTGGACGTCTGTTTGTCAAAATGTCTGTTCTTTATTTGTAGTTTTTCATTTTCTTTCAATCTACACAATAAAAAGGTCCAGAAAGAATAATTTGATATAGATCCATGATGCGTGCTGCGTCGCCAGTATATCAACGAAACAACATTTAATAAAATAAAACGCCACCTACAGCCTCTGCTCCCTTTCCTAAGCTTCAGATCTCAGGCACTTAGAAAGAAACCACTTATTCTCATAACTCAGACACTTCCATGGCAAATCTTGGCCAGTGACCTCAGCTGATTGTTACCCGTTGCTGCGGAGACTGTGCCCTAAACACAGGATGCAGACGAGGCTGCAGAAGCAGAAAGAGGCAGCGTACAGTCTGACAGATGGAGACAACAGCTGTGAGAAGGAAGGAAGATCACCACCTACTGGCCTGTTGAGTTACCAACTGCATGGCTGCCTCTGGGGTCATTTCCCCCGGCTCTAATCGGTCGCACTGGAAGCCAAACTACATGGGGGAGGGAGAAGCTGGAATATCCGTGGGGGCAAAGGGAGGCTGCAATTCTTTCCCCTAAAACACAGTTTACCTGATTGGGTCCCCCTCCACAGCTGCTGTTTTCCCCAGGTGGAAACTCCCCATTGTCTCTACTGGAAGTTTCCTGGGGTGGGTGGGTGTTGTATATGCGGGTGTCAGGATCTGGCTTGAGAAAGGGTTAACCTCCCTGCACCTTTGCCACAGTTCTGATCTGGGTCACCACCTCCCAGCTGATTTTTAGTCCCAAACCCCAAGCATACAGGATGAAACAATGAATTTAACATAACCCATATTTTGACTTTGCATCTCTTGGCCTATTTACTGTATATTAATCGCTATCACTGTTCATGTGAGAAAATGGAGAGAGATACTTGTAGTGAGAATGAGAGCACTCTGGCCAAAGTGTTATTTGTATTACAAACCCGGCTGAAGCAAGAACTGCTTTAAGTCTCAAGGGAAAACACTCGGGTTCTTGCATATTCCTGAAGGAGAGCCGCTCTTGTGTTAGTGAGCATGAATGGTCCCCTTTGCTAAGCAGAGTCTGCCTTGGTTGGCATTTGGATGGGTGACTACATCTGAGCATTGTCAGATAGTCCCTTTAGGGTATGGAGTCATCGCTCAGTGGACGAGCATCATGGAGAAGGTCCCAGGTTCATTCCCTGGCATTCCAGATTACGGTTGGGTAAGACTCCTGCCTGGAACCTTGGAGAGTTGCAGCTATTCAGACAGTGAAGACAATACTGAGCTAGATGGACCAAGGGTCTGACTCCTACAAGGCAGATTCCTATGTTTTCGTCAAGGGCACCCAAAAGCCATACCTTATGTGGTGACAGCCAACAGCCTGAGTGGCTTTAAGAGGGGTTTAGATAAATTCATGAAGGCCAGGTCTATCAATGGCTACTAGACTGAGGGCTATAGGCCACCTCCAGCCTCAGAGGCAAGATGCCTCTCAATACCAATTGCAGGGGAACAGCAGTAGAGAGGGCATGTCCTCACCTCTTGCCTGTGGGCTTCCTAGAGGCATCTGGTGGGCCACTGTGTGAAACAGGATGCTGGACTAGATGGGCCTTGGACCTAATCCAGCAGGACTGTTCTTATGCATCACCCCGAGATTGATAAACCGCTTGTAAATTCAGCAACCCCTTCACTTCAGCCAGCCATGCATTGTATCTTGCGTGTGGGGTTCACAAATGTAAAGTGGTTAACACAACCATAACAAACGGATCTTAAAAATGCTTACTCAGTCAGATGTTCAATGGCATGTACTTCTTAGTAAGCACAAGCATTTCCAACTGGGAAGCTGTCAATGCATATCTAAGATCCAGAATTCAGAAAGATGGGTTGGAGCATCATGACTTTGCATTCATAGGAGAAGCCTCCATCTCTTCTGCAGTGGCAGCTGCTGCATTTTGGGGTTGGGGGTGGAGGGGAGGAAAGGGAACCAGGGGTAACCATAGGGGGCTAACAGTAGGCAGGTCCAACCCTAAATTAGAAAGATGGTTTTTCTTTCTTAGAAAGATGGTTTTCTCCATCTGTAAAGCCACCTAATGGTGCAGCAGGGAAAGGACTTGACTACCAAGCCAGAGGCTGCTGGTTTGAATCCCTGCTGATATGTTTCCTAGACTACGGGAAACACCTATATCAGGCAGCAGCGAGCTAGGAAGGTGCTGAAAGGCAACATCTCAGACTGTGCGGGAGGAGGCAATGGTAAACCCCTCCAGTATTCTACCAAAGACCTTGGTAGAATGGGCCTTGAGCCTGATCCAGCAGGGCTGTTCTTATGTTCTTATGTGGAACTCTCTGCCACAGGATGTGGTGACGGCCAACAACCTGGATGGCTTTAAGAGGGGTTTGGATGACTTCATGGAGGAGAGGTCTATCAATGGCTACTAGTGAGAGGGCTGTGGGCCGCCTCAGGGGTGTGCCTCTGAGTACCAGTTGCAGGGGAGCAATGGCAGGAGAGAGGGCACACCCTAAACTCCTGCCTGTGGCTTCCAGCGGCATCTGGTGGGCCACTGTGCGAAACAGGATGCTGGACTAGATGGGCCTTGAGCCCGATCCAGCAGGGCTGTTCTTATGTTCTTAAAGACAACCACAGGGCTCTGTGGTAGTCAGGAGTCGACGGCACATTTTACCTTTAAAGTGGTTTGCTTGTCTCAACCAAAATCTCATCATTCATAGGAACATAGGAAACTGCCATATACTGAGTCAGACCATTGGTCTATCTAGCTCAGTATTGTCTTCACAGACTGGCAGCGGCTTCTCTAAGGTTGCAGGCAGGAATCTCTCTCAGACCTATCTTGGAGATGCCAGGGAGGGAACTTGAAACCTTCTGCTCTTCCCAGAGCAGCTTCATCTCCTGAATATCTTGCAGGGCTCACACATCAAGTCTCCCATTCATATGCAACCAGGGCAGACCCTGCTTAGCTATGGGGATAAGTCATGCTTGCTACCACAAGACCAGCTCTCCTCTCTAACACCAGCACTCTTGGCAGCGGGCTATTTAGCGCTAAATTTGCCCCTTGGTTGGCTGTGAGTAAAGGATTCCTGCCCTTAGTGGTTAATTGTAGGTGTTGGTGTGGACAGTAGCAATGGCCCACCCCCCCACCTAAACTCCCCATGCCTCTTCTTCTCTTCAGCAGCTCCATCCTGTCTTCTATCAAGACTGCCTCCATTTCTCCCCCTCCTTGCAATCTCAGCCCTCTCCTCTTCATCCCATTCAGGATCAAGCTAAAATGATCAGCTGAAGGGGGCAGGG
This sequence comes from Hemicordylus capensis, assembly GCF_027244095.1. Classification (NCBI taxonomy): domain Eukaryota; kingdom Metazoa; phylum Chordata; class Lepidosauria; order Squamata; family Cordylidae; genus Hemicordylus; species Hemicordylus capensis. The sequence goes on along the minus strand of NC_069661.1, from coordinate 216,655,566 downwards.
TGAGGGTTGGAGTATTTGCAGGTAGTACCTGCATACACACACGTTTCACACAACTTGAAAATACCACAGTGTATTTCGCCACACACACACAGAGCCCGCTAGTTTCCTTTATTCTCACAAATATACACATTTAAATATGTATATTTAAAACGCAAGCCTTCTTTCTCCCTCTGTCACATTATACACATTTCTGGGATATGTCCTGGGGCTGCAGTCCTATACACACAGCAGTTACTTGGGAGTAAGCGTCAATGAGTTCATTAAGGCTTTACTTGGAATACACTTCATAGAATTAGCTGCAGTTCTGTGCAACACTTGAGTATTAAGATTTGAAAATTAAGCCATATAATTCATAAACCTGTCCAATGAAGCTATACCAAGGACCTCTCCTTTCAATACGACTACCACTCACCAAAAAGAAAAAGAAAAAAAGAAAAGGGTGGGAGGTAAAACAAAATAACCAACCAATCCTGCTGAGTCAAAAGGCAGCTTTTAAAAGTGGCAATTCTCTTTATTTAGCAGGAGAAGAATAACTGCCCCTATCCACCCCCAGCAGAGCATCCCTTCAGAGGCTGTTGCTGGGGTCTATCATATGTTGTGGTGTTTTGTTTTGTTTTTAAGACTGAGACCTTTGGGGACAGGGAGCCATTTTATCTATCTGTCTATGTATACTGCTTTGGGAACTTTTCTTGAAAAGCAATATCTAAATATTTGTTACCAACAGGAACTGGCATGAGGACTATAGACTGCTGGAGCTACTTGGCTATTTTGGACTGGCCTGGTTTCCAAGCTGTGCCTGTTAGGTTACCAATGAAGAGAAGGTAATAATCTCAAAATTATTAAATAACACATTTCTGCATTAAAAGACACACACATTTCAAACAGGATAAGTCTGAAATTGTCCAATTAGTAATTTCAGTTAAAATGCTTTTTAAAAGATTGCTATAACCCACTCCCTCTCTTTCACCCTCAAAAGAGGTGAGAGACTAAGAAAAATAAGAGAACTAACCAGAGGTTTTGCTTAAAGTCCCAGAACAAGAGAGAAGGCAGGGGACTGCTTGCTTGTTAATAAAAGAACTACCACGAGGAAACGCCAGCCTACCCGATCTCCCACTTTCCCCCATTCTCTAGATCTCTGAAAGTTTTGAAAGCCAAGATTTGCTCGTGGCATTTTCCAGAAGAGATAAAAAGACCTCCAAGCAAATGCTGGAGAAATTCAATGCCTCCCGAGGGCTTTGCTGGGGTGCTGAGTGAGGACAACAAAGTCCAACTTCCTTCTGGAGAAGGGGAGGGTAGAGAAAGGTAGCTAGGGCGGCTACCATCTGAATGCCAATGGTTCACAGACTGATTGCTCCCATTTTGCACACATATCTCCAGAAAGTCTGCTCAGCCTGCCTAGAAGGACCCTGGGAAATCAGATGACTAGGCAGGCTGGCTTGCTGACTATTGGTCAGAATAAGTGCCTGTAACAGTAACCTATTCTGACTTCTGATTGGTTGGGGGGCAGGGCTGGGGGGCCAGAGAGAAATGCACATCCTGATTGGTGTTGGGGGCACTAACAATGCAATTTGGGTAGTGACTAAATATGATAATTACTTCATTTGGGAGCAGGATCCCACTGAACACCTTAAGAGGAAAGAAATGGTTTTACAAAGGAATTTAGAAAAAAAAGACCAACAGCCAGGGCCATCTACTGGTAAGCAATGGAAATGCAAAAGCAATATTCAAGCAAGACAGAGGAAGAGATTGTATGTTTGGTGAGAGAATGGGGAGCTGGCAAGAATGTGGGGCTGGCAAGGAGGGCGGGCAACACCCCCTCTGCCCCTAATGAGGAGTCGCCGTCCATTTGCCTTCTGAGTTAGCTCTTCCTTGAACATCTGATTCTGCAGTGCAAATGAACCATGGAACTGAACATGTTTATGTAGTGCAAGTGAACTGTAGATTGTGCAGTGCAGCTTAACTGCTGTGCAAGCAAACTATAGAATTGAACTTCTCAGATTATGTGGTGAAAGCAAGTTTTGGAAGCCCAGAATGCACCAGGGAGGAGAGTATCAGGGCGACAAACCTTGAGCCAGCCTGGAAGTTTATGATTTATTAGCCTATTGCTTGAGGTTCTACCACACTGATAGGAAACAGGTTCATTGTCATGGCCTGAAAACCTTTGCCACAAGTATTATGCTCTCCACCCTTTCCTCTCTGCTGCTGGGCTAGCCAGATGTGTCCCAGTGGCCATCAGTTGCCAAGTCCTGTGCTAGAAGGAGCCAGATGGTCACATCCTGAACAAATATTTATTTATATCCCACTCTTCCTCCAGGTGTGAGAGTCACCTTGGCACTGGTTCTAGTATTTTAAAGTTCAAAAGAATCCTGGACCGGATAGCACCTAATCTTCAACTCTGGTTGTCTGCCTATGTACTCAAATTCTACAACTATCCTCCACTTGCTGCTATCATGCACCATGTGCATGACAGTCCACACCAAGAAGGATGAAGCAAGGTCAGCTTAAGAACAAACCATCTGAGGCTCCCGCAGTTTCTCTCACCAAATAATCCACATCTTGAAAAAGACTGTAAAGGACAGTCTCCAATCTGGGTTTGTGCACAAGGCATTGCTATGGATATGAACTAGTCCAGGCAAGTAAGACATGTAGTTGCTGTAAATCCATCTCTACAATGAAGAATCAGCAACATTGTCCTCCTACGACAAAAAGCATACTTCCCCTCTGGACAATAAATGTTAGTATAGCAGACCCTCAAATAACGCCAATTTAGAGTCTACAGTTTTGACTGTTCACAGCTACTTGGTGGTACAGTTTCATTATTGTGGGAATAGTGTTGCTCTTTTGTGGGGTTTTCTGGTTGGGATTTAAAAGTTCAAGTGAGCACACCCTTAACTTTTAAATTCCTAACCCCATGAATGACCAAAACCACCAATAACTAAGTTTGTGTATTGCAAATGCAGCCTGCACCACTAAGTACCAGCAGGCTGCTCGTTCAATTTTTAAATCCCCAGCCCCATGTATAACCAGTCCATGCAGCTTCTAGGCTGAGAAGTGATTGGAATAATCCCTTTAACTTTTAAATCCACAACCCCTCTCTCAGCTGAGCAGTAGTGAAGGCTGCTCATTCGCAGAATCCCAGGAACCTAATCCTATTTTTCAGGTTAGTTTTAACTTTAAATTGCAGTTTTAAGTTTTGCAGTACTTTTGTAGAACGTAAACCTCACAATATTCAAGGGTCTCCTGCAGCAAAGTCCCATCTAATTCAGTATTTGAGATATTGACTGATATCTGAGCTTCCAGAGACAGTTGCTGGAATGTTTTCACCCAATTTCCCCTCCCCTGACAACATGCTTTTGAGTTTAAGGATGCAGCCCATATGGAAGCAAAGTCTGATGCAATGGTGTATGTGTCACATTAGACATCTGTTTATGTTCACATGACAGGAATATCATTTCCCACCATTTAAAACCAGTGCCATTATCACACTTATCAGAGCAACAGTTCTATCATTCATAAAGCAGAAGGCAGAAAAGTGGTGTTTGAAACAGTAGTAGCTTTATTGTAGACTACAGATCAGATGATCATAATTTTCCAGAAACTAAGCTGTCTCTTCTTTAGCAATATGATCTTTCTTGAGTGGTCCCTGCAAAGAAAATTACTAAGGTTAGTCTAAACAAGAGACACACCACCTCACAGTGTATCTAGCCAATTAACATTAGGCTAGCGGACTTATTTTAGCAGAAATCAGTAGAATGACAGACAATTGTTAAAGTCTACTGCCACCTACTGGCCATATAAGATGCATTGTGTAGGACAGAAGGGAGATTAGTGTTAATTGGTGGCCAAATTTATTGGGCATCACCAGTGCAGGGGTAGGCAAACTGTTAAATTACAACTCCTACCATCCTAGCCACAATAAATTGTAGCTAGGGGTGATGGGAGTTGTAGTTCAACAAGTGGAGAGTTAAGGTTGCCTACCCCATACAGAGTGCCTGCTAGTTACAGATCTCAGAGAAGGTACTGGATTAGGCATGATTAAACAGGCTCCTATATTCCTGTATTTTATAAAAGTAAAAATACCTTTACAGAGTAACTCAACTACAAGACTGAAGTCAGCACATCACTAATACAGGAAATAAAAAAGCTTCCTTGGTAAGAACTAGATGAGCTGAACCATCAATTTCAGAAAGTCTTTCAATGAATGCACAGGCAAGTCCTTTGACCCAGTATATTTGAATTAAGGGGCTTAAATTAAGCCTTAAGCAAAGCTAAGGCTTTCATAGGCAAGATGTATGCCAATGCTGTTCTACTTATATATGGAATCTGGCATCTTAATTTCATGCATAGCTTTAGCCCGCGGTGCTTTGTGACACTGCTAAGAAGTATATCTGTAGTTCCAAGAAGGCTCAGATGTCACAAGAAGCAACTTGCTCGATTGATCTAATCCTGACAAAAATTCAAATTTTTGGAAAATACAGATTTTTGAAGCAGAAGTCTGTGCAAATGCACACACTTTGTTCCAAGCACAGGACACACAATTCTGCTTATGTTCTCCACAGTTCCCGACTCAGGCACTCATGCCATTACTACTTAAGCAGTATTGTTTACTAGAAGTTGTACTCCGGAGGCAGGCAGCACGGAAGATGCCTGCATAGGATGTGGATCTCCAGGTAGCAAATGCCATGCAAGAGAAACCAACCTTATTGCTAATCCAGGGAACAAATTCCTGTGCTTGTGCTATACACAAAGGAACACAAACCGCACACCAGAAAGCAAGCCCCCTTACCATGAAAGCCTTCTTTTCCTCTGCAGTCTGGAAGCGGCCATGACCAAACTTGGAAGTGGTGTCAATAAACTTCAAGTCAATCTTCTCCAAAGCCCGACGCTTGGTCTGCACAAGTAAGGACTAAGGGGGAAGAGGAAAGGGGGGGGGGAGATTAGGATGAAACTTCAAGGGCTATTACAACCAACTACAGACCACCCACTGGAATCCCTGGAGATGGGGTAGGAAGCCAATAGTCAAGAAATGCTTTTCTAGAGCCCTCTAGAGGAGAACTGGTCTTATGGTAGCAAGCATGAATTCTCTCCTTTGCTAAGAAGGGTCTGCTTTGGTTTGCATTTGGATGGGAGACTACACGTGAGCACTAAGGGCCATAGCTTAGTGGTAGACCATCTGCATGCTTATGTGCAGAAGGGCCCAGGATCACTCCCTGGCATCTTCAGGTAGGGCTGGGAAAGACTCCCGCCTGAAACGTTGGGAGAGCCACTGCCAGTCAGTGTAGACAATTCTGAGCTAGATGGACCAAGGGTCTGACTTGGTATAAGGCAGCTCCCCCGTTCCTCTATTCAACCTCACAGTTCTTATGTACTAAAGTCCCTAGCCTCTCTCAAATGGCATGAGATGCCACACACAGGTATACAATGCTTCCTTTAGATCCGAGTCCTGCATCTAACATGTGCAACCGTGTCAGATTTAGGTTCTTCTTGGGCCTGATTTGCAGCAGACATGAGCCTTATTCACACATTATGCTGAACACAGGTACAGCAATATACTTCCTGCATTTGAGGGGACTATTCCCAGGTTCAATTTTTAAATTAACTCAGGTAGTCATTCATATTCTCTCTCACTCACAGATGTCTGTACACTAGTACAAAATAATGTCTGAATAGGGCTATGGTCCTGGACGAACCAGGAAATAGAGGTGCCCATTGCAGCCCATGAGGCACAGCTGACCCTTACATTGCTTGCGGGCATGCCTGGCTGCCACCCATTTCCACCAATAATGGAAGTGTAGCTGAGGTGACAGGGAATGGGAGTCCACACTCACACCTCATGGGGGAACTGGCCATCTCGGAGACAGTATGGACATCTCACCTGCTGTTTTGGAGTGCACACTGCCAACTTTCAGTACAAGAGATCTTCCAGATCTTTGGTACAAGAGTTTTCCAGCTCTTTGGCATTACTGGGTTGAGTTTAACCGCTCCAGGGAGACTCTCCTACAAGTGCACCACCCTAAATGCGTTGCTCAATAATCCAGCAAAGGGGAGTCAATAGCCTCTATAGTGTAGTTGAATTGCTCACCTTGCGCAGAGTGAGAACTCTCTTCTTGGTCCCTACAACACAGCCCTTCAGCATGATAAAGTCATGGATCACTTCACCATAATGGACAAACCCACCCTGTAAAAGAGGAACAGCACATCAACGCATAAAGCAGCACTTAATGCTCGGTGACCCGACTACTAAATCCAGTGATTCTTCCAGTGTAATCTATGCCAGACCCAGGCATAGGAAAACTTTACTGTACTAGCCATAGGCCACGAGAAAACCCCAAACAGAAGAAAAATTAATGGCTGACAGCCACCCAACAGAAGCATGATGTGCCTGTGAGATGGGGCGAAGTTATTTTATGCTGAAGCAGGATGGCATCCCCAAGGATACTGGAAGGGGTCCTACTTTGCCTGTGACTCCAGAGAGCAGCACGCACTCAATCTTTAGGCCACAGGACACAATACAAAGGCTTCCTGCCCAGCAATGTTCTACCCACACTGCCAACTGTGACAGGCAAGCTACTCACCAGGGGGTTAATACTCTTATCAGACAGGTCATAGTCTGTGGAAGCATTGTTTTTGATCAGCTTGCCATCCTTGGTTGTGTATCCTTGGCCAATCTTGTAGATCTAAGAGAATACAGGTGCCCGCCATTAGACAGTGAAAAGTTGAGGTCCAAAAAAGCCAACATCCACCTGTTAGGAAGACCTCAAGGAATTTGCTTCCCCAAACACTAACAGCCACCTCAAAAATACAAGAAGGTAATAATCTCACCCCAGCTCTCGCTATCAACTGCAGTGACTATCTTAGCACTGACGATGACACACTGCGCCCATTAAGAGCCAGGGTGGTGTAGTGGTTAGAGTGCTGGACTAGGACCGGGGAGACCCAAGTTCAAATGCCCATTCCGCCATGATACTAGCTGGGTGACTCTGGGCCAGTCACTTCTCTCTCTCCCTAACCTACTTCACGGGGCTGTTGTGAAAGAGAAACTCAAGTATGTAGTACACCGCTCTGGGTTCCTTGGAGGACGAGCAGGATGTAAATGTATTAATAATAATAATAGGGGGGGATGAACAGCCCTGCAGCAGACTGGACTATTCTTCAATGAAGCACTGCTCTCCCTTGCAGGAACTGCCATGCTGCAGGGCAACCATTAAGTGGAACCATCTTGTAGATGAGCTTGGCACAGACCTCTCCAGTTGCAAGCTCAAATCCAGCCCAGTAAATAAACCTCTGCTGCCAAGTCTCCTTCTACCCTCCTGCAACTCTGCAAGCACCCTTAGGAGCAGACAACATGCGTGCATCCTCCATTCCAGTTCACAGCCACACACTGCCAAGCACCTGCTCACCTTCTTGTTGATTTCTGTGCGGTGATGGTACCCCTTCTGACCAGCTCGGGCCACTGAGAAGGCCACGCGAGCAGGATGCCAGGCCCCAATGCAGGCTACTTTGCGCAGACCCCTGTGAGTCTTGCGGGGCAACTTCTTGGTGTGCCATCGGCTGGTAACCCCTAAGACCAAGACAGAAGACATCCAACTTGTTTGAACTACTCAGCTCTGCAGCATGAAGGGTTGCCATTCAAGTTTCAGAGCCACTGTATGCAACAAAAGCCACTGAGAGTAAGCTTTTCGCCACCAAGGAGGCCATAACCTGCACCCTTGCATTTGACATTGGTAACCAAACTCAGGGCTTCAAAGAACCAGTCCTGGTGCGTGTCCCTTTGAACTGAGCTGGAGAGAATGAGCCGATAACAATGAGGCCCAGGCACACTGACCAGAGCTAGAAAGGATTCCAAGAGAGAGAGAGAGAGCGAGAGAGAGCGAGTGCGCACGAGAGCACGAGAAAAGTGTTAAAGTGTTTTTGCAGCCTGAGTCTATGCATTCTAACTCAGAAAACAGCCACTGATTTCAACTGAGCTTTCTAGGAAAGTGTCCATAGGATTGCAATCTCTGGAGAATATCATAAGGAGTCAAAGTTTGCAGTCAGGAACAGTTGAAAGAAAGTGAACTGAATATAGATTTCCCTTCTTGCCTTTAAACAGGGACTTTTACTCAAGGTTCTAACAGAACACTTTTGGGCCATTCTGAGAGCCCAAACTTAGATGAAGAATCTCCCATGCAAAAAAATATGCTTATTGGAAATGTGCTTGGGGTGCAGATGATGCGTGTGCCTGGCTGTCTGGTGCATGTGCACTTGAAGGTGCTGGGGATAGCTGATGCTTGGCTACTATGCCAAGTTGATATTTGTGGACCCTTGGTTCAACCCGCCTTTCTTTTGCCTCTGCAAAAGAATAGCCACACCCATCCTTTGTTCCAAAGCTGGTCTCAGAAGGAAGGCAGCATGGAATGACTCCTCACGGATGATCAGGCACTGTGCCCAGTGCATATTCCATGACCTCATCACTGAACAGCTTTTCCCTAGTGAGGACACAGGATAATGCACCCCACTCACAGCAAGACAAAAAACCTATTCCACACACTCTTAGTAACTTCGTCTATGACATACTGCCATCTGAGGCATGAGTTACCTTTGTATCCCTTGCCCTTGGTGACTCCAATGACATCAATCATTTCATCCTGGCCAAAAACATTCGACACGGGCACCTGCTGCTCCAGCTTCTCTCGAGCCCAGTCCACCTTCTCAGCCACGGTGCCACCGTTCACCTGGATCTCCATCAGGTGAGACTTCTTCTGTCGCAGTGGGAGCTTGCGCATCTGGAGGATCCAGATAAGTAGTATTATAGTACTATTTGTGACATGTCTAATGAAATCCTGCACCAGGCAGGTATTTCCAGCTCAGTCACCAAAGGTGAGGGGTGATCTCATGCTGCTATCTATATATTTATTTCTCCTAGGTGTAACCGTCACTAATCTCATGCACGGCAGCTCTCACGAGAGCAGCTGCCTGGGGGATAGCGACGGGGACGGGAGACAATGGCGGCAGCGGCCCAGACCGGCCAGCTGCTGGAAACAGGAGGCAGCAGCAGGCCAGCCTGACCGCCGGGAGGAGACCTGGCCTGCAAATTGACGGACAGGTGTGAGGTGGCAGCGGGCTGGCTTTCTGGCCGGCCCACCAGCCAGAAAGTGCTGGGCAGGGAGAAGTGAGTTGTTCCTGCTGGAGGGTGGGCAGCAGGAGCAGGTGGTGGTGGCCTGGCCACTGGGAATTGGCAGGTGGGTGGGAGGAGGTGGCGGGCTGACTGGCCAGGCACAAAGGGGGGGGGATGGCGCAGGGGGAGAAGCAGCAGGCTGAGCATGGGGGTGGGAGGAGATGCAGGCTGGCGGAGGCACAGATGTTCTGCTCCTGGCCCAGCTAATTTTAATTATTTGTGCAATTTTGACAGATATTGCCCATTACTACGAAACCTTCTGAAAAGCCCTCTAGACTAAAAAAAAAGGCAACAAATTTTATTTAGTTAGAAACAGCATCACGCATCTTGCCGCACTTCTTTTCAAAGACCTTCATCAACAGATCTGTTGGTGCATTAGAATAAACACCTGTCTCAAGCAATGAACTGAACAGTAAGAATCCTTTAAAAGATTCTTGTGATTTGTGCCATGAATTACAAGCCCTCCAAGAAAGCCATCTGGATTTCCAGCTAAACGTCAACCTCTTTACATCGTACCAGCTACGTGAGATTTAGCCATTATGTTTCGCAAGGACTTTCATAGTACTAGAAGCAAGGCAGTAATGCACTGAACACAAGTGGCAAAACCTGGCACTCTTCCAGATGATGGCTGCCACCTCCTGCTGCCCAGTATTCCATGGCTGCTGACTGGGATGTTGCAAAATTTGAATTCTACACCCACAGAACTGCTTTGAGATAGCATCTTGCCAAAAGGGGTAGGCTGGGTAAGGGGTTATTGTGCAGCAGCATATAGGCCAAGTGTTCTTAACCAGTTTGCTCTTACAGACACGCCCCCCCGCCCAGATCTGTAAGTATTATCTGTGGACCCTCAACCCCATATTTTGATAAGCGCCACCCCACCCACCCCCGCCCAAAAGGGGGGAAAAGTACTCAGGACAGTCATTTACAAGAGCTTTATTCTAGCTCACCCATAGCAAATTAAATGCAGTAAAGCAAAGAATTGGGTTTTTAAAAAGCTCTGGACCTTCTGGTATGCACTGCTGGAAAGGGCTGGGAAAAATAGTCTGTAGTAAAAAGTTACACTCTGGTGTCTTTTGTCAACAATGTAGATCTAACTACAATCTCAGGATTATAAATACTCTGGGGGAGGTACCTTTCATTATATTTGATTTTGCATGGACCCCCTGAACCTATCCCATGGACCCCCAGTTAAGAATTCCTGATCTAGGCAACAGGTCCCATAAATTCCCAAGCTCTCAAAGGTCAGCCAGCCAATTGGCCACAGCCAATAGCACAAAAACTAACATCTTCACCCTGAAACAAACAGGCTCATGTGTTACAACTCGGAGAAGACGATCCACAGAAAAGTGCAAGGAGCATTTAAAAAACACAGGACACTCAATCAACACATGTTTAATAGTGAAGGAGCCCTGGCAAGAGACTTGCGCAGTGGTGCAACTTCCTCTTTGAAGGGTACAGGTGAGTATACCCACTAGTGGCCTGGTTCAGACATCATGCAAAACTATGGCTTGATAATGAATTAAAACTTTGAATCAGCTTGCTCACAAACTATAGTTAAAACAAGCAGGGATTTGCTGGCTTCATTCATCCCAAGTCCACAGTTTGTTCTAAATCACAAATGGAGGAACGCCCCACCCCCACCCCCCACCTGCAAAGGGGAAGAGGAGGCACACAAATTATTATGAGGTTCACAATCCTTAAGCCAAAGCATGATTTAGTACAGGTCTGCAAAACTTTGGCCCTCCAGCTGTTTCTGGACTACAACGCTCATCATCCCTAGCCTCCGTGGCCAATAGTCAGGAATTATGGAAGCTAATTAGGGAAGACATCTGCAGCAGGGCAGAAGTTGTGCAGCTGTGTCTGAACAGGGCCACTGACTTTCACACATTTTAAAATCCATATGCTCTGGATGGAACGGGTAAGGGCTCACCTGTGTGTGAGCGAGGACCCTGATAACTTGGCAGTATTTCTTCATGCTGTTGAAGTCCTTCTCCAGTTGCTTCTTGCCTTCCTCATCCTGCCACTTCTTGCAGTACTTTGTAAAAGCCTTCTTCTTGGACTTATGCCTTCAAGGAGCAGATCAGAGAGGGGGATTGGCACAGCCCTTCATCAGCCCACCCAGGGAGGTGGTTGAGTGGAATAAGCTGCCCCAGGGGTTGGTTTTGGCTCATTGCCGGCTTCCAAGGCGCCTTTCCCACAGGAGCCGTTTCCACCGGCAAGCGGAGCCTGGAGCTCATCAGCCAAAGGCAATGATGCCCAGAGCTGAGCGGAGCTGCCACAAATACATCCAAAGGACGTTAATAAGCAGTCAATAAGAGATTATTATATTAGTTTTAGAAACTCATTTTGTATTTTAGAGGTTTGTTATGTTTTGCAATTGCTCTCAACTTCTGCTTAAAGCTACAAAATCTTGCCTCAATAATTACAGCGGCAGCACCATCTTCTTGCCATCCGTCAAACCTACTCCATTGGGTTGGGGAGGCGAGGCCTTTTATATCTGCTCACACTAAGTTCAGAGCTAAAAGTGTTGTTGGGGAAACTCTTGGACAAACAATAGGCACTTGCCACCACATGGTATGCGAGGGAAATCCTCAAGCCTACTGGTACAGATCCTACAAAAACTCAATGGAAATTTATTCCCTTCACTGGAGAAGACAAACACACTTATACCACCCTAGAAGAGCAAACTACACTCAGTACTCGACAATCAGCAACAAGCACCAAAGGTGATTTCTTTATGTCCGCCCGTCGAGGAGATCATCATGTGTAGTGCTCATGTATAGGTACCACCACCATCTTTTAAGCTCAGGACCATAATATAAACAAGCTCTTCTAATGCAAAATCTGTGTTCTCCAGTTCAAAAAGTATTCGACTACTCTTTATGAGATCAAAGCTTAGGTAAATTACCATTGTGTCCCCCCACTTAAGGAAGTGAGATTTAGGAGTCCTGAATTATCAGATTCTCCCAAGAGTGCAATAAAGTTCATTTCCTTAACTAGGAACATTCTCAGAATCATACCAATTCTTGTAGAAACGACGCTTGCATTCATCACTGATGTGCTCAGCAAAGATGGTCCTGAAGGTGCGAAGACCACGGGGGGTTTGCACATAACCCACAATACCCACAATGACCATGGGTGGGGTCTCCACCACAGTGACAGCCTCTACAACTTCTTTCTTGTTCACCTCTGTGAAAGTTACATGGTACAGGTTAGCACTAAAATAATGAATCAATCTGTTTCTATAACAGACAAACATTACATCCAATGTTCCCCGTAAGAGGGCTTCCCAGGTGCTGACAACTCCCAGCATCCCCACCTGGAACACAGGAAGCTGCCATTTACTGAGTCAGACCATTGGTCTATCTAGCTCAGTATTGTCTTCACAGACTGGCAGTGGCTTCTCCAAGGCTGTAGTACAATGGCCTTTGGATGGGGATTATGCAAGTTGTAGTCATCAAGTCGGAATGCCTCTTACAGAGATTACATCCAAAACGAAGCTAGACCTGAAGTGTTCAGAATACTCAAGTTGGGGGTTAGCAACACACTTTCTTATAACTCACCTTTTAGAACTGCTAAATTAAACAAATGGACGTAACTATCTGCTCCTTTCTCCCACCTAATATGAGCTGATTTGGCATGATGGGCTAGTGATTTATTTAAAATATTTATATCCTACCTGTCAGTACTTTTACTTTCATGGTGGCTCACTGACAGTACATAAAACAAAGGAAATTTCATTATTTTTGCTTTACATTCAAATTATATTTGAATATAAAGCAAAAAAATGAAACGGAAATACATACACACAGGCAAAATAAAAACCAATCTAAACCTTCTTTTAGATTGTGAGCCCTTTGGGGACAGAGAATCATCTTATTTACTTTATTTTTTCTATGTAAACCACTTTGAGAATGTGTAAAAGTTCTCCCTCAGCTTACTACTACTCCCAGCAGGTGGAAGTTGCTATCCACTTGACCTTCAAAGGAAATGAGACCCAGAGAAGAGCCTCTGAAAATCATCTTAATGTCTGGGCAAGCAAAGATGATCCTTCATAGAGGATCAGAGAAGGATAAAGAAGGATAAAGGATAAAGAAGTCCCTAGTGCAAATCTGACCTCTGCTATGAGTTTAGGGGCCCTTGGCAAGCTACCATCTTCCAGCCTCAGTCCATCTGCAATACTGCAATGATAATAATGGCCTGTCTTCGACCCGAGTTGTAAGCAATGATTATGGGAGTGTAGGTAAAAGGGCCCTTAATGAAATCCACAAGTGCCCCACTCAAGCCCCCCCCTTCTATCAAACCCTCCCCCACCAGCACTACCCTTCTCATAAAGCCAGCTTTGCTGGCAAGGTTATGCAAATGGCAAATATTAATTCCACCTCCCTCCCAAGACAGAAGAAATACATACTGGAACCAGCCCTGTCAACTTCCCGGACGATGTGGGTCATGCCGGCCTTGTACCCAAGGAATGCAGTGAGGTGGATGGGCTTGTTGGGATCATCCTTAGGGAAGCTCTTCACTTTGCCACGATGGCGACGACTGCGCTTGCGGGGCAGAAAGCCCAGCGAGCCATGCCTGGGAGCCGAGAACTTTCGGTGGGACTAGAAAGAAAACAGAACCTGCTCATTAGGGGGCCTTTGGACCAGGCACTCTCTTACCTCTCCCCACTCAGGGTTCTTGCAAAGCCAAGACTCGAAGGTCCTTCGGCAATGCTGGAGAATTAAGCTAGGGTACACAGGATCACATTAGTGCCACGTTAAAATCAAATTAATCCTGTCAGACATCTGTCTCTAAATGAAGCAGTTTTTTAAAACAAAACAAAACACTATAATAAAGGCTTGATCCCTTCAACTACTCCATGGATGGGGCAACACATGCCTTGCACACAGGTGGTTTCTGGTTCAATCCTTATCATTTGCAAACAGGGCTGAAAAATATCCCTTTCTGAAACCTATAAATCACCGCCAGTTGATGGAGAGTAGACAATACTGAGCTAGGCAGACCAAGATAATTCTATATTCAATAGAAAGCAGCTTCCCATGGTCTACTCTTCAAGGCCTTTATGAGACGAGCCAAGTAGACCCACCACCATTTTATTTTTTGTTACATTTCTATACCACCTTTCATCAAAACAATCTGGAACAAGGTGATTTCACAAAACAATTATGTGAAACAAGGCGGTTCACATAAAAGCTAACACAAGACTACAAAAATCACACAATTAAAATATTAGCTAGATTATAAAAATACAGATCTGATTAAAACAAGCACAATATAACCATAAAAATTAAAAAGCAGAATAGGAACAATCACATAAAAGCCTGAGTAAAAAGCCAAGATTCCATGCGTTCCAGCCTACAAGTTTCAAAGGCGACAAAAGAGCCTCGATGTGGATCTATAAGGGCCATACTGCGACTCGGTTCCTATGGAGTAGGATCAGGACAAGGCGACTGTCTCACACACAGAAATCAATCCGCGTGGGAGTAGGCCCAGGGCTCTTTCATCGGATGGCGTACAGGTAACCTAAAAATAGTTCTCGGGGTATCTAAAGCGAACGCCCTAAAGAAGAAAAATCCAGGCCTCAAAGCGGCCAGAGCAACCACCGAAACGATGGCGGCGGATTACACAACCCCTCAACCACCTACCATTTTGGTCTCGGAGCCGACGAAGAAGGGAAGTAATAGGCCGCGCGTGCGCTATTTATCTCCTCGCAGGCCGGACGTACGTAGTGATACAGAAGTATAGTACCACGCATGCGCTTTCTAACTATTCGTTCGTGCACGTACTGAAGCACCTAGCCATAGAGATAGAAAAAGGCTAGAAGGGCTGTCAGCTTCCGGTTAAAAAACAAAAGCTGTCAATAGCCACTATTCTCTATAGGAGCATAGATTTAATTTTTAAAAAGTTCACACGGCGAGTGAAAAAGAGCACGCACTCCTGTCTTCGCTCTTCCCTGGGGCCCGATTACAGTTACGCTAAAATCCGGAGCAGGTGGACAACAGCAATGGCTTTCAGTGTGAATGCGGAATTTATCTATAAAATAGATCACTCTAGTATTTTCGTATCTCTGTACGTGTAATCTCGTCTGCAGAATGTCGCGAGTAGAAACACAGAAATGCCTTTCAATCAATCAATCTGCTACAGGTGCCATAAAGATTCATCTCAGAAAGCGTAGTCTGTAAATGAAGGTGCTCCAGCGTTCTTATAGTGGGGAGCAAGAGTTAAGATATGTAGGTTCGTGGAAATTTTTGATATCTACAAAATGTTAACGTTTTTAAATATCACCAGGAATGCTTACTTCACTGATATTTAGCTTTCTTGAAGCTCTGCAGTCAATTCTTTGGAGAAATATTTGAAGGAAAGTCACATTGCTCAGTGTTGTAGCACAAGTTACTCAATGAAAAATACTTACTGCCCCACTTGGAGCAAATGTTTCTATAAATTGCTTTATACTCATGACATTCTTCTTTAAAAAGTGCCATATATTGAACATTCTGAAATCCTGCTGACATAAGTTGTTTTCATTTTGTTTCAGATGCTGAGCTATGAGTAACCATGGAAGCAAGCATGCCAACAACAAAAAACTTTGACAAATGAATCAACTATTCACTATGTATATACCAGGCAAAGGGAATTAAACAAAAGTCTAATAGAAAGCCCTAATTCACACAAGTGAGTTGTGAATTAGTGTTGAAGAACAGACTACATGCTGAGATCCTATTTATACTTTACCCAGCCTGCAACTGCATGAAATCACTTTGAAGGTTAGCAGACAACAAGGCATCATGGTACAGGAGTTATTATCAAGATGTCACTCATAAAAGAAAACTTGATCAAGTGAAAATAGTTCAGTAGTGGAGCAGGTTCAATCCCTGGCATCTCCAGATAGGGCTGGGAAAGACCCATGCCTGAAATGCTGGAGGGCCACTACCAATCAGTTTAGGGCCAATACTGAGCTAGATGCACCAATAGACTGATTTAGTGTAAGTCAATTTCCTTTGTTCCAGCACTGTGAGACCCAGAGCCAAACAGTGGTAGCTGCTGCAACACAACTGCACAGCAATTCCAGTTAAAAAAAACAACCCCTGATAGAATCACAAGCATTTCATGAAGTAAAAATGAAAAAGGGCTTTTTGCAATGGCCTACACACACAAATTCCCTGTGGAAGTTTTCTATAATGCACAGAAAAAGCTCAGGGAAGCTATAAAGCTTCCACTCTTAGGCACTGTATCCCCCCCCCCAATATCTTTGATTTTATGATGTTTTTATTTTAATTAAGTTTTATATTGGTTTTATTGTAACCCACTCTGAGACCTTTGGGTATAGGGTGGGCTAGAAATGTAAATAAATAAGAAAGAAAGAAGAGTGGAAACTGCAGATCATACACAATGCAAATCATACACAATGGTGTTTAACAAAGATGGCATGTGCACTCTCTGGACTGACTGCTGTATGCATAGGATTGCAGTCTCAGAGCCTGACCCTACGTATGTATATAGAAATCAGTTCCATTATTTCAAAGGGGTTCTGATGGTTGCTAACAGAAATTGAATATAAAGCTTCAAATATATGATAATGCTCTTTGCTGATTTTTTTTTTTTTTTTACTAGTCACAGAAGTGGAGGCCCAAATAACATGACAGGATTATCAATGGCTGGACACAGTATGACATCATCCTGTTGTTGCCCTAAAGGCCCCACAACATTAAGCAGACAAAACAGGGAAACTGCTCCCTGCAGGAGCAGCAGCAGCAACAGTTGACCCGGCCCTTCCTTGCTGCCACCTCTGCTACCATGGCCACTTGTTTCGCTCAGTCCGCTGACAGGCCCGGGCCCATCCCTGTCGCCTGCCTACCTCCCTCCACCAATGGCCTCAGTAGCCCCAGCAGCAGTTGACTGGGCCCTTCCTCGCTGCCACTGCCATGGCTCCTCATTCCCCTCTGGCTGCTGACGGGCCTGGGCCCATCCCTCACTCTTCACGCTCTCTCTCTCTCTTCCTTCCTGAGTTAACAGATCTTGTTCATCTTGTTTCCTCATCTAATTCACACAACTGCAGCCTCTCTTCATAGACCCCTGCCCACTATCCTTTTATATAGAGAGATTCCACTCTCCTCTACAATCAAGAACAGATTGACTTTTATTAGAGAATGTTTAACATATGGTTTACAAAAGCAAGAGTGAATAGAATTTCCCGATAAAACACGGCTGCGTACTAATGGATGTGTGGTTGCAATGGTAGAGAGAATATAGCACCGTATGCAAGTTCCTACGGGTTTGGGTAGAGTCCGGTTAAAAGAGTTCAGTGAGAGGAATGTCCAAAAGGTCCAAGGGAAGGTCAGATCCCAGCCTCACCTTGCGTGTGGCCAGCAGGGCTGTGCCAGTTTTCTGCCGATTGCAGCCTCTGGGCGTGGGTCCTTGATGGTGGAGGGTCTTCTCCAGGTCTCTTCCGACCAGTAACAGTTGCATTCCAACTGACCTTAACCATCACAGGCTCCTTCTCCCTATCTGCATATGGAATCCCCACTGCCCAATCACCATGGTGCTTCTGCTCTCACAGGCTCCTCCGTATCTGCATATGGAATCCCCACTGCCCAATCAGGTGGTTCTGCTTGCGAACTCTGTCAGCCATTCGCCTCCTTTCTGCCACGTCCCCTCGCATGGCCCGTCTTGGAGAATTAATAATATAGAGATAGAGATATAAAGGTAAAGTGTGCCCTCTAGTAGATAAGACTAAAAAGGCAGCATTGAGTTAACCCCTTCTAACTTGGCAAAGAGGCACCTTTTAACGTGGTGATTCTCTCTGTTTAGCAGGGGGAGAGTAGCTGGCCCTATCCACCCCAGCATAGTACCTCCAGTGACTGTTGCTGGTGTCTATCTTATGTTTCTTTTTAGATTGTGAGCCCTTTGGGGACAGGGATCCGTGTGTGTGTGTGTGTGTGTGTGTGTGTGTGTGTGTGTGTAAACCGCCCTGAGCCATTTTTGGAAGGGCGGTATAGAAATCGAATAAATAAATAATACAATAATAAAAACCAGCAGCACAAACCACAGCCTGACAAGAGAGCCTTATTTCAATATATCCCCCAAACTCAGCAAAACAGCCTGCTTTTATGTAGGTATCTGAAAACCAGGTGAGATGGGGCTGCAAGCTTCCAAGTTACACAGATCTTTCCAACCTTCTATCCTCCCACATACCCTTTGGCCTCCCCCCTTATCACAATCACATGAAGGCAACAGCCTTCCCATGTTGCCTTTAACCAGTAATTGGTGTATTTGATATTCAGAGGTAGACTGCCGCTGAACTTGGAAGTTTCATTTAGCTTTTGTTTCATTCTATTTATTAATTTATCTAACCCCTTTTAAAAGACATGAACTAGGTTTTATGGGCTTCTGGACAAGATTCCATCATTACTCCCACAACCCTTCCCTCACACCAAAAAAGCACCAGCTGATCTGCACAACTTTGAATTTGAATTGGACTCTTTTTATTTCACAATCATCTCTTGGCAGTGGTGATGGTGGAGTACATAACTTGCAGGAGGAGTTGTATTCAGAATTTGCTTCTACTAACACACCCACCCAACTCAACACAGTGATGTCCATCATAGTAACAATTGAACATTCAGGAGAAGATATGCAAGGAAGCTACAGCTTCAAAAATGTGGAGCTGATTCTGTAATATACATTTACAAAGCTGTGTGTTACAAAGCAGCAGTACCCATTTGCTATAGCTATATGGAGCATATGTTCTCCGTAACGAGCAGTCTTTGGAAAAATGAACAAAATCATCTTCATGTTGATATAGCAAAGAGAAAGCATCAGTACAAATTACATTTTGATATCTCGGGTGACTTCCACAGCTACAGAGGCCTGAAACTAGACTTACTTAAGGCAACTTTGTCTAACAAAAAATGTCTAAACTCAAATAAAAATTTGCTGGAGTGTGAAATTTGACACCTGTTCCTTTTTCATTAAAAGCAATTCGGGATTATATAACTTGGTCCCTAGATGTTGGACTACAATGCATCCCTGTATGTCATGGTGGCTGAGAATGTTAGAAGTTGTAGTGCAAAAATATCGGGACCCAAGTTTGAAAACCCCCGAATTGGTGGATATTAAAAACTGGAGGCACAATCCAGATCTGCCTTCCAGTCAGGGCTGCACAACTTTGGCCCTCCAGCTGTTTTTGGACTACAGCTCCCATAATCCCCAGCCCCTGTGGCCAGTAATCAGGGATTATTGGAGATTGAGGCCAACATCTGCAAGAGGGCCAAAGTTGTGCAGCCCTGCGTCAAGGGGAAGAGGGAGGAACTGAGTCCATGTGTGGGGCCAGGAAAGCAGCAGCAAAGGGGTTGATGGGGTGGGAGGAGAAGGTTGGAAATATTTCCAGCACTGAACATGCCTTCCTGCTCTCTGCGGCCACTGCACTTTGCTCTCATGCCCACGTTTATACCCACACCTCTCCGCTACTGATCCACAGAGAGGAACTGCGTGAGCATGACAGGGAGGCATAGGTGGTGACAGAAGAGGGCAAGTATCCTCAGGCAAACCCCTCCCACCCACTCCCCCAGTGCTGAGTCATAAGCTAGACATACAAATACAGCTGCAGTCCTAAACATTATTACTTGAAAGCTAACTCAGGAAAACAAATAACTTTGGGTAAAATTTTGGATGGGAGCATTCTTGCAAAATATACCATTGTTTCTTTCAGAAATCTAATGTGCCTCGTCCTTCAACATAAGGAGTTGTCTTATACTGAATCAGACCATTGATCCATCTAGCTCAGTATTGTCTATACGGACAGGCAGGAGTCTCCCCAGCCCGATCTGGAGATGCCAGGAAATAAACTTGGACCTTGAGCATGCAAGCATGCAAATGCTCCCCTGCTAACTGAGCAAAGAGGCACCTTTTTAAAGTGGTGATTCTATTTACTGAGCAGGGGGTGAGCAACTGGCCCTATCCAGCATGCTGGTGTCTATCTTATGTTTGTTTGTTTTTTGAGATTGTGAGCCCTTTGGGGAGAGGGAGCCATTTTATTTATTCATTTCTATAAACCGCTTTGGAACTTTTGTTGGAAAGCAGTATATAAATATTTGTTTTATTTGTATTCTCCCCATTCCCTAAGAGGAATATCCTACAGCACTCACATGTAGCCACTCACCAAATGTAAACCAAGGTGGACCCTGCTTAGCAAAGAGGGCAATTCAAGCTCACTAGCACAAGACCTGCTCTTCTCCCTTCAAAAATGCACTTTGCCCCTCTCAGTATATTCCACACACACACACACACCCCGGTGCTTTCACTGTAGGGAGGAAGGGAAGGGTTGGGATATTCCTTCGTGGGGTTTCTCCATCATGCGGGGGGGAGCCCTTTCTTTTCCAGCAGTCTCCCTCCATTGTCAGCCATAGTTCTTTCCCTTCCACCTTCTCATCTCGCACACCTGCAATCTCTGAAAGTGGTAGAATCTGAATCATGGCCCCATGGTTTTGTTGTTTTTAAAGCTGAAGTCTGGGAAAGCCTGCTGCTGCCAAAGATGGCAAGCCTGCCTCAGCATGACACCCACCTTGACCCTCTTTCTGATGCAACCAGCTGTGATGACATCACCCACCCACATAAGGGGAGGAGCTAGAACAGAAGCTGGGGTAAGAAGGCAAGGTGAGGCTGGGGTGAGAGCGTGGCTTGACATCTAAGAGGTCACACTTAACAAAGTGCTGGGTCAGAAGGAGATTGCCGTTGACAAGCCAATTGGGACACAAACAATGATGCCTGGTGCTGAACAGACTCCACGGCTGCCCCGAGCCCAGCTCATGGTCCTCTACCTCTTGACGTATTTCCTCTCCGTGAAAGTCTACAGGCCACTGCTACGCCCCCTGGCCGCTGTGGCCAAGCTGGTCTTCTATTGGGTCATGGTCCATGTGACTGGAATCTTCCTCCTGTGGCGCTGCAGCCTAAAGATGTCAAGTTTTGTGTTGCTCATCCTCTTTAGGAAGCTGGGGAGGGAAGTGCTAGCCTCTGTCATTCAAAACCTGTGGCATTCCCAGGCAGCTGTCCAGGGCTTCTGCCTTTACTTGGCAAGGGCCTTGCAGTATTCTGCTACCAGATGGGCTCTGGAGCTGCTGATGCTTCTGAAACAACCTGCCTCGCCAGCGGCTTCATCTGTGGCGTACCTCTCCCACTGCTCCATCGATGCCTTTCTCCAAGCAAACAACGAAACCTACCAGACAGCTCTGCGGCCAGTCATTCAGCAGATAGTTCTGTCACTTTTCCTGGGATTCCTCGATGGGGTGCAGGCAGCTGTCTCCCTGTCACTACTAGCAGTGAAATCTGAACTCGCCCAGCTTCTTAACTACACTGGGCCCACGTGGTTTCATCCTGCCTGCAAAGAGAACATCTCAGATGACATCGCCTATATCCTCCCACCTACCAGGACCCCTTTGTGCCACCGTTTCCACGTCCCTGCTACTTCCATCCTCAAAGACACACCCCAGTCCATTGCTGGGATTCGATTTGTTGTGGCCACCAAACACATTGTCAGGGGTCCAGGCAAGTACGGTTTGGATGCCACCAATATCCCTCTCCATGTAAGATTCCAGAGCAACATCAGAATGAAGGCTGGATCTTCCATGCAAGGTATAGGCGCAACTGTGACGCAGGCAAAGAAGGCCTGTGTGGTCTTCATTGCACTCTACCTTTCTGTGCTCTCCGTTGTCATTCAGGCCATCAGATAAAGTGACAGAGTGTGCAACTGGAATGTTTTCTTAACCTATGAACAATGCTTTGGCATTAGCACCAGTACTCAGATTGGAGGGGTCATTAGCAACTGAGGGGCCCAGTTCAGGTGTCACATGGAATCATAGTTAAATCCGGATTCCACGCAATATTCATGAGCCCCTTTTCTTTTGTACACAAGGGGAGGACGTTTTCTACATTCCTTCTGTTGAGAACAACAACAACCACCAATATTTATATACTTCTTTTCTAAACAAGTTTCCAAAGTGGTTTACATAGAGAAATAATAAATAGATAAGATGGCTCCCTGTCCCCAAAGGGCTCACAATCTAAAGAGAAATGTAAGACAGACACCAGCAACAGTCACTGGAAGTACTGTGCTGGGGTTGGATAGGGCCAGTTATTCCCGCTCCCCCGCTAAATAAAGAGAATCACCACGTTAAAAAGGTACCTCTGCCCAGTTAGCAGGGGTCAACGAGCCAGGATTTGCTATGGCATCCAAGCCCAGTAAGTCCTTGTTTGTTCTAAGTTTCTGAATAATTCAGGATATGAAACTGTGGATTCAGTCATCCAAAGATTTGGGCTGCAGTGTCATCAATATGTGTTTTACTCTCAGCTCTACCTATCCCTCTCCCTCTGGCCAGGGAGGCAGTAGATACTCTGCATTGGTGTTTGGAGGTGTTTCTGGTCAGGATGAGGGCAAATGACACTTAATTCAGACAAGACAGAGATGCTCTGGGTAAGTAAACACAACAATCCAGGTGGTAATGTACATCCTGCTCTAGTCAGGGTTGCACTCCCTCTGAAGAAGTAACTTCATAGCTTGGGAGTGATCCTGGACTTGGGTTTAACTCTGGGTGCCCAGATGGCATCAGCAGCCACGAGTGCTTTTTTACCAGCTTTGGCTGGTCCTACTTGGAGAGGGTGGCTCTAACATCAGTTACCCATGCATTGTTTACATCCAGGTTAGACTACAGCAGGGCTGCTCAACTTTGGCCCTCCTGCAGATGTTGGCCTACAACTCCAATAATCTCTGGCTATTGGGCACTGTGGCTGGGGATTATGGGAGTTGTAGCCCAAAATCCAAACCACCTAATGGTGCAGTGGGGAAGTAACTTGCCTAGGGAGCAAGAAGTTGCTGGTTCGAATCCTATATCAGGCAGCAGCAATATAGGAAGATGCTGAAAGGCATCATCTCATACTGTTCAGGAGTTCCTGGAAGACTGGGGTATGGCAATCTATAAAAAAGGACAAAGGAAAGATCCTGCCAATTACCGTCCAATCAGTCTTCTGAATGTGATCAGCAAGCTTTACACAAAACATCTATTTGTGAAGTTTTATGATTGGATAGAAGACAGTAAAATGTTGTTGTTTTTAAATGGATTTTAATTGGTTTTAAATAGTTTTAATCATTTTTGAATTATTTTTATATTGTTTTTAGCATTGTTTTAATTGTGGGTTTTATGTCTTTTTAAAAGTTGTTGTATACCGCCCAGAGCCTCTGGATGGGGAGGTTTATAAATGTAATAAGTGGTGTAGTGGTTAGAGTGTTGGACTAGGACCGGGGTGACCCGAGTTCAAATCCCCATTCAGCCATGATACTAGCTGGGTGACTCTGGGCCAGTCACTTCTCTCTCAGCCCAACCTACTTCACAGGGTTGTTGTGAGGAGAAACTCAAGTGTGTAGTACACTGCTCTGGGCTCCTTGGAGGAAGAGCGGGATATACAGGTGAAACTCGGAAAATTAGAATATCGTGCAAAAGTCTATTAATTTCAGTAATGCAAATTAAAAGGTGAAACTGATATATGAGACAGACACATTACATGCAAAGCGAGATAAGTCAAGCCTTAATTTGTTATAATTGTGATGATCATGGCGTACAGCTCATGAAAACCCCAAATCCACAATCCCCAAAAATTAGAATATTACATGGAACCAAGAAGACAAGGATTGTAGAATAGAACAATATCGGACCTCTGAAAAGTATAAGCATGCATATGTATTCAGTACTTGGTTTGGGCCCCTTTTGCAGCAATTACTGCCTCAATGCAGTGTGGCATGGATGCTATCAGCCTGTGGCACTGATGAGGTGTTATGGAAGACCAGGATGCTTCATTAGCGGCCTTCAGCTCTTCTGCATTGTTTGGTCTCATGTCTCTCATCCTTCTCTTGGCAATGCCCCATAGATTCTCTATGGGGTCAGGTCAGGCGAGTTTGCTGGCCAATCAAGCACAGTAAACTGTATACTTTTCGGAGGTCCGATATTGTTCTATTCTACAATCCTTGTCTTCTTGGTTCCATGTAATATTCTAATTTTCTGGGATTGTGGATTTGGGGTTTTCATGAGCTGTACGCCATGATCATCACAATTATAACAAATTAAGGCTTGACTTATCTCACTTTGCATGTAATGCGTCTGTCTCATATATCAGTTACACCTTTTAATTTGCATTACTGAAATTAATGGACTTTTGCACGATATTCTAATTTTCCGAGTTTCACCTGTAAATGTATTGGTATGTTTTCTAGACTATGGGAAACACCTATATCAGGCAGCAGCAATATAGGAAGATGCTGAAAGGCATCATCTCATACTGTGCAGGAGTTCCTACACTTGTTATAACAGCAACTAGTGAGTTCCTACACTTGTGAGTTAACAAGTGAGTCCTAACAAGTGATTTCCTACACTCAGGGGCGTAACTACCATTAGGCAAGGGGAGGCTATCATCTTGGGGCCCCACTGCCTCGAGGGGCCCCCCAGAGGCACATCACATGACTCCCCACCTGCCCATGTTGCACCCCCTATGAATTATGTTGAGTCTCTTGGAGATCAGCAGGAACAGAGAGTAAAAAAAACCCTAGATTGTGAAGTGTGTTTGTGTGTGTATATCAGCGAGGGGCCCATTTTAAAATCTTGTCTCTGGGCCCCCTCCAACCTTGCTACGCCCCTGCCTACACTTGTTATAACAGCAATAACATTGATAATAAAATTCAGCCATCCCAGGCCCTTGGGAAGGACTCGATGTCAGGATAAAACAAACCAGTCAATAACACCTGTCTGACTGTGTAAATAAATAATAATAAAGAAATAATATTCTAGCTGAAGAACAAGCCTGATTCAGACCAGGAAGATCTACAATAGATCAAGCAATGATTCTCCAACATCTAGTGGAGAAATATGCATATGGCTTTAAAATCCCACTCCATGCTGCTTTTGTAGACTTAAAGTCTGCTTTCGATTCCATCCCCTAGAGAGAGGCTATGGAAGAAATCATTGTTAACCAATATCGATAAATGACTCCTATTGCTGATATATAGGCTGCATAGTAACACTAAACTGAGAGTTAGATGTGGTATTCAGGGACAATTAACTGACTCAGTCCCTACAAGGCGAGGAGTTAAACAAGGGTGCCTGCTTGCCCCGTTACTATTTAACTACTATATCAACTCAGTAGTTCAGTGCCTTGATAAAAAAGAGTTCCACCCGCCTAAACTAGCACATAGGCATGTCTCACTTCTTCTATATTGCTGATGACATGGTTATTCTTTCACAGTCTGTGATAGGGCTAAAAAGAGGAGGAAAAGCTGTTGATAAACTACCAAAAGAAGAAAATAATGACCTTTGCCAGGAGGGTTAAAGACAACGGCTGGTACATCAATGGTAACAAAATTGCCCAGGTCCACTGTTTTAACTATCTAGGAATAGCTTTTCATTCTTCAGGCCAAAGAGATGTTCACCTAGACTATGTTTCACAAGTACTGCAAAGGAGTGTCTCGGCCATCATGTCTTACTATTATACCAAGGGAGGGCGATATGTTCCAGCGGCTTTGAAACTATTTGAGGCAAAAATAGCTGCACAGCTGCTATATGGTGCTCAATTGGGCCCTTACTCCAACCTTACCCGGATAGAGACAATACAATCTAAGTTTCTAAGATCAATTATGCAAGCCCCAAAATGTGTCTCCAATACAGCATTAAGACCGGAATTGGGAGTCATGCGAGTGGAAACCCGAGTATGGATTATTGCCATTAACTACTGGTTGAAGGTGGTATTCTCACCAATGGGCCTGGCCCCACTGATGCTTGAAGACAGTTTTCAGACGCAGTGGAAGTCAGCTGTTAAAGAAAAGCTCGTCGCTTGTGGCTTTTCCCCTGAAGTGCTGCAATCCATGGGCCATGAGCAAGCAAAAAAGGCAGTTAAACAAAGAATATTGGACATGGGATGGCAACAGGAGTTAAGCAAGGCCCCCAAATGACTTAAATTATGGAGACATGCCTTTAGCACCAAGCCAGCTGATTACTGTCAAGCCCTAATAGTTTCCAAATATTGCAGAGCATTTGTGTTGGCCTGCTTTGATGTGTTGCCCTCAGCAGTGCTATATGGCAGATATGGTGGGACTCCCTACTGTGAACGCTACTGCCTCTGTAGTACTCAGGCCATAGAGGATGTGGGTCATGTTTTATTATATTGTAACTTTTACAGGGATTCGTGTGAATCATTAATTTTACCTGTGATTAAGGATCTACCAGGCAGAGGAGATGAAGCACATGTTTTATTTCTTTTATCAGATCATCAAGCCCACGTTACCCATAAGGTGGCTAAATTTTGTTTAATAGCAGTGAATATACGACAACAACTAATGACCCCTGTAGTGGAATAATTTATCATGCCACTGTATATTCGTAAAGCTATGCTGTTGTTATACTGTATGTGTATCACACTGTGTTTTTTCTTCATGCTTCTGTACTGGTCAAAGACCGCAATAAAATGTATCTATCTATCTATCTATCTATCTATCTATCTATCTATCTATCTATCTATCTATCTATCTATCTACTGCGCAGGAGATGGCAATGGTAAACTCCTCCTGTATGCTACCAAATAAAACCACATGGCTCTGGGGTTGCCAGGAGTCGACGCGGACTCGATGGCACAACTTTGCTTTAGTCCAAAAACAGGAGGGGGGCCAAAGTTGAGCAAAGTTGGCCTCTTCATCCTTTGTCTTTGTTACAGAACAACTGTAAGGACTTGATGAAAAATATTCTCGCCATGCCCTTTTTCTTGCTCCTATGCAAATAATATCACACACTCTCCACACTCCAGTCAGGAGCCAGCAGCTTGCTGTGGCGTCAGGGAGGTGGGAGGGGAGAGTGCAGAGTAGGCCTTTCCCCAGCCAGTGAGCCCCCTGCACAGGGTCCAGGAACAGTTGTCCCCCTTGTTCAGGTATAGCTATGCCCCTGAACATATCGCCAGTTTCAGATAGTTTGCACATATGCTGAATAAAGCACTTTTGAGCTTCCCTTCTGTTGTAAATGTGCATGTTTAGAGGCCAGAAATGCAGTTTTGAATGTACAAAGAGGTTTTACTTGTCAGAAAAAAATATGCTGGACTATATACCAGATGACCTGTTGTCAAAGTCTCTCTCCTGCTAGATATACTGAAATGCAAAGCAATTTGATTTATCCAGACACATCAGGTGCCATGAAGTATAGGAACATAGGAAGCTGCCTTATACTGAGTCAGACCATTGGTCCATTTAGCTCAGTATTGTCTACACAGACTGGCAGAGGCTTCTCCAGGCATACCAGCTCACCACCAGGCAGGAGTCTTTCTCAGCCCTATCTTGGAGATGCTAGGGAGGGAAGCATGCAGATGTTCTTTCTAGAGTGGCCCTGTCCTCTAAGGGGAATATCTTACAGTGCTCACACATGTCTCCCATTCAAATGCAAGCCAGAGCAGACCCTGCTTAGCAAAGGGGACAATTCATGCTTGCTACCACAAGACCAGCACCTGTATGCACATGTACATGCTATGCCAGTAAAGGATGCAGAGCATGAAGCTATGCTGTATGCCTTTTCAGTCCGAGTAAATTTTCCATAAGCAGGGTCAGCCTATAGTCTTGAGCAGAGGATCGGTTTAGCTAGGAAGGTGCTTGAACAGTAGGACAGCCAGACAGGTGTAAGAAGGAATGCCTTGCCTTCCACATTGTTTGCCAAAAGAAGAGTTAATAATTCATCACTGATCCTCTAGTCTTCAATTAATACCTGTTCAGGTTGCAACTCTGATCTATTTAGCCAGCATTATATGCAATGTCACATCAGAAAAGTCTGGTTTAAATCAGTGAATGACACAATTACAGGAGTCAGTGATAATGCTGTTTATAACATCTCTGTCTTGTACACTGTAGAAGATGATGAGGAAGATAATACTGTGGTGTAATACGGTAATTTTAAATTACGGTGTAAAGATGATAGCCCTACTGTGATGACTGCTGCAGCCATGTTCTGTTCTAAGTTTGTTTTAGATCTGGGCACCAAAAAGCCCCCAGCAACAAGCCAGATGGACATCCATGCTGCTGCTGTTGATCCTGTGCACCAGTCACTCATTTATTTATTTTTATAGATGTGGAGGAATAGGGCAAAGTGTTTAAAATGTCATGATCAAGCAATACGCTGGTATGACTGACTCCAAAGGGTAACAGGTGGAACCTCTAAAATATTTCCCACTCCCCCAACCACCAGACAAGAACTTTACATCAAAGAATCAGACAAAGTCATAGTATATTATGGGAAACATCGGGTAGGGATGTGCACGGAACCGTGTGGGGGAGGCTAGAAGGCGGGGGGTGCGGCTTTAAGTGTGGGGGAAGGTAAAATTACCCCCCACCTCTCTTCCCCCGCCAGCGCTCCTTTTTCAGGAAATCCATGGGATGGCAGCGTACCTCCCTGCTGCCCCATTTGCCCCTGTTTACTGGATATACCCAGAAGTATTGGGTGTGCTGGTGCACGCCAGCGCAGGGACACACGCATCACGCCTGCCATGCACCTGTATGCGCCCATGCACGATGCACACATTCCCATGCAGGCGCGCCCGATACTTCCGGGTATATCCGGTAAATGGGAGCAAACGGGGCAGCAGGGAGGTATGCTGCTGCCCCATGGACTTACTGAAATAGGAGTGCTGGCGTGGGAAGAGTGGCGGAGGGGTAAATTCATCTTCCCTCTCACTTAAAGCAGCACTCCCCCCACCTTCGAACCGGCAGAACCACCCACCTTTTGAACCGGTTTGGAGGCCCATAAAGGGCCTCCAAACTGGTTCTATGCACATCCCTAATATTGGGCAGCAGCAGCAGCGATATAGGAAGATGCTGAAAGGCATCATCTCACACTGTGTGGGAGGAGGCAGTGATAAACCCCTCCTGTGTTCTTCCAAAGAAAACCACATGGCTCTGTGGTCACCAGGAGGCAACACTGACTGGAAGGCACAACTTTATATTATGGTCCTATGGCTTGAAATCATTATTTGTAAAGGCCTCCATTGTTTAAACAAGAGTCATTTGCTCAACCTCTACCCCAGAAAAAGCAGCAGAAGCCAGTGTGGCCAGGTAGGTAGGAGACTCCTCCAGCCTCCCAGGAGCCAGGCCAACCCCTTCACTTCCTTTCTGGCCAGGAACTGGGCCGGGTAGTGCAGGATAATCTCCCCTGCAGATTTTGGCTGGCCAGGTCCTGACTTCTTTCCCCACCGTAGTCTTTCCTGGACAGGAAGAGAAAACTAGCCTGGAAAGCAGACTGGAAAGTTTGGCCTAATCCAAAAAGAGAACAGTTTCTAAGATGGATCTGGCACATTTTCTGAAAAAAATTGAAAATGTCAAACAAGCTTCATTAATAAGGTAAATAAAGATTTTTTAAAATACCTTACTTACTAAGATTAGAATTGTTCAGACAGTGGTTTCCCCCTTGACACTCTATGGATGCGAAAGCTGGACTTTGAAGAAGCAAGTTGGAAAAAGTATTGATGCTTTTGAATTTTGGTGCTGGAGGAGACTTTTGAGGATGACGTGGACAGCCAGGAAAACAAACAAATGAGTCATAGAACAAATCCATCCAGAATTCTTACTCAAGGCACAAATGACCAGGCTCAAACCATCATACTTTGGACATATTATACAAAGACCCAGCTCCCTTGAGAAATCCATAATGCTGGGGAAAGCTGAAGGAAAGCGAAGAAGAAGAGGAAAACGAAGAGCAGCAAGGTGAATGGAGTCGATTACGACAGCAGTGAATCCACCACTGCTTGACCTTAAGGTCAAGCTGAAGACAGATCATCCTGGAGAGAATCTATCTATGTGGTTGCTAAGAGCAGACACCAACTTGATGGCACTTAATCAAATCAATCAATCAACATCCTCACTTTCCTGATAAATGTTCTTTGCCACCCCTTCACTCTCCCATGTTCTAGAGTTCTGGTTCTAGAGTTGCCCCTGGTAATAAGGTTTCTAGTTCATCTTCATACAGTTGGGGAGAGTATCTCTCGGATTCTAGGCAACTACAATATGCCTTTCACCACAAGAAGTTGTGTCAGAAGCTAAGAGAGAAGTGGAAGAACTTAGTCAGAGCATGAGAGAAAGGAGCAAGGAGGCATGTGGGAGTGGATTAGGACAAGTGGCAACATCCTGCACCTGGGCCCTGCCTAAATTTTTCAGGTGCCAGAAACATGCCTGAGTTATACTGTACATATTCAATACATTCCTTCCTCCAACCTTGGATCTCCAAATGTTGCAACTCCCATTGTGGCTAGGGATGATGGGAGCTGTAGTCCAACAACATCTGGGGACCCAAAGAGTTATTACAACTATTATTATTTTTACATTTATACGCCGTTCTTCCTCCAAGAGGCCCAGAGTGGGATACATGGTTACATTCATCCTCACCACAACCCTTTGAGGTAGGTTAGGCTGAGAGATACGTGACTGGCCCAGAGTCACTAGTAAGTTTCATGGCTGAATGGGGATTCAAACTCAGGTCTTCCTGGTCCTAGTCCAACACTCTAACCACTGCACCTGTCTCTGTATAGTACGACTGTCTCAGTTAAGTATGACTGACTACAAGTATTCCCACAAGGAACTCTTGCTAACTTGGCAAAGAGGCACCTTTTAACATGGTGATTATCTTTATTTAGCAGGGTGAGAGTAACTGGCCCTATCCACTCCCAGCACAGCACCTCCAGTGACTGTTGCTGGTGTGTGTGTTATGTTTCTTTTAGATTGTGAGCCCTTTGGGGATCCATCTTATTTATTTATTATTTCTCTGCGTGAATGGCTTTCTCTGAGCCATTTTTGGAAGGCTGGTATAGAAATCAAATAAATAAATAAAGTAAGTAAGTGCCTTCCACAATGTGATGCCAAACCTGACTCCAACCTATGTGTGTTGCTGCAAAAACACTTCTGACAATCTTAAAGTTGCAGGGAGCAGAGAGAAAATAAGGGAAAATAAAATGTAGAATGAAACACATGGTCATACATAGTCATCACAACAGACAGTTCATCTTTACGGTCATATCAAATATATACAAGACCATAGGATTATCTTGCTCATCATATTCTGCAGCATACAAAAGAGATGATATAAATCAGCATTCTCATTGGCTACTATATTTGTGTCATTCACTGAGTTAAACCAGACTTTTCTGATGTGGCATTGCATATAAGGCTCACTAAGTAGATTAGAATTGCTACCTGAACAGGAATTAATTGAGAACTAGAGGATCAATGATGAATTACTAACTCTTCTTTTGGCAAACAGAATATAATGTGGAAGGCAAGGTGTGTGTTCTTAAGCAGCTTTGGTTGTCCTGCTGTTCAAGCACTTTGCCAGCTAAACCAATATAATTCAGTCACCCTGCTCTCTATAATTACAACTCTATACTTCAATAACACATGAATATTTTATATAGCACTTTATAATGAGCACAGTTTTGTTACCAGTTGCAAGAGATGATAAAGGTAAAGACTGTTTTTTACTTCCCATCTCTTATATGGAAGTTTGCAACTGTTATAATATTATCCTGGATATAGTGGGTACAATTATTACAGTGGTGGGCAGACTTCACAGAATAACAGCATTTTAGTTGGAAGGGATCTTAGAGGACTTCTAATCCTAGTCCTTGCTCAGTGCCAGATCTACTTTGTAAGACCTTCTGCTTTGCTTTTTACTAGAATCCAGTGGTGGCACCTGAGGGCGGGGGAAACACACACACACACACACACACACACACACACACACACACGGGCAGGGGGCATAGAAGGGACAAAATGCATTCCTGAAGGGGAAAGGTTTGTCAGACATTAGATTTCTGAAAGAGAAATAACAGTCAATTTCACATCAATGCTCCCATCCTAAATGTAAAGGGCAGCCAGCCCATGGGACACTGCTCTTCCCCTATATTGATGTGGTGGGTGGGAGTACTCTGAGAATGTGTAGCACCCTCAATATGGTTTTTTGCTCAGATCAGGTTGGTGTTCTGTGGGTGGGGACTCCTAGAGTGTCTCCATTGTCACGGATGGACTACTATCTGGTTAAGGTTGGTTTCATGGTCACAACCCACCTCTGTAAGGGTGCAGGACCTTTTAGGATGGTCCACCCGAGAAGGCTGTTGGATCCCAAAGGATTCCAAGAGGCATTGGAAGGATTCAGAGTTGGTACTACTGGTAATTCTGTTGATGTCCTGGTGGAGACCTGGAATAGGGAGCTCACCAGGGCAGTAGACACAATTGCCCCTGAGGGTCCTCTCCGTTCTGCGTTGAAATCAGCCCAGCAAAGAAAAGACTGGAATGCAACTGGAAAAGAACTCGACTCGAATCTGACAAGATATGGCATTTAAAGGCTTATGCTGCTGCAGTACATGTTGCAAAGAAGCAATTATATTCTGCACATATTGCATCTGCAAGTTCATGTCCAGCAAAGTTGTTCGTAATTGTGAAGGGGTTGACTCAGGTCCCTCCTCTTTGAACTTTAATTTGGAGTTTTCATCATCCCACTGTGATGCCTTCAATAACTTTTTTGCAGATAAAATTTCTTAGATTTGGGCCAACTTGGACTGTACTATTACTGCAGAATCAATGGTAGGGGTGTCCAGTAACTCCTCTTGTTTCCTTAGAATGGATCAGTTTCAATTTGTGACTCCAGAGGATGTGGACAAGCTTCTTGGAGGTGTTCGGCCTATCATCTGTCCTCTGGACCATGCCCAACATGGCTTATATCATTTAGCAGGGAGGCTGTTAGAGATGTCCTAGTTGGCATTATAAATGCCTCACTGGGGGAGGGCAGAATGCTTCCATGTTTGAAGGAGGCAATTGCGAGACGTTTACTTAAGAAACCTACCCTAGAACCCTCAGTGATGGATAATTATAGAACGGTCTCTAACCTCCCTTGGTTGGGCAAGGTGATTGAGAGGGTGATGGCTGATCAACTTCAGGTAGTTTTGGAGGATACTAATTATCTAGACCCATTTCAAACTGGCTTTAGAGCAGGTTATGGGGTCAAGACAGTCTTAGTTGGCCTGATGGATTATCTTTACATAGGAATCAACAGTGTGACCCTGCTGGTTCTCTTGGATCTCTCTGCAGGCTGTGGCTTTCTATACTATTTTAATGGCGAGGGGGTCATAATTTCAGAGATGTGATAGAACTTCCTGTTCTGGATGGGGTTGCACTCCTCCTAAAGGAACAGTTATGTGGCTTGGGAGTGCTTCTGGACCCAGGCTTCACCCTGATGTCTCAGGTGGAGGCTATGGCCAAGAGCACTTTCTATCAACTCTGGTTGATACGACAGCTACTTCTGTTCCTTGAAGATAATGAACTGTAGTGCTGGTAACTTCTTGGCTTGACTACTGCAATGGATTGTATGTGGGGCCCTGTTGTATGTTGTTCAGAACCTTCAGTTAGTTCAAAATGCAGCAGCCAGATTGGTCTCCAGGGTTTCTCACAGAGAGACCATATTATGCCTGTTTTAAAACAGCTGCACTGGCTGCCGATAGATAGATAGATATGTTTCCAGGCAAAATACAAAGTACTGGTAATTATCTTTAAAGCCCTAAACTACTTAGGCCAGGGTTACCTGGGACAGTGCCTTCAATATGATCCCCACGGCACTTTAAGGTCATCAGGAGAGGTCTCTCTCCGGCTGCTGCCTGTTTGCCTTGCAGCAACTCGGGATTGGGCCTTCTCTGTAGGTGCTCCTGGGCTCTGGAATGTGCTCCCTGTGGATATTAGAGGCTTATGAGTTTTAGCAGACTTAGAGAGCCCTAAAAACATGTCTTTTTAGCCTGGCCCTTTAGTGAGTACTGAAATGCTTTTAAACTGGTTTTAATTTTGTTTTAATTAGTGATTTGTTTTTACCAGTTTTTATATTTGTGAACCGCCTGGAGCCATCTGGGTGAGGCAGTATAAAAATCTAATGAATGAATGAACAAATGAATGAAAGAAATGTGAAAAGTGAATTTCTATCAAGTAACCACAGGTGCCCTGCAATGGAAGGGCAGGGAAGACAGACTTGTCTGGGGCGATGCATGCCCCAGAGCAAGGTGCAAATAATAGAGTGTGTGTAGGTGGGTAGACATACACTTCAAATTAAGGAACAGGGTGTCTCTCGGAACATTCTCAGACCAGTGATGTGTTTCAATATGAAGGTGGTAGGGCTGGAGTCTGGATCAACTAGCAAGCAGGGCTGGCCCATCCACTAGGTAGATCTAGGCAGTCACTTTGGGCACCAGTCCTTTGTTTGTGTGTGTGTGTGGGGGGACATGCATCCCTTTCCAAGCAACCACTGGCATGTCTGACTTTCTGGCAGTGCTAATTTGCTCTCCCCCTAGAAGGGGAGTGGGGGGCGCTCGGGAGAAAAGAGCAAAGCTAACCTTGTCATGCTTTTCTATTCTTGAATACCTGGGAGTCAGAAATCCATGCTGATCTACTGCAAATGACTCAGAAGATCCAAATGTACTTTTTGGCCATCACAATATCAGGCAGCTCCGCTCTAGCTACTACCTTTGCCTTTTTCTGAAAGAAGAAGAAGTTTCACTCTCTCAAGAAAGGGAATGTTCTAGAAACCATATCCTTGTCTAGAACCAATGCAAGAGTGCAGGTATTCTGCTAGTCATGTCAGACCTGTTTTGGTTGGTAAGTACAGAGGTGCACCTAGGTACTTTTGGAGCCTGGACCCAAAGGCCTTTGGAAGCCCCCCTCTGCATGTCAAGCATAATCTTTTAGCACGTAGGTTCTTGAAGACACAAACCACACCGTCCAAGACAGACTAAAGAGGATTTGGGGGACCCCAGGGGGTGTGGAGGTTCTGGACTTTGGCCCTGAAGTCCAGGGGTAAGAGTGCCTTTGGGTAAGTACCTGGTTTTAAGATTAATTGTCGTCCAGTTCTGGAAAGTCAGAATGTTGTTACCTTTTCTGAAAAGTAATGGCACCTTGTCGCACCTTATCTGAAAGGTAATTTTCCATTTCATTTTGGAAAGCAAACTCCAGACTCTCCCTTTCTTCTGGGAATATGCATGATAGTTGCCTAAGGCATGTTATTGCCCTTGAAGTCAAATTGTCAGGAGATGAGTTGAGCTGCTAGATTAAAGAAATAACCCTGCTCAACAACCCTGCAAGTTCTGACTTGTGCTAGACACCCTAAATTCTAAGTTTATGCAAAGTGGCAGCACTGGAAAATATCTCAGTAAATTCACAATTAGCACCTTCATTAATTTATTGCCAGCAAGCTAGGCAGGCAATGCACTGATGTTCATGTAAAGCCTTGATCAATAATTTGTTTTATGGGAGAGTCACTTTGAAGAGGGGATGGAAGGCAGTGGTCCTCCCCACACCTACACCATTTCCTGAGTAGCCTGCCAGCAAGTCTCTGCCTGTCATTCAGGAGACCAGGGTTTGATTCCCTGTCAGGGAATTGCCTTAAAGGAGGAGAACTGGTCTTGTGGCAGCAAGCATGAATTGTCTCTTTAGCTAAGCAGAATCTACTCTGGTTTGCATTTGAGTGGGAGACATGTGTGAGCACTGTAAGATATTCCCTTCGGGGATGAGGCCACTCTGGGAAGAGCAGAAGGTCCCAGGTTTCCTCCCTAGCATCTCCAAAATAGGGCTGAGAGAGACTCCTGTCTGGATCCTTGGAAAAACTCTGCCAGTATGTGTAGACAATACTGAGCTAGGTGGACCAATGGTCTGACTTGGTATAAAGCAGCTTCCTATGTTCCACTATGACTACTGTCTCCACAACTGCTCTTGTCTCTGGACTGGCAACAATGGAGGAAGCAGCAGGTTCTTTTAGTGGGGTGAGATTTGGCTTGGAACTTCCAATGGTTGATCTCTACCCTACTGGGTAGAATACAGGGGTGTGTGCATGAACCAGTTGGCATGATTCATTCTGAATTTGGACTGAATTTAGACCAAATCGCGGGTATGCAGATTGGTTCAGTTGAACCGATTGGCTGGGCCGGTCAGTTCAATGAACCAGCCCGAACTGGTTTGAAACGGTTTGTGTTTGAACCTCCTCAAACTGGCCCAGTTCAGGGTGGTCCAGACTGATTGTGAACCAGTTCTGCACATCCCTAGTAGAATGCTCTGGCTAGCTTTAAATCATGGCGCATGAAATCACGTGGCAGGAATAGGGCAGCCAACTTTTTAATTGGTCTTGCTCTGGGGCCTTTAACAGTGGCCTGGAATACAGATATTTAGCAGGTGACACATTTTTCTGGCATGGCCATAGCTCAGTGGTAGAATATCTGCTTTGCATGCAGAAGGTCCCTGGTTCCATCCCTGGCATCTCTAGGTAGGGCTGGGAGAGACTCTTGCCTGCAGTCTTGGAGATTTGCAATCAGTTGGACCAATGGTCTAACTCAGTGTAAGGCAGCTTCTTGCTATGTTGCTATGTAAGTGGTGGGGGAAATTCACCAGCTCAAATTCTGTGTCTGTTGTTGAAGGCCCCTGGTGAAAACTGCTGGCACCCTATGTAAGGGCTGACATCATTCTGCTCCCCACCCACAACCATGAAACTGCAATTGCTTATAAACAAATGCAAGTATCTGAGCTTAATAGAAATGTATTATAATATAGTCTGGAGACGTTAGTCTTGCTGCACACTGTATCACTTCCCAGTTTCTCTTTCTGAAAGTCATTGTACTCTTCAGAATGGGACTGGTTTACAGAGATGGCCTTTTCTGTAATATTCTTCTGTGCCTATTGGTTTGCAGAGTGTACAGCAAATGGATTTCCAATCAAGCGGCTTTGCTCATCCCCAAATGTTGCAAAGTTGCCAGCACCTTGTTCTGCAAAACAGTACACTTCATTTCTTGCTGGAAATGACCTAGTTAAGCTGGTATTCCCAAAGCCATCATCACACAGTGCTCTAGACTTGTAACAGTTTTTGTATGTGTTCACTGATCTCGTATTTTCCTGGCTGATTCCAGCAATCCAGGTGGGGCTTCAAGTTCTGCAAGTAGGTCATCCTCTTTCAAGGTGCTTTGAAAGCGATGTAGCTGCACATGCATCACACCTTGTCATTTTTAAGAAAGCATTTCTTCTGTTTCCAGAGGGGCAGCCGAGTTTGTCTGTTGCAGAAAAAAAAAGCAAAATGCCTTGTGGCACCTTGAAGAATAATACATTTATTGTAGTATAAGAACGTGTGCGAACACACATAGACACACATACACACTTGTTGCTGTTGTTTTTAAGTAAAATTGAGCCAAATGCAAAAGGGATAAATGCAAAAGGGATAAGCCAGGGGTTCTCAAACTGGTAGTTGGACTTGGAGAAACCTCTGCCAGTCTGTGAAGACAATACTGAGCTAGAGAGACCAATGGTCTGACTTGGTATATGGCAGCTTTCCATGTTCCTATGACTTCTTGTTGAAGTTCTTTTGCATACTTTATGCCAGGGGTTCCCAACTTGTGGTACTTCACATGTTGCTGAACTCCCATAATCCTCAGCCACAATAAATTATAGTTGAGGATGAAGGGAGTTGTTGTTCAGCATTTAGAATGTGAGCCCTTTGGGGACAGGGAGCCATCTTATTTGTTTGTTATCTCTCTTTGTAAACCGCCCTGAGCCATTTTTGGAAGGGTGGTATAGAAATTGAATTAATAATAATAATAATAATAATAATAATAATATCTGGAGTACCACAAGTTGCAAACCCCTGCTTTATGCAAATGGTATAAGCCTTTTGTTGTTGTTGGACTACAATTCCTATCAGCCCCAGATGATGGGAGTTGTAGCCCAACAACATCTGGAAACCCAAATTTGACAACCCCTGGTATAAGCCCTGTTCAGTCATTATGAACCTGGGTACAGTGAACTGATTTTCAAGTACTCTAAATCATATACTAAAAGCGTTCCCAGACAAATGCTGAATCCAAGGATGCTAGGAGATTTGGCTACAGAAGGCGGGGCGGGGCTTACCAGAACACTTCCATATTCCTATTCCTCCATCTCCAGGTACATAACATAACATACATAATCTATCCCACCCCCCCCCCCTCTCTCTCTCTCTCGTATCTTGCCAAGTGAGGATAAGACTCTATGCTCCTAAAGGACACTAGTCCTGGAAAGCTTAAATGTGGTAGTCTTTAAGGTGCCACACTCTTCCTTTCCTGTGATATGATTTCTAAGATCAGTCAGAAATGGCTTCTGGAGTTTAGTGTTGTTTGATCAATTTCATAATATAAAGACAGGCAGAGAAGTATTTTCAGTGGCAGCTCAAACACTACTGCATTTCTGCATATGTTCCAGGCTCGAGCATCTGCAAGTCCTTTTGTTTTGTTTTTTAATGTAGGTTCCTTGCAAAGGGTGCAGCTATGCTGGAACAAAGCAAGTGGAGATTTAAATAAATGAAATAAGCAGGATATCCTTTTGCTCTGCCCAAACGAAGAGCTTGTACGAATGATGTCTTTTCAAAGAGGAGGAAATGCTTTTCTCCTCTAAATTTGAAGGATAAGCACATTTATTTTTGACATTGTTGCCTGTACCATAATTGGCAAACTGGTTTTTCAGAGTGTTTGTAGTATCTCAGCAAGAAGTACCTGCTGAATCATGCAACAGTTCTCAGAAGGACAAGCAGCACTGTCCCTGAAATTGAACCCAAGTTAACTTCTTCATACAGGGCAGTGTGCTGCTATTACATCCTGCAATGTTACTGGTGATGAACAACACTCCACACCTCCACAATGCCAAGCACATTTTCTGTATTGCTTTTAAAGAGCTTTTAGAAATCTTGGATGGAGAATACTTATCTACTTCAACAAGATAGGTTTCATTACAGGCATGCCCCTACAATGAGAATGTGGTTCTAGAGGCAACTTTTCAGCACCTATGATCTCTACAGTTGCAATCCTCCTGTGCTCTTGGGGAGTAAGCTTCATCGGATGAAGCTCATGCCTTTTTTCCAAGATTGGCTGATATCCATACTAACTTTCTCAGTAGTACTAAGGAGCTACGCTCAAGGACTAATTAATTAAATAGGACTACTCAGGAGCAATGCAGTCTGCATGTCATAAGGACATACACACATGAAGAAATGTGTTGGTACCCCTCCACGAAAAGAGAAGAACCCACAATTGTCTCTGAAGTAACTTGAAACTTTCAAAAGTAATTGGCACCCATCATTGTTTATTCTGCATTTAACAAAAATCAGACTTTGCTTTAGAGTTATGATGCAACAGAATCTTTCAAATAATAACAAAAATGAAAATAGCATGGACAAAAATGATGGGACCCTTAACCTAGTATTTTGTTGCACAAACTTTAGAGGCAATCACTGCAAACAAGCAATTCCTGTAGCTCTCAAGGAGACTTCTGCACCTGTCAACAGGTAGTCTGGCCAGGTAGTCTTCCTGAACAAACTGCTCCAGCTGTGTCAGGTTTGAAGGTTGCCTTCTCCAGACTGCATGTTTCAGTTTTTTCCATAGATGTTTGATAGGATTCAAATCAGAGCTCATAGAAGGCCACTTCAGAATACTCCAATGTTTTGTTCTTAGCCATTCTTGGGTACTTTTAGCTGTGTGTTTTGGGTCATCATCCCGTTGGATGATCTATGACCTGTGACTGAGAGACAAAGCTTTCTGACACTGGGCAGTACATTTCGTTCCAGAATGTCTTGATAGTCTTGAGATTTCATTGTTCCCTGCACAGACTCACCCCATGCCAGACACAGCAAAGCAGCCCCAAAACATAACCGAGCCTCCTTTATGTTTCACAGTAGGTATAGTGTTCTTTTCTTTGAAAGTTTCAATTTTTTGTCTGTGGACATAGAGCTGATGTGACTTGCCAAAAAGCTCGAGTTTTGTCTCATTTGTCCATTCTCCCAGAAGCATTGTGGCTTGTCAATATGCATTTTAGCAAATTCCAGTCTGGCATTTTTATTTTTTTCTTCCAACAGTGGAGTCCTCATGGGTCTTCTTCCATTGAGCCCACTGTCACTCAAAAAGCGACAGATGGTGCGATCAGACACTGATGGACCTTGACCTTGGAGTTCAGCTTGTACCTCTTTGGAAGTTGTCCTTGGTTTTTTGTCTACCATTCTCACTATCCATCTGCCCATTCTGGGGTCAATTTTTCCTCTTGCAGCCACGTCCAAGGAGATTGGCTACAGTCTCATGGACCTTGAACTTTCTTAATAATATTTGCAACTGTTGTCACAGAAACATCAGACTGCTTGGAGATGGTCTTATAGCCTTTACCTTTAACATGCTTGTCTATCATTTTCTTTCTGATCTCCTCAGACAACTGTTTCCTTTGCTTTCTCTGGTCCATGATGTTCATTGTGGGACACATGATGATACCAAACAGCAGAATGACTACGTTTCTCCATTTAAATGGGTTGAATGACTGATTGCACAATTGGAGACATGTGTGATACTAATTAAAGAAAACAGCTAATTTGAAAAATCACTCTAATCCAATTATTTATGATCTTTTCTAGGGGTACCAACAAATGTGTCCAGGCCACTTTAGAATATCTTCGTAAAATAAGCAATATTTTATCTCTTTTCACACTTGTTTTGCTTTACTTGATGACATATCAAAGACATGCAGGTATACATAAGACAATTGCTTTGCATTTAATCGCTTTTCAGGAGGCATAAAACACTTTTTCAATGAGCTGTAAGGGTACCAACAAATTTGTCCACATGTGTAGGAAGCTGTCTTATCCGGAGTTAGACAATTGGTCCATCTAGCTCAGTATTGTCTGCACAGACTGGCAGTGGCTTCTCCAAGTTTGCAGGCAGGAGTCTCTCTCAGTCGTATCTGGGAGATGCTGCCAGGGTGGGGATTTAGAACCTAGATGCTCTTCCCAGAGCAGCTCCATCCCCCAAGGGGAATATCTTACAGTGCTCACATGTCTCCCATTCAAATGCAAACCAGGGTAAACCCTGATTAGCAAAAGGGACAATTCATGTTTGCTATCACAAGACCAGCTCTCCTCCTCATGTCAGCCACTGGTCTTCAGTTAGCGCGCTGGGATCCACAACTGGGTTTCAGCAGCGGCACTACCATTCCCACACACACACTTTTATGTATTGCCCCTTTAATAACTAAGCCTAGAAGCCTCAGGGTGAGATAGGCCATGTGAGATGAGATTCTTAGATTGCTGCTTCATTTTTACAGCAGCAGCCTCTGTGTGCGTGGTCGGGCAGAGGAGGGTCTGGGTATGATCTCCTCAAGGGTCTGAAAAGCCCTAGGCCCTACTGAACTAAAACCTAGAGGCAGCCCAAGATAGGTTGTGCTTATCTGTGTGTGCTGCTGTTCTCATATATCCAACATATATGGTTGTTAATAATAATAATAATAATAGTCCCATAACGTGTGTTTGGGCGAAATGGCGGGTCCCAAACGGCCTCTTTAAGAGCCTTCACCACAGCAGATCTTCTTGGAACAGCGGCGTCCCCTCAAGAGCCCCTTTTACCACCCTCCCTCTCCAAGGTGGAAAGGGTTGCGAGTATGCGCAGGCGCGCGCCCTTCTCGGGAGCTCGCGCCTGGCCTCCTGCTCGCCTCTCGGCTGCTGCTCCTCCGCGGGGACGCGCTTCCCTGAAGCCCAACCGGAGCCTCCTGCCGGCGCCGCCACCCCCCACCCCAGTTGCCAGCGTCTCCCTCCTCTCTCCCTCCCGCCAGCCACAGCCAGCCAAGCGAGTAAGGCAGTGAGCGAGAAGTGAGGCCGAGTCTGTGAGGCTGCCATGCACAGCTAGGAAGACGGAGCCTTTTGCCGTGCCGCGCCGGCGCCCTTGCAGCAGGACTATCCCTATCGACACTGCCTGTCTCCACGGCGCGCGATCGCTCGCAGCTAGGGTGAGCGCCGGCTGGTCTCTGGCGCGTTTCCCCCGCCGCCGCCGCCATCCACTCGAGCTGCTGGAAGGGCGGCTGAGAGGGCGAGAGAAGGGAGGAAGCTCGGCCAGTCTTGCCACGTGGTTTTGCTCCGAGGATGGAACCGGGCGCGTTTGGAGCGGGCAAAGCCGGGGGCGCCTTTGACCCTCAGACCTTCATCCGGCAGCCGCACACCATCCTCCGGATGGTTTCTTGGGTAAGGAGCCGAACGCGGCGCTGGGCGCTGCGGGGAGAGCGAGGAGGGCTGGCTGGTGAGGGCAAGGTCGGGGAGAAGGAGGCGGGATGGCGGGGCGGGGGGAGAGAAGTCCTCGCCAAGCCAGTCCGCTCTGCACGCCGCTCCGAATCCTGTTGCGATCTTCTGGGAATGCCCCGCTAGGCTGGCAGGCAGCGGCGTCCCAGAGCGACTCGGCTGGGCTCTGGGCAGGCAGAGCCGCCGTCTAAGGGAGGGAGGGATGTGTGTGCAAGAAAGAGGTCATGGAGGAAAAGATTAGCCATGTCCCGCATTCGCGTGCGGGGGCTTCTTCCTTCAAGCGGAGTGGGGAGTTCGGTCACCCACCCACCATCCCTGCCCGGGGACAGCCAAGGGGTGGCAGCGGCGGGGGCAGGAGTGCCACACCAACGCCGCCTCCCCCAAAGTGACCTCTAAGATGGGGGCGAGGCGGCGGTGCCTCCTCCTGGAACCCCCGGCTCGGGTTGCTACTGCCTTCTCCGTTTTCTGCCGCTGTCTGTCTCTGCCTGGCAAGCCGTTGCCGCGAAGCTGCAATGTTTATAAACTAGTGTGTGTTTTGGACTGCCTAGGGAGAAATGGAGGGGAGGAAAGAAGCCAGCAGGCGGCATTGCAAAATGGTATGATGAGCCACCTCCCCCGCCCCTCATCACTGAGATCTCGCAGGAGAGGTGTGTTTATTTAAGATTGGGAAACGTGTTTTCCCGTTCTAGGTTGGGGTCTCTCCTCCTCCTCCTCCTCCCCGAAACCACTGACAGTTGAGAAGCGAAGCGGGGCGGGGGAGGGGGAGAGCAGAAATGGTCATACCGGTTCTTTCTCACCTTTAAACCTGATACTATTATTATTTTTATTTAAACAAAACATGCAGCAGAGTTGCACAGAAGAGGCATGATTAACTGCAAAACTGGGAGAGTAGGAAGGAGAAAATTACAAAAGTGATTCTGCATTATTTGCAGTTTCCTAGCCCCACCCTTTTAATTTTATTTTTCAATTCTTCACTGTTCTTTTCTGCTGGTTTGTGAGAAAGATCCAGCAAGAAGGGAAATGGAGAATAGAGAAAAAGGGTGAAGATGCATGCATGTCCTTCCCCCATCCTCACTCCCGTCTGTCTTCAGTTTAAACATTTCCCCACCTACCCCACTTTATTGGTTTTTTAAATATAAGAGCATGCACGTGTGATGGAGGAAGAAGTGGAGTTAATAGGATCAGGCAGCAAGAGGGAGGGTTCCTTTCATGTATTTTCCTTTGGAATGGCTGTAGTGGGGGGAGGTCATTTATCTTGTGACACTTTTGCCATGGCTGCCTGTGTGTATCTACCATATGCAAGAAGGTCATGGGGATTAAGAGAGCAAGCTGCAAACACAGAGCTAGAGAGAGATTTGTCTTCTGTGGGAGTCACAGGGAGAGGGAAGGAGGAGGACACTGTGATGTGGAACCGATCATGGGGATGAGATTCTCCTGTCCCAAATCGATTAGGTGCACAAGAGGGCTAGGGAAGATTCTACTGGGAAAGATGAAATTTTGTGAGTGAAACATGTTCGGTTAGTTTGGCTAGTGGACTGCCGCCCATTAACAACCCTTAAGATTAACCTACAAGAGTTTCTTATGCAGGGGAGTTACATATTTCACAAGTACAGCCAACATGCCGCCACCCATTTTGTCAGCTGGAATGCCTAGCTGCCTGGTAGCATATGACTCTGGGAATAGTGTTGCAGGAGGGGAATGAGTCTTGCAAA
The DNA here is from genome assembly GCF_027244095.1 of Hemicordylus capensis. Lineage (NCBI taxonomy): Eukaryota > Metazoa > Chordata > Lepidosauria > Squamata > Cordylidae > Hemicordylus > Hemicordylus capensis. The sequence goes on along the minus strand of NC_069661.1, from coordinate 216,611,560 downwards.
TGTTAGCACTGCCTTGAGAAAACAGAAGACGAGATTGATGTAGCTGGTTAGTGTCTCTCTCTGGGCTTATTTCACAGTACAGTACATGACTGTCTTTACCAGGGGGCAGAAGACACTGTAGTAATAATCTCCTGGCTCACATCTGTCACTACCATTCATTATGAAGTGGTGGAAGAACCCTTTGTTGCATGAATAATTGGACTCCAAATTAAACTAAGCAGCAAACGACCTAGGCAACAATGCAGCACCGGTCAGTTATGATTGACTTGATGTGGCGCTAGGTGGTCATTTCTGTCCTTAATTATCTGGGACAGAATGTTCTCCCCTTTAAAGTTGTGACTTCATTCTATTACTGCAGGGCTTACCAAGTACAGGAGAAGAGAGAGGGTTTCTGCAGTGTGATTCTTTCTGCTTGAGAATATCACCTTATTGGCTCTCTTCATGAAATTAGACGACTTCTCAGCTGCAGAAAGATACACAGCATCCAAAATTTTCTTGGATGCACTTGTCTTTCCCCAGAGTCGCCAACTGTCTACTGCACCTTAACCTTGGATGTGACTTTGATACCCTTTTATTTTATGCTGTATTACTTGGCCTTATAAACAGCATGTGTATTACAGAATACTAGAAGTACTTGCAGGCCATTGCTGGGTATGAAGTAAATCCCACTAAGTTGACTGGGGCCTGTTCCCAAGCAACTGTGCATAAGCTTGAAATCTTAGGAATCTGAATACCAGCTTAGAGGAGCAAGTACTTAGTAAAAAAGAGGGGGCTGTTAGGATATCTTTCCTTATTTGAATTTTCTTCAGTTATCTTCTCTTACGATGGCATATCAGTCTTTGCAATGCTGACCACCTTTCTCTCCCACACTGTTGTTTTCACAATTGCATGCAGTGTATGAGCCTAAATATGTTTACTCAGCAGTAAGCCTTCAGTGGGACTTGCTCCCAGGTAAGTATGAGCAGGATTACAGCCTTAAATATCTTCAGCCCTGGTGTGTTATGAATCACTAGAGACATGCTTACTGCATCATGGCAAAAGAGATGACCCCTATCTCCATCAAGTCTAAAAATGCTTAACCAATGAGGTACACACATAATTCCTGTTGTATTTTTGGAACTGAATATTATAATGGTGGATGTGCAGCATAATCTTATACCTGTTTGCTTGTAAGTAAGTTATGCTGTAAGTGTGTCTAGGACTGCAGTCTAAATAGAATTTGCAACCTGCATACAGTCTCCAAAGCTCCTATACGACTTGCAGGTTCTTTATTTTAGCCCTCAGTGCTCAGCTCACTTGAGGACTCCCACAGCACCTTATTAAGACTCTTGAGTTTTAGGATTTTTTTTATTTAAAAAAAGCAGTATTCTAGTCCTCATAGTCATAAGACTGAAAATGGGAAGGTAGTATCTTAATGGCTCAGAAATCAGAACCACCAAGCTGAGTTAAGATTTCCAAGTCCAGTTCAAGAACTGCAGTGGAACAATTTTAGTATTTGTAGGGTTTTTTGTTTGTAACGGAGTGGGTGAGAGAGTAGTTCTAGGATGACTATGAATAGCAGTTTACTTGGGAAAATAAATAATAAATATTCTTCCTTGTCCCTAAGGGGTTCACAATCTAAAAATAAACACAAAATAAATACCCACAACAACACTGGTGCTGTGCTGGTGTTGGAAAGGGACAGTTGCTCTTCCCCTGCTTAACACAAGAAAACTACCACTTTAAAAGTTGCCAAAATAGCAGAGTAGATGTTATACATCCATCAGCTGTGGGTTCACCTGCACTTTTTCTGTACAAGTTATATGAACCTGATAGCATCCACATTGGTAATAATAATAATAATAATTCGATTTCTATACCGCCCTTCCAAAAATGGCTCAGGGCGGTTTACAAAAAGAAATAACCAATAAGATGGCTCCCTGTCCCCAAAGGGCTCACATTCTAAAAAGAAACATAAGACACACACCAGCAACAGTCACTGGAAGTACTGTGCTGGGGGTGGATAGGGCCAGTTACTCTCCCCCTGCTAAATAAAGAGAATCACCACGTGGGTAGGCATCCTCTGACTCCGTACAGATTTCCAGAGTGCCCCTTAAGGAAACTAATGAGATTTCTCAATGGTTATAAAAAGCCAGGCATCGGTTCACTCAATATGCAGAGTTCAATGGCATATGAAGCACACAAATTTCAGGCCTCATCCATTTTTAATAGTACCTGTATAGATGTAGCAGTTAAAGACCTACTACAGACCCATTTCTATCCACAGGAAGGAACACTGAGCAGGAGATAGTAGTGAGCAGAGGCACTCTTACTCCTGGACTTCTGGGCCAAAGCCCAGGGCATCCTCACCCCTTGGGGCCTCCCAAATCCTTCTTAGTCTGTCCCAGGTGGTGTGGTCACATTGACAATGTGTTAAAAATACTGTGTGTGGAGTGTGTGTGTGCTCCAAAAGCCTTTAGGTCCAAGCTCCAAAATTACTTAGGCGCACCTCTGGTAGTGAGTCAAAACAGAGAGGAAAGGCTTTCTGGAAATCCTAAAAGGGCTTGATCAGAATGCTGCTGTTGCGGAGCTCAAATCTCCACAAGAATCTGGAGTTTCTGCTAAGAAAATAAAAGGCAGTGGCATCATGTGTTAAAATATATTTCCTCAGATGTCTACAGATAACAGGAACAGCCAAGTCATGTGCATGTTTGTTTGGAATAAGCCTTGCTGAAACTTACTACTGTGTAAGCATGCATAAGATTGCAGTCTAATCCTATGCATGCTTACTCAGAAGTACCACTTCGTTCAATGGGACTTACTGCTAAGTGTGCCTGTTTATTTGGCACACTCTTGTCCCATTTTCAGCAAAGCTTTCTAAAGGTTCAGCAGTAAAAGCAATTAACTGATAACAACATTTATAGCATAGAATTGTAAGGAAATATGGTATTACTACACTGGACTCATGAGAGCTAGTAGCTTGACAAGCCTGGGAATGAGTTCCTTCACAGGTCATGAGAGAGGATCCACTATGCAAACTTGTGTGTGGTGCAGCTTTTAATTAATGATGATTAATAAAAAGCCAACTCCTTTAAATGAATAGCTAGAATTCTATTGCTAGTTCTGGACAGAAGAAATCAGAGTTGTCTGTAGAAAAAACAACGTGCAGATGAGTGGTCCTCGTATGGGTGAGCAGGCAGGACTTTATTGATCGATTAAGTGCTGTCCATTTGGTGTCGGACTCTTAGCGACCACATAGATAGATTCTCTCCAGGATGATCTGTCTTCAACTTGGCCTTTAAGGTCTGTCAGTGGTGCATTCATTGTTGTTGTAATTGAGTCCATCCACCTTGCTGTTGGTCGTCCTCTTCTTCTCTTTCCTTCAACTTTCCCCAGCATTATGGATTTCTCAAGGGAGCTGGGTTTTCGCATAATGTGTCCGAAGTATGATAGTCTGAGGTAGGACTTGACGTAGGCTTAATCTGATAAGACTGTGTTAGTTCCATCTGACATGGTGCTAGGGATGTGCATGAACAGGTTCGAACGTTGCTCGGCTTGAAGGTTTGGTGGGGGGTGGGGGTGGCTTTAAAGGCAGGGGGGATGCACTTACCCACATACTGTGTTTCCCCCGCCAGTGCACATCTTGCTAAAAGCCCGTTGGGGAGGCAGTGTACCTCCCTGCCGCCCCGCTCTGGCATTACCTGGAAGTAGCAACTGCAATTGTGTGCATCGCATGCGCACACATTGGGTGCGTGCGCACGACGTGCATGGGCACATGACCGATGTGTGCAGTCGCAGCTGCTACTTCCGGTTACTTCTGGATAATATCAGAGCGTGGCGGCAGGGAGGTACACAGCCGCCCCAATGGGCTTTTAGCAAGACCTGCGCTGGCGGAGGAAATGCGGAAGGAGCCAGTAAGTGCATCCTCTCCCCCCTTAAAGCCACACACACACCATCAAACTGCCCCCACCGCCGCCGGTTCTGTGCACATCCCGATATGGTGCTGCTCCTTGAAACCCCACTTTAACTTTAATTCTAGCAAGAAGTGTTCGTTCCCACCCCCCACCTTTCTCTAAGCATGGCAGTGTTTTTCCTGCATTAGGCAGTCATGTGTTTCTTCTCATTCCTCCCCCCCGCCCCAATAAGTGACAAGATTGCATGTATTTTTGGTGATTATGAGGAGGTCTGGGCTAAAATGGGGTGGGGAGTAGAATGGAAACTTTGCCTTGTTCAAACTAGTACCGCTTAGTGGTACAGCTGGAGCGCGGACAATAATTAGCAAAATGTAGGGGCGGATGTGTCTACAAAAGAGGCTGTAGAGCAGCATTCCCTCTAATGGGGAATCCCAGATGTTGTTGACTACAGCTCCCAGCATCCCCAGCTATGATGGCCTTTGGCTGGGGTTGTAGTCATCAACATCTGGGAATCCCTGTTAGAGGGAATACTGTTGTAGGGACAGCAGACTCCCAACTAAAACCCAGTACATTCACTTATTTGCAGTAGGCGGCAATCAGATTAACTTAGTCATGGCCAAGTCTCATGGAAGTTAGCCATGACTAACTTGTCTCCTCGATTTCAATGGTGTGTAATCATTTTTAACTAGTCTGAATGTTGGCTGGTGATGTTAACACTGCTCTATACCAGACAAAACCTCACCATGCCTCTTCTCATTTCTGTCTCAGGAAAAATTTCACCTACTGAGCTTTTGCTTGCCATCCAGCTGTTAGCACAGGAGCACTACCAAAAAAGGAGGAGATAGCAATCCTGTAGAGAAGCAGCATTATTGTCTAGATAAGGTTATTTAAAAACTTCTTTAAAACTTTGGTCAAGATCATATTGGTGTGTGCATGGCATGCTTGAAATTTTTTAAGGGTATATAATTGCAACTTTAGAGTCATTAGGATGGTGTTGCTAGCTATGTAATCTGAGGAGATGTTATGTAGGGTTGCTAACTTTCTCAAATGGCTATTTTAACTCTGCTTTTGGCAGCAGCTTGATGTGCACATGCTGTTGGGTGAAAGTGTGTCTCCATAGTGTGGCATCTTCTTCAAGCAGCTGTTAGACACAGGAACAGGTTAGACCAGATCTTTTGTCTGGTTGCAACCCTAATGCCACATCTTTGCAGATGCTATTTGCAGGCCTTGATGGATTTTCTCTGGATCTAGGAGCCAGTCCCAAAATTTAAGACACTTGACAAAACTACCAGATTTAGTGACCAACATTGTGGTAGGGATGTGCCCGAAACATGATTCGATGTCCGAATTGCGGGCACATCCGCTTAAAACCAAGGCCTTAACACAGCTCCTTTAATGTGGAGCGGAGCAGGTCCATATCACCACCATTGCCGTAATCCCAGCACTCCTCCCAGCTATGCCCACATGCTGGCAGGGCATCTCCCAGCTGCCCCTGTGTGACGCCGGCACACACATGGCTGGTGTGCAGGGGCAGCTGGGAGATGCCTCGCCAGTATGCGGGCATAGCTGGGAAGAGTACTGGGATTACAGCAATGGCGGCGATTGGAGGAAAGAGCAAGTATGGACCTGCTCCCCTCTGTGTTGAAGGGCTGTGTAAGCCCTCACTTTTAAAGGGTTGTGCCCACGATTTGGATGCCGAATTGCATTTTGGCACATCCCTACTCTTTGCCCCTTTACAAGTAACATACTTGGAACATGATCAGGGCTGCCTGGGACAAATAAACTCTCCCTCGTAATATCCTACTCTAGGTGCCATGGCTCCCTGGTGCCTCGGATTTGTCAAGCCCTGTGTTTTAAGGATGTATATCCCACCTTTCCACTTAAATATTCAAAGCAGCTCACATCCTAATAAAAATGCCACATATTCAGGCAGTAGAAACAATTACAAAGCATAAACAGTAGACAAAATGAAGTAAATGAAGACACAACCAATTCCCAGCCAGCAGGAAGACAAATATTCTACAGGTTAAAGGTAAAGTATGCTGTCGACTCCTGGCAACCACAGAGCCATGTGGTTGTCTTTGGTAGAATACAGGAGGGGTTTACCATTGCCTCCTCCCATGCAGTATGAGATGATGCCTTTCAGCATCTTCCTATATCACTGCTGCCCAATATAGGTGTTTCCCATAGTCTGCAAAACATACCATTGGGGGTTTGAACCAGGAATCTCTGGCTTGGTAGTCAATCCATTTCCCTGCTGCACCATTAGGTGGCTGCTCTCTGCAGGTTAAAAGCCTCCTTAAATAGAAAAGTCTTCACCTGATGGTGGAAGGTGAAGTGTCAAGCGAGAGGAGAGCTGGTCTTGTGGTAGCAAGCATGACTTGTCCCCATAGCTAAGCAGGGTCTGCCCTGGTTGCATCTGAATGGGAGACTTGATGTGTGAGCACTGCAAGATATTCCCCTCAGGGGATGAAGCCGCTCTGGGAAGAGCAGAAGGTTTCAAGTTCCCTCCCTGGCTTCTCCAAGATAGGGCTGAGAGAGATTCCTGCCTGCAACCTTGGAGAAGCTGCTGCCAGTCTGTGAAGACAATACTGAGTTAGATAGACCAATGGTCTGACTCAGTATATGGCAGTTTCCTATGTTCCTAAGCTGAGCCTCCCTTTCTTAAGAGCTCTGTAACCAGGGTGTGGCTACTGAGAACTCCCATATCCCAACCAAATGCAACTTTGATATTAATTTGTATGCATAAGAGGGAGGATCCTGCTATGTAGGCAGAAGGAGGTTCTTAAGATATACTTGACCCAGAGGTCAAAACCAGCAGGGATGCACATTAGTTCTGTTCAGTCATTATTGCACAACGACAATGGAAGCGTGTTGGTTAGCCATGGCCTCTGGCATGCTGGCGCACTCCATAGCCAGGAAATACTCTCCCCAGATAAGTTTGCCTGGGGGCTGAGGCTGACTGGTGCATTCCCATTCCGTCTGTACCTAGGAAGGCTAGTGACTTAAGAGGGCTGCAGTCAGCATTTAGTCTTGCATGTCTGTGAGAAGGTGGCAACCCTGTGACTTGCAAACCAAGCTGAACCATGTTTGGAAGTGCTCTGAATTCAGTGTGACTGACTTCTAAGTATGCTTTGGATTAAGTCTGTAAACATGGACTTTCTTTGGTACATGATGGTTTTGATGGAAATAACCCTGAAAGCATGACAATCTGCAGTGGAAGATAGGGCACTGGTACTTCTAACAGGAGATTTATGTGTTTTTTTGAAGAAGGAATATTGGCAGGAAATTGCATCTGATCATCCTGACCACTGGTAGATGAGATTATCAGGGCCTGAGGATGGGTGTACTTGGAATGGGATATTTTACCCAGACAGAGGTTCAGGGAACCTGGGCTGCAAACTCATTGCCATGAGGGAAAAATGAGGCTTAATTGTACATCATGCTTGAGGATGTTTATGCAAGCTTATTTCTTTTTATCCATATGTCCAGCTCTTGTAGGACTTGCTGGAACCAACCAGAAGCAGTGTTGAAACAAGCAACATTCTGAACAGTGAGTTTGTAATGAGGTGTGCCTGTTGCGTGGTGTTCAGGTTTTCCAGATTGCCTAGGGAGTTGTTCATTCTGCAGGCAGCTGCACTGCTCCACTTAAAACAAACAGCTCTGGGGTTTCTCTTTGTTTTAGGATACATGTCCTTTTTGAAACGGCATATGTTCAGAAAGCCAGCAATTAAGACTATTCCACAATGACTGGAGAGCTCCTCTTTGAATACAAGATGAACCCTAACCTAAACAAGAAGTTAGGGTTGGTAACCTTTTTGTATTGGTTTTGTGCCTTAAACAGCCACTCAAGTGCAAAGGCTTCAATCCTTAGTTAATTTTTCTGGGATTAAGCCCCATTCAGTGGACCTGATGTCTGAAGTTTTAACTGCAAAACTCTGCAAGTTTGCACTGCAAAAGATAGAGTTGCTTATACCCCCACCCCTTCCTGGCAGGGCTTCTGTGTTTTGTGGGTTTTGGGGTTTTTTAGCAGCTGTGTGACAAGCAGAAACTCAGCAGAACAATTGTATGCAGTTGCAGCGATGATAAAAACTTCTTCCATCACTGCATCTTCATGCCAGGCAAAGATGCATTTGTTGAATGTCTGCCTGTCAAAAATACAGGAGCTCTGCCAGAAGAAACTGGCAACTCTGTTTGTCCACATGATCTGCTCACCACCCTCTGCTTGATCGGACCACAGCATGGTATGTCTTGTGTTCATATATTATTAAAATGTTCTGTGCTGTTCTGGAAAATCTTATCCCTGATGTTCATTTAAAATCTCTTGGACAAGAACTGCACAGGTAAATAGGACAATAGCTGAGTGGAAAAATTGTAATAATTATATAGTCTCTGACTGGTGGGTTTGCAGAGTACTCTTTGTTTAAAATTCTTTTAAAGCCCACTTTTAACCTGGAAATGTTTAAATATAATGTGAGTGACATATGCAGGCTATATACTAAATTGAGTAGAACTGAATGCATCAGTGCATCACAGAGTAGTAGTACATGGGGACCAATACCAGGACAAATACTGGATTCACAGGTGGTGCAGAGAAAGCATTTCTATGGGGAAACACTCCAAAATGAGAGGGGATCAGCCATGAAGCTTAAAAGGCTAAGAAAGATCTGGGGTGGCAGCTGTGCTGTGAATTAAATGTGAACTTGCAGGTAGTTCTTGTTTTTATCTGCATATGGCCACTATCCACTAATGAATGGAGTGCATCAAATGTTCATCTTCTTGCTACATATCCTGTAAATGCTGTATTCAACCTATGATCAATAGATACACCAAGAAACTGGAGAATATCAAGTAATACTCTCCTGACTCTTCTCCCTTTTTATTAAGAACGATTCAGAGTAAAAAATTGTGTTCATTTTATTTGAACATCATCATCGCACAGAGGAGAGTGGTTTCAAAACTCCAAGTGCAAGGAGAACAATTCCAGTGGGTGCAAGAAGCTTTACTAAGTACAATGGTCCCAACCAATTTTGAGTAGTTGGTTCTCTTGGGGTGGATATTTTAGAAGTCTCCTTTCTAACAGTGTGCCAGGCTGCTTTTTCTGGAGCAAGGTTTTTTTTGTGTGTGTTTTGTTTTTTAAAGGAGGATAGGGGAGAGAATTCGAAAATATTCCCCAAACAAAGAACTAAAGGCTCACAACTCAGAATCATGGTTGTGCTTCAGGTACTCGCTGGAATAATTTTCCTTGCATTTGAACAAAAACAACAGAAATGTAATTACTTCCTAAGAGTATCCAGAGGACATTAAAATATTCTCTCTAACATTTGTGTGCCAGGTCCAGAACTTGATATTACTATGGGGCCTTTAAGAGTTTCACAAAAAGCTGTTTCACCAGGGACTTTTACGCACAGCAGGTTTTACCGTGAGTTTACAGGGAGGACTTACTGCAAACTCGAAGTTGTCCCCAAAAACCTGCTGCAAATATTGTGGGTTTTTTTAACCCCAGATATAAATCGGGCTACACTTTAACGTGCAGTGAAAAACCCAAGTTGTGTGTGAACTGCTCCGCAATAACTCAAAGGGACTTTGGGATAAATCTAGCCAATATGTGAACACACCTTCCCTTCCGGGTTAAAGGGCTTGAAAAAGGCTTCCGGGTGCTGCTTTTCCTGTTAGTGTCATGGTGACAAAAAGAGTCAGCCCTGCTGGGATGTGTTTCTTCTGTGCAGCTCTTCAAGGCCCAAGAGCTTTCTCAGGGTCTCAGTCTGGCAATCTTTGGTGCTAGATCAAAATCACAGAGCAGCTTCCAGATTGCTATCATATGCATAAAACCCTGATGACTCTGATTAAAAAGAGCAGCAAAATCAAACTGTGCTTTGGGTGTAAAATTAACTTGGAAATATTCTGCACAAAATGAAGGGATTCAGAGAGAGAGTGAGCATCTTGTTTTAGTGAAGGACCAGTGTTTCTCTATCTCCAGGTGATGAACATCCTCCAGGACTGCCCAAGGCAGATGTCTTGGGTCATTAGCAACCATAGCAACAGTGGAAAGTATCTACAGTGCTATACTCTGTAAAGCATTTTGCCAGTTATATGCCTCATGCTGCTGATTATTAATGTGCTATTGCAAAACATGGAAAGCTAACAAGGAAAATGTTAGCTTTGTTAAGAAATATCAGTCACCAGTCTTTTGTGCAGAGCAACCACCTTAAGTGGTGCAGCAGGGAAATGCTTGAGTAACAAGCAGAAGGTTGCCAGTTCGAATCCCCACTGGTATGTTTCCCAACACCTATATCGGCCAGCAGCGATACAGGAAGATGCTGAAAGGCATCATCTCACACTGCGTGGGAGGAGGCAATGGTAAACCCCTCCTGTATTCTACCAAAGAAAACCACAGGGCTCTGTGGGCGCCAGGAGTCGAAATTGACTTGACAGCACACTTTACCTTTACCTTCGGGTATGGCAGCAGGCTGAATACGGTAGATTCTTTCAGAGGTTATCTGCAAGCATGAACATGGCAGCAGAATCATTAGGTTGATTGTTAAAAGTTGTCTGGAGGAATTTCAATGTCCTTTTCTCATTCTGGTTTCAATTTAGATGATTGGGGAAACAACTCTCTCCTGATATCATTATGTTTCTAAAGGAAGCGGTGAAATGGCTCTTGCTAGTGACATGTAAACAGACCATGCAGAGATTGAAAAGATGAATTCCATGGGAAACAAGTAGGCTGGCCTAGATGGCCCAAATGCGGAGAGGCTGCATACACACAAAGGCAAACTGCAACATAGCAGTAATTCAGGAGCAATTACCTTATTTCTTCCATTCAGACATTCTGCAGGGTTACAGCAAGTGAAAATATACACTATACTAAAGCTCCTTTGCTCTGCTTTCAAAAATATGTAGGAGTAATTATTCTCTTTGCGATGGAGAGAAACATCAGGAAAAGGCTTATGTCATTCACTCTAGTAAATGGTTCAAGAGTAAGGGTAGATATATATAGCACAAGTGGAAATTGAAAATTTTCATGTCTGTGAGGATGCTGTGATCAGGAAAGCTTCACCTCCTGAATTTCTAGTTGTTCTAGACAGATTTTTAGATGTTCTAGACAGAAATTTGGGATCAGTTAAAGTGAAACTAAGTGACTTTCTAAACATAACCGTAGACTGAGCCATTAAGGGGCCATTGTGGTGAAGTCCAGTCACAATAGATGGTGATTGGATTTGGCATCTTGTTTGATCTCTTTATATAGCAAATGCAGACAAGGAGTCTGCAAGGCAGAGATGTGGGTTTCCTGGAAAATTTTGAGTAAAATGTGCATTGATTTCCCCCCCTTAAAAAAACACCCAAAACTCTGTAAATTTTCCTGATGCCCTAAATAGATTGTGATTTGGCATCTTGTTCATACAGTTAAACAACCCCCTCCCCCAATGTATGTTCCATACTGTAAGTCTAAATTTTCCATGCAGCAACATATTTAAACTGAAATATTTGATGGAGAGGGGGTGGAATTAATAAAGACACTTCATGTGCTTTAATTTTTGTACTGAAACAAATGCGAAGCTTTATGTGGAATTTTTTAAAATACTCAGTGCATAAATAAAACCTACCCTCTCACACACTTCTCAAGTATAATAACTCAAAAAACCTTATTTTCAGCGTTGAAGCTGCTGAACTTGCCTAATATTGCATTGTCATAAATTCATTGTTACTAATGAATCTTATGAAACAGTGCTAGACATCTGGACTAGCCTTGTGCATGTGCAAGCATGCAAGTCACAGAGTTCCCTCAGGGTTATATCTTTGTTACTAGGGTTGCCATGTCCCCTGGAATTTAGAGTAGCCCCCGGATTTTGGCTCCTCCACCTGACTGCTAAATTCCACACAGATTTACGTGGATTTCAAATGCACTGTCCGGATTGCCTGGTTTTTACTCTGGATCTGATCACATGAGAGGGCAGAGAAGGAGGGGAAAGTATACAGATTGTCAAATAAATTAAAAAAATGCAATTTTTCTGCTGCTTAATTTGCATAATATGTAAATTAGGCCACCTGGATTTGGGGAGCTTGAATATGGCAACCCTATCTATGACATCTGTGAAGTGAGCTTCAGAGGGAAGTGAAGACTGGCAAAAATGGCTCCTTCTCCAACTCAAGCAACAGTGCAGTGGTAGTGTGGAACCTGCACTTCTGCACAGTTTCATTGCTAGTCTGGACATCAGCCAACGAAATTTTAGAAATGCAACATTTTCTGTGGAAAAGTAAAATATGGGGAAAGTTTGGGGAAATTTCCTCCCCCATCTTTGCTCCAAGGGAAGATAATTATGGCTGCGTGTTTGCCTTTCTGATGCCGATCTGTTCCAGTAGGAGGTAAACCAGTTTTAACTGCTTGGCTGTTAAGCAAAGTACAAGTGAGGCATTTAATATATGAATTTAAAGCAATAAGTAATATAACAAGACTTTGGATTCATATATGTATGACAGTGGGAAGATCTTCCTTCGCAAGGCAGTTTCATATATTCAGAATAATAATTCCAGTTGACCATGTGTGGAATATTAATGCTGCATTTTTCATACTAGCTCCACACATGACAACTGCTGTGGGAAACACTGGTGTTTCCTTGAGCAGACACATAGCAAGGATGAATGGGATGCATCTGTGAACTCTGGTCCAGTCAGGTTTTTCCAGATCTAGGGAAGTGAGTGTGACATTCATGTATCTGCTCTAGGTCACGCCAGTGTTTCCAACAGGAACTGTGAAGCAAGCTGCTCCAAGTTCATGTGTGCTGGTGGATTCCTGGAGGTCATTTTTGCACTGGCAGCAAGAATGCTTTTATCCTCTTGTCCATCAGAGTCCATATGCCACAATTCTAGATGAATGCAGCAGAGGCATTTCTGAAAAGTGTAGCATTGGTGCCTTCTGCTCATTTCTTACTCTGAGAAGATGTATTCAATAGGCCTGTGCTGCAGAGTAGCCCTGCTTTGCTTTGAGGACCACTTCAGAGCTTCCAAAGGGCCCTCTCTTCACCTCCCCCACTTCAAGGGGGACTGCTTTGTTTTGAGCAGAACCTTTGGCCCCCACCCCTAAAACTACTTACCATGACCAGTAGGGGGCAGGAGAAAAACCTCTGTTCCTCCTCTTCACTCTTCACTGTGAGGGAGCAAGCAAGCAGCTATTTTCTGTGGCCTGACTTTTTAACAAGGATGCGTGTATTCCATTTCCCATGGAGTCCTGGGAATCGGTATTTTTTTTCTGAGGCAGCAGTAATGGGCTGGTTAGCTTTGCTTTGACTCTGCTTTGGCTCCCACCAGATGCTGCTTTGCTTTGGACTGAAGCGGGTCAAAGTTGTCCGAATCGGAATAATCCCATGAAGCATTACACGCCTCTGAGAATACTAACAACATTTCACGCCCCCGCCCCATCCTTTAAAGATCTCAAGGGCAGAATTGGGTCTGAACCTAGCCCCTCCTTGCACAGAAGTTATTCCACATCATAGCGAGATACATTATCAAGACAGTATGTAGGAAGCTTCTGCTTCAAGTATGCTTAGCATGTCTGTGTGTTAACTGATAACATTATTTCTTCAAGCAGTCAGACCAATAGCAGTCCTCAGCCAGTAACAAAAAACAAACATCCAGTGTTTCATTTTGTGGTGTACCTCTGTTTTAAAAGACTTTTGCCGTGGCAATGAAACCCTTCTTTTCTACCTTCACAAATAATTATCTGGCAAGGAATCACTTTGCGTTCGTAGTGAGTGTTTAGTTAAACATGTAGCCTAGACCTTTAGAGTGTGCAAGACGTCTACACTCCAGCACATGCTAGTCTGGTGCAGTGCCACTTCCACGCCCACTGTACTGGTGCATGTGAGACTTGTGCACAAGCCTATCTAGGGCTGAGCTGAACTAATTTTGTGCTATGGAGTGAAATGGGGGATTGTGTGGCATAGAGTGCCCCTCGCCGAACCCTAGCTGTGCCTTTAAATTCAACAATTCTTTAGCAATTCACAAGCTTCACAGTAGCAGGAGCAGGTGCGTAGCTATAATTGAGCGAAAGGGTTCAAAGAACACGGACCCCTAGCTCCTGAGGGCCCTTTAGCTCCACCCCTCCCTATATTCTTCATTATCTCCCTCACCCTGGGGGGCCACAAGAGAGAAGGATGAACACAGGCCCCCTCTCCCCTAGCTACACCCCTGCAGAAGATGTGAGTTGCAGCACAGTGCTAGAAGAGAGGGGATGTTGCTGGATTGCCTAGTCAAGGCGGGAATCCTTCCTTTCCTTCCTTTTCTGAGCTGTGAGGCTGCTATGCAGCACAGGAAAAGGAATGCACCCCCCTGTTGCCTAGACCACACAAGACAAGCTGTATTCCTCCTGCCCCAGCACAGTGGGTGAACTTTGTCCATCTTCAAAGGCCTCCCCTCCAAATTTCAGTGAAAGAGGGGCAAGCCAGCTTCCCTAACTCCCTCAAATATGGCTTGTACACTGACGCGGACCTGATCCTACCCCTCTTCCCATGACATGTGCCAACGATAGGATCAAGCTGCACCATGTCTCCATCTGCCACCAAAGGTAAGTTCTGTCCATGGTGACTAGTTTCCTTGCAACTTTGCTGGTAAAACCACTTGGGTTCAGCATGACTTGTGGAAAAGAAACTTGGCAATAGATTCAGAATGGTCTGGGAGCCCAGGCTTCAACACTCGAGCCCTTTAGCACTGCTGAGGTATTTCTTTTCTGCAGTTAGGTGGAAGCCCAATTAAAACACGGCTCTCAGTGGTACTTGGTACAGAGAAATCTGTATCTTCCAGACCCCAATATTCTGGATTTTGTGGGCCACATCCACAGAACTGGAAGTTCAGCCATTCTGTTCCCTTATTCTGTTCTCAACCACTGTGCAGGCCATATGCTGTGCAACTGTGTGCAGAAAAATTGCTTTCTGTATTCCAAAGAGTGTTTTGTGTAGTAGTGGACAAACGTTCATACTTTAATATACTGCTTTCATACCTTATTTCTCCATATATTTGTAGTTTTTCTGTGACCATGTGCTTTTCATCTCAGCTTTCTGGGCAACTGCCTAATCTGGATTGACTTTCCCCTGCAACTAATCTGGAAAATTGAGGTTTCTCTCTGTAGTGCTGTACTTCCCATAAAAATTCTGCAAACCCTATCCCCATGGTCAAGGTCCTAATATATTTCCTCAGAATTCTCATTCAGCAAATATTCTCTTCTCCCTGCTACAGGCCTTTTAATTAGTCTTATCCTTCACTGAAGGAGAAGGCCCTTTAATTTTCTTCACATTGTGGTTAACACATTTATAATCTGTTTACAGTGTACACACATGCATATCTGTATGGAGGTACAGTTTGCACTTTATGATCACTGCACATAGCTGTACACTTCTTATCTGTATTCTGCATTTGAGGGGGCCTGCACCCAAGTTCACTTTTAAAATTAGTGCATGTACAGTTGTTCACACAAAAACATGTGAGTGTACAGATGCTGTACACTTAATGTCTATAGAGGGCTGAACTGGCCCTTTCACTAGTCTGTTACTTTTTCAAAGGGTGTGATGCTGGTTCTTTAGCAGACAGAACAATGGCTCATTAAGTTACTGTAGTTTGTAAAACGTATTTGTGTGTGTTCCATCCTGTTGTCCAAGTGCTTACATGTGGTCTGGTTGTGGTCCTTCCTGGGTGGGAAACAAGTGAGGTAAGTAATTGAAATTCTGTAAGACTAGTGGATAGCAAATTCTGTGACTTGAGAGGCTGGGAGCATGTTTACTCACTTACAGGATTTAGTCTTTCTCCGTAGAACTCCAGTTCTCATCCCTGTTGGGATGCTCTTAGATGCACTGCAGCACTTGGACTAGCAGGTTGTGTTTATAACCAGGTGTGTCATTCTCCATATCCAACTAACAGTCATTTGTTAGCTGCCCCAAGTAGTAATGTGCTGGAGGGGTGGGGTATAGATATTTTAAATAAACAAATTTGTTAAAAACACTTCTTAGATGTGTGTTTTCCCCTCGGCATCAAATACTCTCCAACGGACAGCTGCAATTTCTTACAGACTGGCAGCTTTTATTCAAACAGCAGTCTCCCCTTTAGTGTCTGCAGCTAGAATAAAACATACCTGCTGACATTAATACAAGTATTGACCTGTGATAAATTCTTCACTGGCCTCCTGTTACTCTCTGGCCACAAGTCAACTGTTTCTGTCTCTTTATTCTATCATCATCACTATAGGATGAAGATAGATGTAAGACTTTAAGAGCACTTTGTGAGTCCAGTTTTGCAACTTGCATGACAGATGTACATACCAACTCAATTTTGGCCCTTGGTCTCTCCTTTTCCCATGACCAGATGGGATGTCTGGCCCTTTTAAGAAAATGTATATGTTTAGACTTTCACTCTACCACCTTGTCTGGATATTTAATGAATTCCATTATTCCCAAAGGATTAAGAGTTATTAAGATTCCAGGATTATTTCCTTTTGATAGGAATTTAAAAATCAGTGGGCCTCCATTCTCAGCAAGTGTTCTATGGATTTGATGTAAAATTCAGCATCTCAATAACAAGATCGAAGATATAGGGGGGGGGGGAACCCTAAATCTGTACAGGTATCTATCTCATAAGACAGAGCGCACACAAAAAGATCTAGATATGTAGTGATGTATGTTCTATAATGCATTAATCCTTCACCAAATCTCTGCTTTTGCTTTTACAACCTGTTCACCAAGCCATTTTTGCTATCTGATTTGAAAATGCTTTTCAGCGAGCTGCATATCTTAGTAGCCTTCATGTAACCAACTGCCAAATTGCCTTTACTTGGGCAAGAATGGGAGGAGAGCTGGTCTTGTGGTAGCAAGCAGGAATTGTCCCCTTTGCTAAGCAGGGTCTGCCCTGGTTTGCATTTGAATGGGAGATGTGTGATATTCCCCTTAGGGGATGAGGCCGCTCTGGGAAGAGCACCTGTATGCTTGCATGCAGAAGGTTCCAAGCTCTCTCCTTAGCATTTCCAAGATAAGGCTGAGAGACTCCTGCCTGCAGCTTTGGAGGAGCCATTGCCAGTCTGTGTATACAATAATGAGCTATATGGACCAATGGTCTGATTCAGTATAAGGCAGCTTCCTATGTTATTCCCCTCACATATTCTGCAGGGAATATCTGAGGCCATTCCCGTGTCTGAGGTATGGGCCATGTAATGATCAGGAACTAGAGTTTCTTGAGCACACTCTTTTGTTCTGTGATTTTTTTATACTGGAGCCCACCAGCAATTGATTACCTCTGTACTGACTGCACTGCCGGGTAGATCAACTCTATTCTATGTCAAATATTTGTTGATAGAAAAAAATTCCAAGGGTGTCTCTGACTGTGGCTAAATTTCCGCCAGTTGCTATAAGAACGAGGAGGCAACTTGTGAATTGTTGATGGAAGGACTTGTCCCATGGCCAAAAGGAAAGGTGTTATTTTGGGTCATAGGTTTTGTATTTATGCACTACTGTTGGGTTTTGTTGCCATATCTTCTGTTGCAACTGTGTTTTTTTAAAAAAAATTTGGTTCTGATCTATTGACCACAATAAACTTATCTTTACTTCACCATATCCCCTAATTCTCCAAAACTCACAATATTTTAATAGTTGCAGAGTTGCTCTGGAAATTGGTAGAGGGACGGGTGTTGATGCCATGGGCACCAGCTACTAGGTGCTCTCCTGTTACCCCCACCCACCCTCCCACATTTAAGTTGAATCACTCCAAAATCTTGCAGAATGGTTTCCTCCTCTGACCCCCACCCAGAGAGGAAAATTTCCCAGAGAAGAAAATGTACCTTTGTTTCCAGAGTGGTGGGGCCACTGCTGGATCACTTTCACTGCTTTTAGAATGTTAAGTCTGTATTAATCCTTAGCCAAAGGTACACGCTTGAGAGTGTCCTCTGGTCATGTAGAAATATATGCTTTGTAGTTGCTCCCAAGCTGTGAAACTTCTTTCAGGAGATTTGCTAAAGTCTGAGAGTTTCATCCAGAAATTATCTATACAATACCTTATCTATGTAGTATCCAATGGCTAGAGATGGCCATAAGGATATTTTAACTGTGGTGTGTTAAATCTATATATATTGTTGAGTGTATTTCTTTATAAATGGTTGTTGCCAAACCTAAGGAATTGGACTAGAAATTCAGATATTGGCAATAATTAATGTTCTTCAAAATGCAGTCATCGAAATACTCATAGGAATAAATAAGCCTGTTCTGGCTCTCTAGAAATAGCCAAAGCCTGCAACTGTAAATAGCTGAATAAGAGTGAAATGTGAGTTCGATAATCTCTCGGTAGCAGCTTGCCTTGTTCGTTTTTCTTGCTGTGAACTGGGAAGGATTTATTATTTCTCTCTCACACAATTGGCTCCTCAAATGCAAGAAAAGCTTTTGCTTTATTCTGTCTGAGGTGGATTTGCTTATAAATCCAATAAGGAATATTATGTAACAGAAAAATTTCCTTTTATAACTTAATTGAACAAGGAGCAGAAGAGGAAATGAGAGGTGGTGTAGCAGCCTCATATCTGAAGGGAATCATGGTGAGTTAAGGGCCGGAAGCACAGAGAGGTGTGCACACATTTTCAGCCCAAACAAGATGAATCTCTTCACAAATCTAGTAGGAAGATGATGAGGCAAAATGACAGGTTTCTTCCTATGATGGTCAAGAAATATAAAAGGGCTGTGTTACGGAGGCATCACATGATGATCAGGAGGGCTTAATAGCCTGCTGGAAATGTGAATCATGCTTCAAGAATCACATGATATCCAGGAGCTTTATCTGTGTACAATACTGGGGCAGCCCTTAATTACTTAAATGTGACTTTGTAAGGAAAGTGTCTAGTGAAGATTTTTATGTCTAGTGGGATATAGAGATTGCCCGTATCTGGAGGGATTTACCTTGGTATCTTTAACTTATCTCTCCCATAGTTTGCCCCTGGACCCGTTTAGCCTGTTACCAAATATCTCCATGCAGTCTGCCTCTGTCATGCAAACAGAACAAATTCTGCAAAATAAGTAAATATGTTATGTTGGCATATTTTATTTTCAAAAACATTAAACATTGTATTTACAAAATCAATAAGCATATAATAGAGTAATATAAATTTTAAAAACATAAGCAGCACTTAATGGATACGTAAACACTAATCATGTTTAAATATGTTATTATTTAAAATCAAGATATCAAAACATGTTTAAAATAATATGTAATATCAAAGCATGTTTAAAAGAAGGCTAGATATTCAAATGGAACATGCTTTGCACATTCTTTATTGATTCCCAGGGTTTCTTAATTTCTTCTTACAGTGTGTTAATGAATTAATTGTAAATGGGGGCAAACAAAATATATATTTTTTAAATGACTGGATTTATTTTTCAGTAGGAAAATGACACCACATGGACAATCATAGCACACAGTCTTAAATTGCAGACATATTAAGAACTGAAAAAAGGTTATTTTATCTGGAAGGCAAGCCAGACATTTAGAGTAGACCTGCAGTAAACCAGTATATACCTGAAACATCTGGTGGGCCACTGTGGGAAACAGGATGCCAGACTAGATTGGGCTTGGGCCTGATCCAGCAGCAGGGATTTTCTTATGTCAACAGCTTTAGTGAAATATCCAGTTTCAGAACTAGCCTTTTGAGAGCCCTATGTAACTTAGAACAATTTAAATACATTTTCTATAGTTTAGGGCTTTAAAGGCTATTGCTGGCATTCTGAAATAATATTATTATTTCATACAGTTTGTGGATTTGTTTGTGCAAAATAAAGTCATACTTCCTGATTACCTACAGATACCAAATTTTGCATACACAATCCTGCCGCTTAAATTAGCTGAATTCAGTACTTTTAATACTGGAATATGCTGGGTGAAAGGTTTACATAATTTTGGGGGGTATTTTGAAGCAGAAATACTGAATACAATGGTCGTATTTTAACTAACACTGTTCCCAGCAGGTTTTTTTAACACTTGGTAATCAGATCAATATTCAAAAGCTGGGTTGATTTGATTTAAATCAGATTGCTTTAAATCACGATATAAATAGCTTCATAGACTCACTTTTAGTTATTTAAATCACTAGTCAGGGAAATCATTTTCTCGTAAAAGTGCATTCTTGTTGTTATCTTAATACATATTCGGAGATGGATGTAGGTTTCATTTTTAGAAGGTAGAAACACACTGCTCATAATGCTGTTTCATTTGGCCAGCCAGGCCTTACATTTCTTTAATGAAGCTATTTCATTGTTGCATATGCATACATTTCTATGTTGCACTGTTTGTATTTTGCACACATGCCTGTCCTACCCATAGAAACTTCATTAAAATATTCTCAAATGGGGTCTCTTTTACAGCCTGCTGCCATGATAGGTGTTTCCCTTCTGCAATGGAGGATAAACTCTAAAAACATTTCCCTAGGATTGCATGAATAGGTTTTGTTCATTTTTGTTTATGCTTTCTATTCCTCCCCCACCACCCCATCCCTAGAATTTATAGTAATTTATGACTCCTCCTCACTCAGGTCTCCTCCATCCCTCCCCGCCACATCCTCTATTCATTTATTTACCACCTTTGTCATTGCACTTTAGAAGGGGCGCAAGGGCTTGACTGTGTGTGCACTGCATGTACACCACCTGCAGAATAAGACTGATCAGGTCTGTTCTCTCGCATCCATACACACACACTTGTATACAATATTTGTATATTGCTCTTAACGTTCATAGAATATAATAAAGTTGTGATTAATATTCATGATGATATCTTTGAACTAGGTTCTTTTTTAATTAAAAAAAATTAAAGTCTGAATTAAATTTTAAAAATCCAATTTAAATAAATAAATAAATAAATGTGTGTGTGAGATTTTTCATTCAAAAATGACATCATGCCCCAAAGAAGCAGATTTTCTGCAGATTCAAATGTACTATGATTGAAATTTACTATGCATGGTAATTATTCAACAAATTAAATACTATTTAAATTTAAAACTGATTTTACTTTCCTTTTTGCAAGAAAATAATATAAAATTCTATGACATAATTTATTGCTTGAAATTTCCTATGTTGCATCTATGCAATATGACTTTGCCTGGTCAACAACAGGTCATACCTCCTAGTTTAAAATGTTTATATCCCATCCTTCCAGTACACTACTGCTTGGGGTGTAATATTAATAATAAACTAATAAAATAGAAATCATATAAAACATTAAAAATTAATAAAATAAAAGTTAAAAAACTAGACTAAAACCACATTTAAAAGTTACAAATTAGAAGTTACAAGTAAAAAGGTAAAAACTAAAAACAAACACACACAAAACTGCCAGATATAAACAGTGGATAAATAATCAAAAAGTTAAATTGTTAAATTGTTTTAAGTTTTTTTGTATATGTTTTTAACTTGTTTTATGCTATTGTTAACTGCCCAGAGACGAAAGTTTGGGACAGTGTACAAATCTGATAGATAGATAAATAAATAAATAATCCACTAGAGTGTTTTGTTGGTGGGAAGCTTTTGTTTTCAGGTCTCTCTAAAGCAGGGATTCTCAACGTGTGGGTCCCCAGATGTAATTGGACTTCAGCTCCCATAATTCCCAACCAAAGGCTGCTGGGGCTGGGGATTATGGGAGTTGAAGTCCAATAACATCTGGGGACCCACACATTGAGAAGCCCTGCTCTAAAGGTAGATGACGCTCAAGGGACCTAAACCAGTTTGAAAAACTGACCACTCTAGGATCTCTCTCTAAACCTATAATAGTCCATAGCTACAACTCACCAGGAAATTCTCCTGCACAAGTTCCATTGGAACGAGTGGGGGTGGGGGTGCAAGAGTGCTACTAATACAGAAAGACTTCCTTGTTGGCTTTGCCATTTTGGTTTTGTTTTCTTGCATATGTAGCAGATGCATTGTCCAGTGCATCCTTATAGAAAATACTGTGCATGGCCATGTTTTTTCTTCAGCTGTAAGGAAAGTTGCCATGTTAGTAAAGATTTTTTTCCAGACTCCTCTCTGTCCTATTTTTGCCTGTGTATTGATTGGGTCAGGAAGTAGAGAGCTAATTCATTCTGCTCCCAATCAGTAAGTGGAGGATATGCGTCCAGGTCTCTTCCACTGTTGGGAAAAACAAAAAAAGTGCTGACGCTACTTTGATTCTATAAAGTAGGAGTTCCCAATTTAGGTTCCAAGATGTTGGACTACAGTTCCCATCCTTCCCAACCACAATGTCCTTTGGATGGATGTTAGGAGTTTGTGGCCCAATGGACCCCAAAAGAGCCCACCACCATATAATAGCCTAAAAGGTTATGCTTTAAAAGTATGCATGGACTTTGGAAAACTATTAAGTCTATGGATGGTGGAAGTAAGCAACACCTCCAAACACCATGGAATAAAAAGATAATATAAAGAAAAACATTTAATAAGTAATCGCATTTAACACACTGATGTGAACAATGTATATTTTTTGAAAAGCAAATACATGTAACAGTGAAAAACATAACTACAGAACAACAAGTTGACAATCAATCTTACTACTGAGGCCCCCCAAATAAATATATAAGGAATGTCAATAATTTCCTGATTAGTGCTCTGTAAGATGACCTTCTGAGTATCTGAATATCCAATGTGAATTAAAGAGGAATCCAGTTGTCCTTGGATAAAGAATGTAAGTTTTGTATCTTATGGGGAGTTGGCATCAACTGCAAGTTGCATATAGGAAATGTCCTTCCTTATCTACTGTAGCTATACACTACATCCCATCCAGGTCCTCTTCAACTTTTCAGGAGTTTGTAGCCCAACATCTGGGAGCTTCTTTTATGAAGGAATGAAAAGTAGTTGCTTTAGGCAACCAACTCCAAAGGGAGCAACATCTCCCTCCGTCTCCATTTTCTTGAAAAATAAGAGTTCTGATTCAGAGCAGAGGACTCCATTTCAGCTCTTCTTGTTTCAAGTGAAAACGTGTTTTAGGCTGACACTGAGGGGAAGAACCATTACTGATGCTTAATTTCAGCAGCTGATCTGTATTGGGTCTGAGAGCATTTCAGAAGGCTGGTCTGTGTTTTGGAACCAGCTTCTCCCATATCCCATTTAAATTTTCCCATATCCTATTTAAATTTTGGATTATTTATTGATTTGTTTTAAGCTGTTTTTAATATTTAATTGATTTTAATGTGTTGTTTTTATTTGTTGTGAACTGCACTGAGACCTTGGGTTAGGGCGGTATGAAAATGCACTAAATAAATAAATAAATAAATAAATATCCAGATTTACAAATACTAAAAGTTAGGCTGGGGTACAGAGTGCTTCTGGACATATGCAGAGCATCTTTTCATCACCACTGTGTGGCAGGTAGGCTAATGAGATTTTGGAATACCAATGAGGGGATGGGGCGATAGCTCCATGGTAAAGCACGTGCTTTGCATGCAGAAGTTTCCAGGTTCAGTCCCCTGCATTGTTGGGAAAGACCTTTGTCTGAGAGGTGTGGATGGTTTGGGAGAGCTGCAGCCAGTCGTAGACAATACTGACCTGTATGGACCAATGTGACTCAAGTAAAAGGCAGCTTAATTTATTCATATGCTCAGTGGTGCAAATTATGGCTTGTACAGAGATGTTGATGATCATTTCATACTTATGGAACCACTTGCCTTTGGGCACTTGGAAAAACACATACTATCTTCCAGAGGCACAATAAAACTCTGCTGTTTTATCTGCTCTTTAGCATCCAATGCTAACAAGGTGGGTACCATGGTTAGAGAGACAGATGGATTTTTTTCCTCTTGGGCTATCACTGTAGAGAACCAGGTTTTCCATGAAAGTAATCTGCTAGTAACTTAATGTGGTTGTGGCTGTAGATAATTTAGGGACATCTGCAATGGTCTTTGATGTGTCAAGATAGCATACCTGTGATTTGGGCTGCTGCTTATATATTGCTTATATTGGCATAGTGCATTTAGTATTATGTATTTAATTACATTTATGAGCCACTATTTTTTGAAATACAAAATATAAAAAACGCAGGCAATTATAAAAAGAGCCTGTGTGTGATGTGTGGGTCAGATTATGACAATATGCTATCAGCCACAGCTTTGCCAGAACACTTAATATTCACTAGTGCTGTTTGGTAGGATTCTGTGTAGAGGGTGGAGCTTGTTCTGTGGTCTGAATGGGGAAGAGGTTCCTAAGTTCTGTGTTGATTTGTGTTTTCTCAGCTACCATGTTTTCTCTCTCCCCATACAGCATTTGTCTTCATATACATGTGCAATATGCTGGTAAGTGTGCCATCGAGTCAGTGTCAACTCCTGTGGTCACCAGAAGTTGACACCGACTCAACAGCACACTACCTTTTACTGATGATACAAAAATGGTAGTTGTAGGGAAAGGGTAGGGGGCAGAAGCTTTGAAAGGCGTTCCCTGAAAGGTTTCAAGACTTGGATCTCAAGCCTTTTCGGTTTTGCCAAAGCTGGCTGCATACTCCTACCATTTGATCATGAAAATTCTCCAGGGTATTCACATAAGTAGGCAGAATTTGGCAAAATAACAGGAAACTTAAGGAAATTGGGACAGATGGATTGTTGATGAATGGGGAATGAACCAAAGGCAGCATTAAATAATGAATGGAGAGTGGAGAACTGTAGTCATAGTACTTGGATAGATAAAGAAAAAGAAGGGATAGGAGTATTGTTAGCAGATGGGAAAATAGATTGTAATAGTAGGTGGAAGAATGAGTGGGTGGCAGTGAAGTAAATTCCTAGCTCTAGGTGACTTGGAAACAACATTGCTACTATCTGGCAAACATATTCCAGCCAGATTAGCTACCAGCTAAGGTAGAGCTACCAGCTAAGGCTTCCTAGCTCTAGTGCAGGTGTAGATAACATTTGGCATTTCATCTGTTGTTGAACTACAGTTCCCATCATCCCCAGCCACAATTTATTGTGGTGGTGGTGGTGATGATGGGAGTTTAACAGCAATTGGAGTGTTGATGATTGTCTAGCCATGATCTTGTGGATGTCTAGAATGCTGCATCAACACACTTGGAGTGGGACACAGTGAAACACATTTAAGTTCCTTTGATTTCAGTAGGAGAATTAAGGATGTGCTTCATTCTCTTCCATTGAAACCAGTGGGATGTAAAAATGTTTACCTTTGGCTGGATTGTGCCCAGTGTTCCCTGTAATAGGTATTCCCAGGTGTTGTTGAGTACAACTTCCATCATCTCCAGCTGCAGTGGCCTTTGGCTGGGGATGATGGGAGTTGTACCTGGCAACATCTGGGAATCCCTGTTATGGGGAACACAGAATGTGTCACATGTGCAGATTCTGTATTTGTCAAGCAAGTGCTCCTAACCCTTATTTTGCCTCGCTCTGTCCAGCTTTTCTCCATAGTTGTCTTTGGTTCCATTGTGAATGAAGGCTATGTCAATCTACCATCTGAAAAGGAGGAGTATTGCATCTTCAACCGCAATCAGAATGCCTGCAACTATGGCATCACCGTGGGAGTCCTTGCCTTCCTCAGCTGCCTTCTCTACCTGGCGCTAGATGTCTACTTTCCACAGATCAGCAGTGTCAAGGACCGCAAGAAAGCCGTACTCTCTGATATTGGTGTATCTGGTGAGCTTTTCAGTGAATTGGAACTACAACGTGGGTTTCTTTAGGGCTGGTGTGTGTGGCTGTGTCCTCTATAAAGAGACCTCTCATAACCTCAACTGAGCCATAGGGCTGTGTGAAGCAGCCCTGCTTCAATCTGGGATATGTTAGTGCTTTGAAGGAGTCCCTGCTTTGCTTTGGGCTGAACCCTTTGGTCCTCTAAAGTTTTGCTTCAGCCCTATCCCTCACCCCCCAAAGTGCTGCTTATAGTAGGGGTTTCCAGCCTTGGGCTCACTCCACAGATGATGTTGGGCCATTGTGGCTGAGGCTGATGGAAATCCTAGCCCAACAAGATTTGGCAACCCAAGATTGGAAACCACTTGGCCTACAGTACCAGGCAGGAGACAGGCTGCTTTCCTATCTCTTGGTTCCTAAAGGTGAGGGAGCAGGTCATGTCTTACACGGTTTGTATTTAAAGTTCTTTCTTTCTTTCTTTCTTTCTTTCTTTCTTTCTTTCTTTCTTTCTTTCTTTCTTTCTTTCTGGAGTCTTTTCTGAGGGTTATGGCTATTGCTGCAACCTCGGAAAAGGCTACCTTTCCCAGAATCACTTGCACCCTTCTCAGGACTTTTCAGGGAAAGCAAGGGGGTGAGAAATCATTTTAAATAGAAATGGCAGAAGATGCCTGTTCCTTTGCTGCAGGAGCGAGGATGTAGAAATGTGGTCCTCTTCTGGCCTCCTGCCCAGTCCTGTGAGTAGTATTTTTTTAGGGGTGGGGACCAAAGGTTTGGTCCAGTTTGCTTGACTTCAGCCAGGCTTTGGCCTCAGTCACATGGTGCTTCACTGCAAAGCAAAGCTGAATAGGCCTCTGAAACTTGCACAAGAACAGCCTGCTGGATCAGGCCCAAGGCCTATCTAGTCCAGCATCCTCTTTCACACAGTGGCCCACCAGATGCCTCCAAGAAGCCCACAGGCAAGAGGTGAGGGCATGCCCTTTCTCTTGCTGTTGCTCCCCTGCAATGGGTATTTAGAGGTATGTTGCCTCTGAGAGGTGGCCCATAGCCACCAGACTAGTAGTCGTTGATAGACCTGCCCTCGGTGAATTTGTCCAAGCCCTCTTTAAAGCCATCCAAACTAGTGGCCGTCACCACATCTTGTGGGAGAGAATTCCATAGATTAATTATGTGCTGTGGGGAAAAGTACTTCCTTTTGTCAATCCTAAATTTCCTGGCCCTCCGTTTCATGGGATGACCCCTGGTTCTAGTGTTGTGAGAGAGGGAGAAAAAAATCACTCTGTCCACTCTGCATAATTTTATAGACCTCTATCATGTATCCCTGTAGTCGCCTCTTTTCCAGACTAAATAGCCCCAGATGCCTTGCCTCATAAGGAAGGTGGTCTAGACCCCGATCATCTTGGTTGCCCTCTTCTGCACATTTCCCAGATCTACAACATTGACCTTATGATACGATGACCAGGACTGCATGCAGTACAGTACTCCAGATGTGGCCACACCCTAGATGTGTATAAGGGCATTATAATATTCACAGCTGCCGTGCACAGAGTTGACACTTTCAACCAGCTGTCTACCACGACTCCAAGATCTCTCTCCTGGTCAGTCACCAACAGCTCAGATCCCATCAGTGTAATTGTGAAGCTGGGCTTTTTTGCCCCAATATGCATCACTTTACACTTGCTTATATTGAACTGCATTTGCCATTTTGTCATCCACTCACCCAATTTGGAGATACCCTTTTGGAGCATCTTGCAATTTCTTTTGGATTTCACTACCCTAAATAGTTTGGTGTCATCTGCAAATGTGGCCACTTCTCTGCTTACCCCAGCTTCTAGATCATTTATGAACACGTTTCAGACGAGTCTTGCTAACTAGTTGGCCCCTGCTAACTGGGCAAAGAGGCACCTTTTTAACGTGGTGATTCTCTTTATTTAGCAGTGGGGTTGTAACTGGCCCTGTCCAGCCCCAGCACATTACCTACCGATACTGTTGCTGGTGTCTGTCTTGTATTTCCTTTTAGATTGTGAGTCCTTTGGGGACAGGGATCCATCTTTATTATTATTTCTCTATGTAAACTGCTTCAGAAACGTGTTTTGTTGAAAAGCGGTATATTTGTTGTTGTTGTCTTTGTCCACTCCGTCCCTGGAGATGCCAGAGATTGAACCTGGGACCTTCCAAATGCAAAACAGATCTACTTCCACTGAGCTATGGCTCTATTCCTATACCTCCCTTTGCAGCAACTACCCTCTTCTCTCAATTTCTTGAGCTCTTTTCATCATCACCACCATTAGGCTCCACAGGAACTGGTATAGCATAGTGATTGAAAGGAAAAGGAATTCCAGGAAGATACTAGATAAGATGGAAATGAAGACACATTTGCTGGTATTTTGCACCACATTTTCACTCTTCTTGCTGCTTTTATTGTTGTGGTGATCTTCCTGCTTTGGGGAGGTCCCATAGTCCAGTGGTGAAGTGCCTGCTTTGCATGCAGAAGGCCCCAAGGGCACTCCTCAGCCTCTGCAATTGAAAGAATCCTGGAGAGCCATTATCAGTTGGAAGAAGCAATACAGGGCTGGATGACTTGATGTCAGTCAAGATAGGGCAGTTCCATATTTCTTTAAATATTGTGCATGTTGTTATTTCTAACTTTGGTTCTAGGCAGGTTTTTTGCCCAATGGGAGATTATTGGTTTATGCCCTGTCTGATATTTCTTCAAAAGAGTCACTTGCTCTGAATTTTAACTTCTCCTGTGCTCAAGGCCAAGGATCAATATCAGTTCACTTGCCTGAAACAAATTGGCCATAAACTGTGCTCATGCTGATCTGGTAGCAAGCATGACTTGTCCCCTTAACTAAGAGCAGGGTCTGCCCTGGTTGCATATGAATGGGAGACTACATGTGAGCACTGTAAGATATTCCCCTTAGGAATATCTGGGAAGAGCATCTAGGTTCCAAGTTCCCTCCCTGGCATCTCCAAGACAGGGCTGAGAGAGATTCCTGCCTCCAACTTTGGAGAAGCCACTGCCAGTCTGTGTAGACAGTGCTGAGCTAGGTAGACCAATGGTCTGACTCAGTATATGGCAACTTCTTATGCTCCTATGTACCCGTGGCTAATCCTGTGTGTGGCAGCTCTCGCGAGAGCTCGCAAGTAGAAGCACCGTGGTGATTGGGCAGTGGAGCTCGCAAGTGGAAGCACCGTGGTGATTGGGCAGTGGAGATTCCATATGCAGATAGGAAGGAGGAGCCTGTGAGAGCAGAAGCACCATGGTGATTGGGCAGTGGGGATTCCATATGCAGATAGGGAGGAGGAGCCTGTGGCACTGTGTGATTGGGCAGTGGGGATTCCATATGCAGATAGGGAGGAGGAGCCTGTGATGCTTAAGGACAGTTGGAATGCAACTGTTAGTGGTCAGAAGATGTTCTTGATTGTAGAAGAGAGAAATCTATCTATCTATCTATGGAAGTCGGGGGGGGGAGAGAGAAAAGAACGGAGGGAAAGAAAGACAGTGGGAGAGCGAGTGGAGGAGAGAGAAAGAGAGAAAAAGAAGTGAGGGCGAGGGACGGGCCCGAACCTGTCAATGGTCTGAGGGAAACAAGCGGCCATGGCTGCACCTGTTGGCAGCAAGGAAGGGCCCAGGCAACCACTGCTGAGGTTTGGGGCTACCGAGGCCATTGGCGGTGGGTGGCAGGCAGGCAAGGGCCTCAGCGGCTTGAGGGGAAAGAGTGGCCGCCACCACAGCAGCAAAGAAGGGCCTGGTCAACCACTGCTGCTCCTGTGGGGAGGAGTAGGAGCGGGGCTTGGGGGAGGATTGGGAGGTCTCTGGGGATAGGGGGCTACAGCTTAGCCAATAGGCGCCGGCAACACTGCAGCTGCGACCAAGAGGGGTGAGAGGGATGGAGTAAAGGATTGGAGGAGTGACCAAGGGGGTGAGGGGGATGGAAGCAGCCGGATGGAGGAGGAGCATGAGTGTGGCTCAGGTGAAGGTGGAGAGATCTCTGAGTTGAGGGGGGCTGTGGAGGGGGTGAGGGGAGCAATCAAGTACTAGCGCGCAGATGCTCTGCGCAGGTTAAGCTAGTATTAGTTAAGCCTGCATGCACTAGCTGGCAAGACTGTTCTAGTCTCAGAGGTTTGTTATTCTTTGATCAAAACTGCTTTATAGTTTGTTGCGTACATTACTGAGAACCGACTAGTGATCTGGAAGTCCTCTGGAAACTTCAAGGAGATGAGACATGCATGCCTTGTTGGGTTGGCAGTTTCTACCCACCTAGGAGCCGGAATGAACTCCCAAAGTGGTCCTTGGTTGATGCTTTCATTTGTATATGGAATTTAGCCCAGCTCTGCAGAAGAGGGTGTGGATTCTTCTAACTTCCTGCTTCCATGACATCATTTGCAATATTATGGAAGAACTTGCTGATCCCACAGAAGCTACTCTCTGAAGCTGCTTTTTCTTTCACACGCTTGTCTTTCCAAGAGTAAGTTAGCAATTAGACCTTGCTATGTCAGGTGCTGCTAGAGCAAATGCATTACAGCAGGCATTATTCTAGGTAATACCTCAGAAATCCAGTGCCCACTCTGGTACATTTAATTGTATATGCATGCTGAAGTCTTATTGTTGAAAAGGGCAAGCCTCCAGTGACCTGCAGAGGAGAAACATTACATTTACACCCCTCTCTGTTTCTTTATAGTGGATAAAAGTAGCCTGAAAGGTTTCCCCACCACTACCTTATTTTTTTCTCTCTCCCTAGAAAGGTCATTTTTTGTGCAGGAATTCCAGGACAAAACAAGCAATTGGAACAGAAGCTTTCCTGATCTTTGTATGCAGGGTTGTAGTATGCTGGATTGCAGAGCTGGTTTTTCAGCCTAGCTGCTGATCAGCAGTTGTTCTGTTTTGCTTGTTTTTAGACAAACACTTGTCCAAAGCTAATTTCTAATAAATTAAAGACCTTCAAGGAAACTTGGTAACCCCCATGTGGTTTCTGAGGCTTCGCAGGAGCCTGTCCAGCAGTTGACTTGAAGCAAGTCCCATGTTGTTTTCTGCTTCCTCTGAACCATAAGAACCAAATCAAAGTAGAAGTGCAGTAGAGGCTATAGTCTGCCCGGGGCTATAATCACAGTTCTCTGTCCATGGGGAATATTCTGCAGGTATCTTGGAGTTAAATTGGAAAATTGCTCCAAGTATTTGGAGCAATATGCCTAGTATTTTTTGCTGCAGGGTTATCCTTGCACTCACAATTTATTGTATACCCCGATTCTCTCTCTTCCTCCACAGTCTGTCTGGAATTTCTTTTCACCCTCTTTTCTCTTCTTCAATTCTTCCTTCATCTGTTCTCATTACTGGTCCTTCTTGGCCTCCTATCCCACCATATGCCTTTTCATTGCACTCTTTATCTCTCTTAGGCCCTCTTCCAATGTAAATGTGCACACGTAACTTTTAAACCTCTTTTTTAAATTGTGGTTACCTGTATACTTCAATGTTCATCTAGTTGATTCTGTGGGTATCCGCCATACAAATGAACCTCTACATTTGATGGGATTGGGAAACTTGTCATGACACCCTTTTGTGAGACCTGCAAATACTGTAGAACAAACCAGTCTTTCATAACACCAGATGTTTCTGATGATGGCAGATGCCCAGTGGATAGGGTTTACCTGGGCCTATGCACAATCCAACAGCGAACATTTCTCAAATTTCAACTTTCAGGGAACCCATTCCACAGGGTTCTTTAAAAACAAACACCTTTCTCATTACTTACACTTTTTTCCAACCCTTCCAAGATTTAACATCAGACTTTCAGATCAGGCTTTTAAATTCTTACTTTGTAAATTTGTATCCTACCCAAGGAACTCAAGATCCACACTGTTATCTTTGCAACAGCCCTGTGTGAGAGTTTAGGCTGAGAGATAGTCACTGGCCCAAGTTTGCCCAGTAAGCTTGGTGATCAAACCTGGGTCTTCCCAGTCAAAGTCCAGTATTCTGGGCACTGCCTAGCTCTCACCTGTGTGCATAGCCAATCATCTTATAAGATTGATCTTGTAAGTCTCCAGGCCGCCAGTAGGGGAGCATTTGTAAACCAGAGTAGTGTGGCTTTCCTTTGAGGCCCTGACTGTAACACACATGAATAAAGGTTAATGTGTGTGTAGGCCGTACTCAAGCATAATTTCTCTAGGCCCATCACAAATTTGTGTTAATGCCAGCCTTCTCTGCCATCGCCACCTCCCCGCCCCCCCCAAGGCCTTGTGTGTTTTGAAAAACAGAAGTATTGATTGGTGTCCTCTAGCTTCTTTAGGCCCCTTTATTTCAGCTCCTTAGGTTTCTGGTTCCTTGTGTGCTTGATCTCTATTTATAATCGTGTGTGTATTAATTATGCACAACTGGCAAATGCCTTGTAGATGTTGTTCCCTGTCCCTCAGGTCTAGTGCTAATTCTTCTGTGCACCCTGGAGACCAGAGGCCTAACTCATTTACTCCCATATGTTCTGGGGCTTGGAATTCTTGTCACTAGCATTGACTTCCTACCACTGTCCCTGGGTCTTGGTGTCCCTAATTATTATGGTGCGTGTGCTTGTTCCTGCTTCCTGCTGCCAGTTAGGTGCCGCATCCTTTGGCTCCTCCTGTCTGTACAGGAGAATAAATATCTGAATATGAGAATGAGTCTCTGAGTTCCTTATTTCCTGCTGATACTTCCTATGCAAATATCAGTCAGGAATTTGGAGACTTTCTTTTCTCAAAATATGCCACATAGGATGGCACACATCTCACTCTGTACTGTTACTAGTTTCCTATACAAACTCTTTCTCTCTGGGCCTGGGCTGGTAGCTCACGGTTAGAAGGTTGCTTGTCCTATTCTCTTCTGATCGGCTCCAACAAATCTCATAAGATCTGGATACCCCATATAGATACAAATAAATAAGTTTGCATAAGCTTCAGGTTTGCTCTTATGGTCCAGCCTCAGTTTTTCCCCTCATGGTAATGGGCTTGCAGCTGAGACTGCTCTGCCTCTTGGACCTTTGGGCCTGAGTAAAGTGTCACCCCCACCCACCCCACATACACTCAGTCTCTGTGCACAGGTAGGTCATCAGCGTGTATATTTTGTGTGTGTACACTAATATCTGTCCATGAATTTGTCTAATCCCCTTTTAAAGCCAGCTAAAGTAGTGGCCACCACAACTTGCGGCAGTAAATTGCATAAGGTATTCATTGTGCAAAGGAGTGCTTTCACTTGTCTGTCCTGAATCTATTACCAATCAGTTTCATTAATGACACAGAGTTATTGTATTATGGGGAGGGAGAAAAAGTTATCTGTGTCTACTTTCTCCATTACCACCATGCATAATTCTGTAAACCATGATCATGTCCACATTTAGTTTTCTAAGCTCAAAAGCCCCGAATGCTTTAGTTTTTTTCTATAAGGAGAAGGTTGCCGCTAAGGACTTGGAAAAATTTGCTCAAAGAATACCATGACATTTTATAGAGTAGAAGGCAAGAATAAATTAAACTTATTGTTATAATTGTTAAAAGTGGGAAGGGTTAGTACACATTATTCATACTAAAAATCCAGAAACAGCATGGCAGTTCTATAGACCATGGTAATATTTATTAGCCCTTCTAGGCCATAATTGGATACAGAAGTGACTTCTAGGGATGCTTGAGCCTTACATAGGAAGCTGCCTTATACAGTCAGACCATTAGTCCGTCTAGCTCAGTATTATCCATGCTGTTTGGCCTCAACTCTCCAGGGTTTCAGATGAGTATTTTCCAGTCCTACTGGGAGATGTCAGGGATTGAACATAGGAAGCTGCTGTATACTGAGTCAGACCACTGGTCCATCTAACTCCATGTTGTCTACAGACTGGCAGCAGCTTCTCCAAGGTTGTAGACAGGAATCTCTCTCAGCCCTTTCTGGGAGACGCCATGGAGGGAACTGAGAACCTCGGATGCTCTTCCCAGAGTGGCTCCATCCCCTAAAGGGAATATCTTACAGTGCTCACGCATGCAGTAGTCTCCCGTTCAAATGCAACCAGGGTGGACTCTGCTTAGCAAAGGGGACAAGTCATGCAGTTGCTCTGCCATTGAGCTACAGTCAAGCTACAGTCTGTCTTCTGATAAATAAACTGGAGTTCTTGTTCATCTAATTTCATGACACCGTCTAGTCACATGTAATCTTTTATTAATAATGGGGACTGTTTTCCCTATCATACTTCAAGTAAACCATCTACTCATTCTTAAAATGTATTTTTCACTCCAAGAACTCTATTCTGCATGCACTACCCTGTAAATTCCAGACACAGCTCTCCTGCAGTTAATGACGTCAGTATAGACCAGCACAGCATGAGAGGGATGTTGGCTCAATGCGTGCTCATGTTTCTGTTGGTTTCGTAATGAAGGTTGCAAGCTATTGGGGGTGGGGGGGTGGGGGAACTTTTCTCCCATTCCGCAAATCTGAGCAAACAGCCAGAATCCTACATAAGAGAGAAGCAGTAAGATGCAGTGAAGGAAGTACACAGCTCAATCCATCCCAGTCGTGATTACTCAGAAGTAAACCCCATTTATCTCATGTAATTATGTTTGCTTGAGAGCTGCTGCTATGTCATGGCTTAGAGACTTGAGTGGTGGGCCCAGGAAGTTCTCAGTTTCGATTTTGGCTCTGCCGTGAGCTTGCCAGCTGGCCTAGGCAAGTTGCGATTCCCCATCTGCAACCGGGCAAGAATAATGCAGGGCTGTTGTAAGGCTACTGAGATCATGAATCTGCAGCGCTTTGAACTTTCTTGAGTATTGTATTCTTAAAACTACAAGATAAATGCAATATAAATCAGGATGTTTTTTCATCTATCTCTCTGCAAGTACCTTTCTCTCTACCCCGTGTGTATATTTATGTGTCCACATTCATGAAAGCTTTTGCCACGATCAATTTATTGGTCTTTAAAATGCCCCAAGACATTTCCTGTTTGCTGTCACAGACTGATAAAGCTACAGTATTTCTCTGAAAGACCTTTGTTACACCTGAGACACTTTATTGAGTTTCTTCTGCCATGGGCTTGTTCTGTTATGTCATTCAGGGAACAGAAAGAAAGTGTACTACTGTACATGCATTTAAAAATCACATGGCTTTTAAAAGAAGCAGTGAGTTTAGAAGTAGTCCCATGTCTGTAGAAGTATTTCCAAGGGAAGCAGCCTTCAGAAAACGGACCAATAATGAAATATTCCAAAATTAGGAACCTTTTTCATTTTCTCTTGCGAGGTTCGTGCTATCCACTGATGCTCTAAGGCTGGAGACAGAACATAGCCTTGAACAAGGTAGCTTGAGAGATGTCTCACTTCCTGTGTATGTGCCCTCTCTCTCTGTCACAAACACACTTTTGTCTCAGTGTTGCCTCTGATGAAACCAGTTTTGTGGGTTTTTTAAATTAATGCAAAAGCCTTCAACACCTGTTTTACCAGAAATGAAAGTGTGAAGTGTACACACCCCACAAGCAACCACCCCTCTCTTAAACTGCCTTTAACATGCTGGGGGTGGGGAGGAATTGTCCATGTCTTCTCACAGAGGGCTCTGATTCCCTTCATGTTTTCTAGAATCTCTTGACCTAGAAATGTGAAATGCTTCTGTCCTCTTTGTTTTCTCTGTTGTTACTTCTTCCATATGTTACTGTTGCTCGCATTCCCAGTGCTTGTGAAACAGATTTTGAAGGAAGTAGAAAGCCCAGGACCTGGTCTCCTCAGTGGCTGGATGGAAGACCACATGGGAGAACCCTATGTATATTAGCAAAATTAAGGAAGGAAGGAGAGGTAAATGTAATTAAATAAAGGCCCCCTTCTCAGAAGCTTTCTCTCAGCTGGGATTTCTTTTGGTCTTGGAGCTCAGTTGGAGGAAAAGCAGTCCAAGCAAGTTTGGCTGGGTGCAGGGGAGGAGGAAATTTGCCAGGGAAGACGAGGGAGGGCTAAGCACCCTGTTCCAACCTCCCAATTTCCTATCTGAAATTCCTTCCAGCTTTTCTTCTGCCCCCTCGTGTTAGTATTAAGAGAGAAACACAGGGTTGAGAAGGGGTTTTAACACGCAGTTCACTTTGTATGTCTTAGCAGTGAATTGCACCCTTGGTGTTTGTCCCCGACTGCAGAACACTTTGGGATCCTGTAGAATTGATATTGCTAGGAAAATGTAAGAATAAAAAATCATGCATACCTTTGTTCTCCTTCCATCCCTTCCTTTCTTTCTCCCCTCTTCGTTTTGATGGTGGTCTCTCCCAGGCTTGTGGGCGTTCCTCTGGTTTGTCAGTTTTTGTTTCCTGGCCGACCAGTGGCGAGTTTCAAAGCCAGAAATCAACCCAATGAACCAGGGAGCAGATGCAGCTCGAGCAGCCATCGCATTCTCCTTTTTCTCCATCTTCACCTGGGTAAGTAAAGCAGCCTTAGACCTGGCTAGTCACTCTGGATGTCTTCTGTAAAATACCTTCTTGCCTCACCTTCCAGCCCTATTAAAAAGATTGTTCTATCTAGTCGGTGTCGACTCCAAACGATCACATTCCATATGATCTCTTGGTAGAATACAGGAGTGGTTTACCAGTACCGTCTCCCACGCAGTGTGAGATGATGCCTTTCAGTACAGCCCTATTACATGCAGTTTATTTAGACAGAGAGTAACTGGCCTGAGGTCACTCAGTGAAGACACAGTCTTTATAGGGGTTCACATAATCACTAGATGGATCACAGGAGAAATTGATTAGACAATAGGTAATGTACTATTCAGATAATGTACATGCTTTTTTGGTGAATGACAGCATATGCATTCATTTAAAAAAAGAACCTAGGTACACGTCCCCATAAATGAATGTACTACTGTCCATACATTGAACATCACGTGTGAATAACTGTATATGTGTACGGATCTGAATGTGCATTCACTGTGCACAGATTGTACATGTAGTGAACATATATGAATATAAAAACAGGTAAAGATTGAAAACAGCGGATGATGCAACATAAAAGCAATAGAAATTTAGGACTTAGTTTTCTTGTTTTGCTTTTAAAGCCTAGGGAAATAAAAAGGTCTTCACTGGGCACCAAAAAGCATACAGCATTGGTGCCAGGTACACCTTCCTAGTGAGAGCATTCCAGAGATGTGGTGCTGCCACTGAGAAGACAGTCTCTCTAGCTACTGCCCTCTACATCTCATTTTATGGGGATGCCTGGAGAAGAGCCCTTGATGATGACTTTAGTGTGAAGGTAGGCTTTTGTGCAAGCAGGTAATCCCTCAAGTACTCCAGTTCCAAGCCGTGAGAGGCATTTAAGGTCAACACGATCACTTTTGAAATGTACTTGGAAACTGACCAAGTACCAGTACACCTGTTTAAGGCATAAAATAACTGCAGTAGGTAACTGGCTTGGTGGTGTTTTTTGGCTATGAGGCTGTTAGCTTTCAATGGAACAATGGCAACTGTGTAATGCAAACACAATGGTTAAAAGAAGAACCCCCCAGAACCCAGCCTTCTGTAGGCTGGGGATTCCCAGCATTACATTATGATTGTATAACAAGAGTTCATCTGGCTGTTCTTTCCTTTGCCTTGTAAGCTGTGATGCCATTAAAACAGGATGGAACTTTAAACTGGTAGTGCTTCTGAGGGATTGCCACCTTTCATAGAGAAGATAACCTTCTGCAGCTGCTTTGCTGAATATTTGAAATATACACACAAGTTTAAAATGTCCACTAAAAAAAAAAAATCTGAGACAAGCAAGCCCAGTCTATCCAAAAATGCCTAATCCAGCAGATACAGGAGACAAATGTATTAAGAAGAACTGAGTAATGGTCCCAATGTGTTTTGAGCATGTGCTTTTACTAAGAGGATTAGAAACACAATAAGAATGACACATACCAATATGCCTTCCCATCTTATTTTTATAAAATATATCCTTTTATATTTTAGTTCTCCATTTAAGGGTATTGCTTTTTACACTCTGCTTTTATGAATAATTTTTGATGGTTATGATATGGTACTCCTGTTTAAATATTTAATTTTGATGTGTTTTGTGTATTTGCTAGTCCCTTGATGAAGAGCACAATATTAAAGTCTGCTGGAACCATTGATTCTTTCTAATAAATTTGCCCCTTGCATCTGCTGGAGATTCTGATGTTTGGGTGCTGTCCTCTTCAGGTCTCTCCATTTAAAAAGAAAGAAAAAAGCCAGTGATCACACTACAGGAGGCCCTCGGTTATCACAGGTTCTGCATTCATGGTTTCTGCTATATATATGCAGCTTCAGTTATTGTGGGGGTGAATTCCAGCCATTTGCAGTTCCTGTGTGCATGTGTCACACTTCTAGTGGTATTGCCTGCTTGGAGACACATCTGGAGCTCCTCTCTTCTGTCTCCCCCCCCCCCCAATTTTTTTGGTATTTTTAATGTGCTGAGGAACCTAACCCCATCATTCCTATAGGCACATTTTAGTTATCACAGTTTCAGCATTCATAGTGGTATCATGGAACATAACCCCTGGGATAATCTAGGGCCTTCTGTATTTACCTTTATCATAGGATGCTTTTCACTGTCTAGTGTATTTCCAATGTCTGGCAGCTATAGTTTTTGTTCTTTATTCAGTTAACAAAAATGAAGGACTTTCACATTTGAAGCACACTTCCCTTTCGTGGTGATATTCAGCCTCTTTCAGTTGCCCTGTTCAAAACTTGTGTACCCTCTTAAATGCATCTTATTACACTTTTAATCAGTGAGAAGCAACTGCCAGTCTGGGTAGACAATGCTGAGCTAGATGGACCAATGGTCTAACTTAGTAAAAGGCAGCTTCCTGTGTTCCTATGTACCTTCTCAACTCTGAATGGTATTGGGACCTTATTGACCAGAGGAGTGACCAGTGTCCTTCAGCAGTGGAAAGAGCTTGCTGTTATTCAAATCCCCTTTGATAAAAGGGGAGACCCTCTGATGATATCCATGTGCTTTAACCTTTTTGCTCTGCAAAATTGACTTGTGCCAACACTCTCCTTCTGCCCCATGGGTTGCCCATAGTTCAGTCACCTGCTTAATTCCCCCTCTCATCACCCCTCTTATCTAATGTCCCTCGTTCCATCCTGTTCTCTCCTTACAGGGCTTCCTGACATTTCTGGCCTTTCGGAAACTTGGAAACATTACCTTTCAGGAAGAATACAACACACTGTTCCCTAGCTCTCCACCAGTGCTGCCCTGATGCCAGTCCTTGTAAAGGTTGGCATATTGGGGAGGAAATTCTTGGAGTGAAAATGTTTCCCACTCTTCAAGCTCAGGGGCAGGAAGGAAGAGGAGAGAGAGAGGAAAAAAATATATAGGATGTTTGTGCAGCTGTATGGTGCGGAGAAAAATGAACACCAGCATTCCTTGGTATTTTGGAGGGCTTTTTTCCCTGTCCTCTAGCTCTAAATTGTTTAAGTAGAATATATATGGGTTGGCTTCTCCTCTCCTAGCCCTTCTATGCCTTCTGCCTCCAACTAATGCCAAATAACACCAATGTGCCTTTCTCTCAGTCTTGTTTCAGTCTTAATACGTTTAACTGTAGTGGGTCCTTGCCAAAATGTAGTTTCCACTTCTGCTTGTCTTTGTGTCCTCTCTGCTTGCTCTTGTCCTGACACAATCTGCAAGCTGATGATGTGGAAAGGCAGCTGAAGAACTGGACCCCTGAATCTCAAACTCTTCCTCTGTCCACCTTTCACCAAAGAGCATTGCACAGTGTTAGTGATGAGGCTGGGCCTCTTCAGCACCACTTTGATAAGTCTTGTGTGTTGAAAATGTCGGCCTGCCTTGCCTCCCCACCTGCCGGCATCTCTAGACACCCAGAGCTATTAAAAGTGTGTCTGCATGTGCAAGACGTTTCCCTGGAAAAGGTAGGTGACTGCCACCCCCTACCCCCACACATGCGAATATTGGAAAGCTGGCTGGGCAGAGTGGCACTGCT
This sequence comes from Hemicordylus capensis, assembly GCF_027244095.1. Lineage (NCBI taxonomy): Eukaryota > Metazoa > Chordata > Lepidosauria > Squamata > Cordylidae > Hemicordylus > Hemicordylus capensis. The sequence continues at coordinate 216,572,133 of NC_069661.1, read as the reverse complement.
GCATTAATTTTGCAGTCGACCATGTGAATGAGGAAGACACGGACCCAGGTTGCAGCCCTCAACATGTGTGGGTCATGGGGATTGGATGTACCAAACTGAACACATACAATCCCTGCACTAAGCACCATGCTCTGCATGGTGAACATGCACATGACCGCCACTTCACTTTTGCCATGCCTCTCAAGACAGTGAGACGCAACGTAAACCAGGGGAATGGGCTGTAGAGCTGAGCTTTGCATAAAAACAAAGTGGCTGTCTGAAGTTAGCTCTCCCAGTTGCCCTTGCTCACTCAGTGGCTTTCCCCCTGAACTTGTGCTTTCTGTGAGGTGTGCCAAATCTTCCTGCTGTTCAAAATGTGCTTGCATTCAACTTGTTAATTTTAATGTGTCTGATATACTAATTTTAAGTCTTGTGCACCAACTAACCCCTACTAACCCAGTTTCTGTTTATTTCTCCTTGATATATTTCCCTCTCTTTCCCATGTCTTTCTCCTTCCCGTGTTCCAAAATCTCTCCCACACCGCCACATCCTCCTCCTAAAGGTGGGCCAGGCATTTCTGGCATACCAGCGATACCAGATTGGTGCCGATTCAGCCCTCTTCTCCCAGGACTACACGGACCCGAGTCAGGAGGCCGGCATGCCTTATGCACCCTACACAAACGAGGATGACACTACAGATAGCATGGGGACGTACCAACAGCCCCCTTCGGCAGATGCTTTTGATGCTGAGACACATGGGTACCAAACGCAGGACTACTGAGAGCCGGTGGAGCTCTCCCCCTTACCCTCCCCTCTGCCCGCTCCCCTCCACCACCAACAAACCAAGGTGCAAAACAGACATGTGTACCGGAGCAACAGGTGGCTCTCAGCCACTCTCCAGCCTTCTAGAATATTTGTTTGTATTTCTTATTTTTTAAACAGAAAACCTAACACTTCCACCCCTCCTGAATTCTCTACCAAAACCAAATTCGATTGATTCCAAAGTGTTTTACTGTCCATGTTACTGTGCGAGGGCTCTCTCTTTGGGGAGCTGTTGTGGGCAGGTATCCAGCTTATACTTTCTGTAGCGGGAAGAGGGAAGGGACCTCGGGATGGTGTGATAAAAGGCACAACAGCTGGGCAGGTGGGAGTTGACTGGGGTGGGGGGGATGGACGTTGATATGTCTGTGTGAATGTAAGTAGAGAGAAAAGGGGATGGATGGATGGATGGATGGATGGACAGACAAAGGCTCTGACTGGGGGCAAATGTGGACATGCAAGGACAAATGACGTGAATGGGTGTATATGGTGTGTAAATGGAAAGGCATCTCAAATAGATTTACCCTCTAACTGAGCTCATGGAAGAGTTGGGTTTCAGATTCACATCCAGTCCAGTCAAGCTTGACAAGACTAGGCCAAAAAAAAGGACAGTAGTATGGATAATTCTCATGAATATTCTGCCCATGCTAGAATGGTGTTTTTTTAATGACGTAGGTTATCTTTTGTCTGCATTTAGCCCATGGTAAATGGTGCATGTGAGACAAGCTTGTGAGACAAGCATGTGAGACATCACAAGCTTGGACTGTAGCTGAGCATTTTCTCTCTTGGTCCACTTTTTGGAAAGTTCAGTGGAATGCGCAGCTACAGTCTGAGGTTGTGGTGAAAGTATTGCATGACTTCTTCACCATGCAAAAGATAACTCGGGCTGAAAAAGTACAGGCACAGTGCATGTAAGCACTGGATATATAGGCTCTGGGAAGCCCTTTATACTTCTTGTGAGGAACAAACTCTCTACCATTCTACGGTGAGCTGCTGTATAGTCTGGTGAACAGACATTGTTTAATTTATGAAACTAATATGGAGAAAAGGTACTGAGGCCATGTGGGTCTTGGAAGTATGGGGTGGGAAATTGCTGACACCATCAAAATCCACAGAAACATGAATAGCGAAGGGCTACTTATTTTATGTGATGAAATAAGCGTTTCTAGTGAACTTAGGGTTGGGAATGCACCAGCATGTGTCCTGTTGATAACTCACTATGCTTTTGAACAGGAATAATTAGGAATTGCAAATCCAGGATGGGAATTAACTTTCTTAGATTCAGTTTCCCAGGGAATGGGCTGTCACCACTAGGATTGCCTAGGTCAAAGAGTTCAAATCAAATGGGAAAATAGCTGTCTACTGCCAACAATAGTCGGGAAGATATTTGTTCAGTAACAAAGAGCAATGGAAGATCTCAATGGAACAGAATACTTGTAGTAATGGTTCAACATGGCAAAATCCCCTGAAAATCTTAACCCATGTTGGCTGTGTTAATCAAACCTCATTTGAACAAAATTACTTTGGCTATGCTTATGGCTAATTGGAACAGTTCCTAGGAAGGGAGACTAATGAGAATAGTTCACCAGGAAAAGCCCAAATGCTATGGAAGCATTTTATTTGGAAGTAAGTCCTACAATGGAAATAGAAATGCCACCTAAGGATCATGTATTCACACACATACAGTATTGAACTGCCATGGAGGAGCCAGAATTGAAACTTTGCTGTAAGCCACATCCCTAGCACTAGCTAACATGCAAGTAATCTTTCTATAGGATCATGTTAACATGACAATGAATATAGTCTGTGTACAGTATTAAAACAAAATCCCTTACTGCATGTTTACTTGCCAGGTAGAAGCACCTTCCATGACCACAGTCCTTACATGGCACACACTCTATAAAGGGCAGCATCAAGACTAATTTAGTCATGACTAAGTCTCATGAAATTAATGAGGCTTAAACTGGCCATGTACAACTTGTCTCTTTATTTCAACAGTGCTCAGTCATAACTAACTAATCTGGATGTTATGCACTGTTCATAGGACTGACTTGTGGGGAAAGCTAGCTTTTAAATGTGGTTGAATTTTGCCATTTGACCCTACAAGCAGCATGGTTGTCCATGAGACCTTTCTTCCCCATTAAAATATCTAGCTTTCCTGGAACTGAGACGGAAGTTAATCTTGCTATTGTGCAGAATGAACCGTCACATCCACTATCTTTGTGGTCAAGAAAGATTCCCATACTGAACACTTTGGCATGCTGGGAGAAAATTCAGATTCTTGTGTTGGCCAAGTAGTCTACACATTCCAGACTGACTGGACATGATCAGTGAATATGCTTTGTGTCCCATTCATTGTTGTATGCTTGTCTCCTGTTTATCCTACCTGAGCCTAACCCTTGTTACTGAAACCAGTATTTCAAACAGTCTGGAATAACTACCAGTCCCTGGTTCTCTACTCATAGTTGCCATTTCATGTTAAAATAATTACTCCCTCTATAGATGATTTAAAATTTAATTTAAAATGATCCACCTTTCACAGCTCCTTGTGTGTGTCTGATCCTTCAGTGTTGCAAAGATCCATTTTAAACCATTTTCTGGCTGCGTATATACACACAGGTAGGGAAGTGTCATATTGCAAGTAGCTGAAAGGATTAGGGTGGTGTACTGCTTCTTCATCCTGGGCTTAGTGTCCTGTACTCTATTCCTAATCTCTTGACTCCTGATGGATGCATCTTTGTAATGCTGAAAGGATTAGACCCATGTACCTGCGTCTTACAAGGCTCCCACAACCTTGTCCTTAGTTGCTTTACATGTGGCTGACCTTTCTGATATTACAAAAGCATGTTGCGTTGGCCAGTTTGAAGATGCTTCCTTACTTGCATTTTAAAATGCAAGTCAAAACATGTTTGAAGCAGCAAGTCTTTTGACTGCTGCTGTGTCTTTTCTTCACTAGTACCAGGCTAGGAAAGGGAGACAAATCTGTGATATAAAGAGGGGAGCCTTTCTAAATGACCAGATAACTTGCTTTTTCTTTTTTTTTTTCTACCCATAGCCTTTAACATTAAAGGAGAGGGTGTGGGACATCTGTCAAGGGCTGAAATGGGGAGGAGCCATTCTAGTGAACTTCCTCTGGTGCTTGGTTTGCATGCTGGTGTGTGTATGTGAGTTGTCTTGAGACATTCTCCATTGGCACCTTCTTTTTAGACTTGCTATATACTGTGTGTGGCTAGAAACTAGCAGAAAGTAAGAGGGCTAGATACTCTGCTGTACATAAAGAGGAACTAAGTCCCTCGCTTAATGGTCCCAAGTGAAAGCAATACTATATAGGGCTTGAGGGATGGGAAAAGTTCTCCACCCCAAATCTGCTCTTCTATTTGGTTGGCCTAATATTTAGGCTGGTGGGTGGGTGGGTATTTACTGAGTGGGTTTCTTTGTAACTGAGATCAGGGAGAGGTCCTTCCTTTTCCTCTCTCCCCCTGGAGGGAAAGAGAGAATCATGGGATTGAAGGGAAGGGAGGGTGGAAAATCCTGCTTTGTCACAAAGTTTTGTCAGTGTCCATTGCATGATTTCACATGGGAGTGGGAGATTTCAATTCCCAAACATTTGTTTAGCAGAGATTAAAACTGGGTTCAGCCTTGAGCGATAGGCAAAGACTCTGATAAACTGCAAATGTACAAATGGAATCCTGACTTCTTGTATGATGGGGATTGTTTTCATACCCCATTCCCTGTCACATATTGATGGATCCCTAAAATCAGGAATGTTTTTCACAGTTACACAGCTGTGAAGGGATTGTGGTCATGGGTCATACTCCAACAGAGAATAAGGTGCACTTAAGACTATTGACTATCAATGTATTGATGTAGGTATGTTTGAATTGTGCTCACTATCTTTATTGGGAAAATCTTTCACATGGAAATAGTGTGCTCATGTCCTGGTTGCTGGCCTATCTGCCTTTCTTATCCTTACTCCATTATGGAAGAACTCTGTTCCTAATTTGCTTTTGGAATTTTCTGCTTATAACTTTCTGGAAGCAGGCAAAATCAATGTGGGTGCATTCAGGCAAAGCCTGTTGCATAATAACAGGAGAGAATGTGCCTGTACTACCAGAAAATGCCTGAGAACAGGCGTTTACTCAGTAGTGGCAAAAGAATTGAACACATTTTGCTTGGTAAAATGGTATCTTTTAGCATTCCCTGCATTCTATGGGGCAAAGGAGACATTCTGGCCACCCAGACACTGCAGTGGTGTGGCTGTTCTTTGATAATCCTGCTGGAACTGTTTAGCCTCCTGTGAAGCCATAGTGTAGTAGCATTGTACCATCAGTGAGTGCTATATGCTGTCTAAGCCAGAGTTTCTTAACCTTGGTCCCCTAGATGTTGTTGGACTACAACTCCCATCATCCCCAGATATGGCCTTTGTGGCTGAGGATGATGGGAGTTTTGACCCTGGTCTAAACCTCTTCATCCTCTATGAAGCAGCAGAGTTACAACCGCTTTTTTCTCATTAAACATGTAAAAGTGTGTTTTATGTGGAGTGGAGTTTCTCCACTTTTTGGCACACATCCTGGAGTGCTTAAGAGCGTGCATCTGCCATTCACACTTTGTACATTGCTTGTTGGGAAATCCACTGTAACCCAGTTGCTGCATAAAAAGCCCCTTCTGTAAAATATTGCATGTTCTTTCTCTAGTATGAATGCAATATCCAGACTTGAGCAACTCGGGCAGAGGAATGGAAGATACAGAGAGTGATAAAGCATTGTTAAATAAAATTACTGGCATATGGCATAACTCTCTGTCGTATACTACTATAGACCAGGTCTGCACAATTCCTGACCCACTAGGGTGGTTTGCCAAGTAGTTGACAACCCACCTGGCAGTTCTAGGCAGGTAGCAAAACTAGGAAGCTTATGGAACATCTGGTAAATGTCCATATGTGGCTGGAGGACTCTGCCTGAGTTGGTGGGTCAGAAGTTATCCAGGCAAGTGTCTGACTAGGAATGAGAGACATTCCTGATGAAAACACACCAACCCATCTCTAGAGGTGCTATTTTGGTTCACAAGCAAATTGGCAGGAGCACACACCAGTCCAATTAGCCATTCCTTGGGTTATTGCAAGCAAAACGAGGTGCCTCCTTAGCTCTAGGTGCACCTAACCTCATGCACTTCACCTCACCTTGGAAATAAGCAAGAGGGGGCCTCAGTACATGAGACTGCCAGGCCTCTGTACCTTCACAAGCATGTGGGTGGAACCTCAGACAGCAGGACAGGCACGTCTCCTTAGGAATTTGAATTAACATATGTGAGAATATGAATGGCAGAAAACAGTTCATTTTACCTCATGCAGCACACACACAAATCATTTGTTCCGACAATCTTGCTGCCCCTGCGGCATTGCCATCCTAGTGGTGTCTTTGCCAATGGCATTACTGCCTATGTATAGTATATATGTATATATATATATTATATAAAGAGATATATAATATAAAGCTATACATATAATTATGTATGTGACAATGAAAGGGTGGCCTGCTGCATGCAGGATCCCCCAAATGTCTGATTAATTCCAAGCGCCTCCCCAACTGACCCACGCTTTCCTCTCCAATACGTTTCCCCTCAACCAACTAACATTAAACCCTGCCATGTTGGCACCTGTGTTTATGATGTCCTGTATATTTGTGGTTTTAAAAAAAAGTGAAGGTGGTAACTACTGGTGTGTCTTATCAATAAAGTTATTACATTCAAAAAGAAAAAAAGGTAATCAAGCTGTTATGGATTTTTTCCTCACTTAAAATATATTGATTGATATCAATCTGTAGTTGAAAATCTTCAGAGTGCAGTGTTTGCTTTTCCACATGTGATAGGAGAAATGTAGAACTCATACAGCTGAGTATGCTCTGGTGGTAAAGAAATTTAAACCAAGAGATTAGCTGGAGACGTTAGGCTGAATTAAAAAAACCAAAGATTTATTAAGAAACTAAAAGATTACATACTGAGAGAGAGACATTGAAGGTATTAGCCTTCAACAACAACTGTAAAGTTCTAACTGTCTCTAACTGACCAAGACAGACCTATTAACATCTCATTGTGCCTCTAGTGGCCAGTAGAGGGTACTGTGGTGCTAAGAACAATGCTTTAGAATTCCTTCTTAACAGTTAACACAACCAAAATAACCCCATATTTGCCCTCAAGCATTTCATACCTCCTTGAATAAAAATGGCCCAGCAAGCTTCTGAAAGGCATTCAGGTACTGATAGACTGCAAGTAGGAGTTAAAACATATGTGTCTCTGGCAGTGATGTAGTTGCAAATTCAGCAGGTGTTCTCCATGCCTGCCACCATTGCCATGCCCACCGCAACAGCCAGAGAAGCTGAGAAGTACTGGCGCCCCATCCCTGTGTGCCCCCCACCACCACACCCTTGCTCTCTGGGTGTAGAAAGACATAACATGTTAGGGCAGAGAGCCCGACTGGAAAGTATCCTGGCTGTGTTTAATTGAAGCATTAAGGCTGATTCTTCAGGGTAGAACTCTGGGGGGAAACAAGTTGGTTCTGCAAGGCGATGGTTGTGTACTTGCACTGGTTGTCTGGCAGTGGCAACCTGTAATGTCTCCAAGAAGACAGAGTCAGCTTGGTGGACTGTAAAAAGTGAATTCCATGCTAGGGATCATTAAAAAGAGGACTGATGATGAAATTGCTAATTATGTCTTTATACAAATCTGTGGTGCAGCCACATTTTGTGTACTGTTTGCAGTTCTGGTCACCATATCATCATATCTCAAAGGATATAGAACTGGAAAAGTGTGCAGAAGAGAGCAGCCAAATTATCAGGACGGTAGAGCACCTTTCTTACGAGGTAAGGCTCCAACATTTGGGGCTTTTTAGTTTAGAATAAAGGTGACTAAGGGGAGACATGATACAGGTTTATAAAATCATGCATGGTAGGAACATAGGAAGTTGCCTTATACTGAATCTGACCATTGGTCCATTTAGATCAGCATTGTCTATGCAAACTGGCAGCAGCTTCTCCAAGGTTACAGGCGGGAGTCTCTCTCAGCCCTATCTGGAGATGCTAGGGAGGAAACTTGGAACCTTCTGCATGCAAGCAAGCAGGTGCTCTTCCTAGAGTGGTCCCATCCCATAAGCCTAAGGGGAATATCTTACACTGCTCACTCATGTAGTCTCCCATTCAAATGCAAACCAGGGTGGATCCTGCTGAGCAAATGAGACAATTCATGCTTGCTACCACAAGACCAGCTCGCCGCCTCATTCTCCATGGTGTGGAGAATGTGGATAAAAAGTTTTCTCCTTTTCACAACAGTAGAACTGGGGGGTTAAGCCATGCAACTGATAGCTAGGAAATTTAATACTCCAACTTAAATTTCATACAGGGCATAATTAATCTGTGGAATTCTCTGCTACAGGATGTGAAGATGACCACCAGCTTGGATGGCTTTAAAAGGGTATTAGGCAAAAACATGGAGGAAAAAGCCATCAGTGGCTACTAGTCCAGATGGCTATAAACGGTCTCCAGGTTCAGAGGTAGGATGCCTCTGAATACCAGTTGCAAATGAGAAGCAGCAGGAGAGGGGTATGCCTTCATCTCCTGCTTGTGGGGCTTTCTAGAAGCAGCTGGTGGATCACAGTGGGGGATGTTGGACTAGATTGGCCTTGGGCCTGATCTAGCAGATCTCTGTTTATGGAAGCCTACTCCCTTTAATCCACAGAACAGCTTTTCACTTAAACACTTTTCTGGTAATTAATAAGGCAATGAACAAGCAGATGAATATACATGGACTATTTTTAAAAAACAGGAAGAACGAGCAGCCCACCCTAAAGCATAAGAGGAGGGGCAAAGGCTACAGCTGAACTAACATTTAGTTGGTGGGCATGGATGTCTTTCATTCAAAGTGGGAAGCTGGGAAGGAAGTTGGGGTTGCCCTGCTTTTACAACATGTCTGCTTGCTGACTCCTGAGAATGCTGAGGGTGTTGTTGAGAAATTGCCTTGATTGACTGCAGATGTTTGCAATAGGCCATAAAGGATATCGTCTCCAAAGTGCATGGGGACCCAAACTGTTTAGATCAAAACAGAAACACACATCTGCAGCATGTGCACTCAGAAATAAATCCTACTGAGTTAATTGGAGCTGACTTTCTATTTTATTGCATTTGCATCTTGCTTTAGTTGCATGGAACTCAAGGCAGCATATATAACGTTTCCAGGCAGCCTCCCATCCAGGCAGTGGCTAGTAGTGGTGTGCACGTGGTGGGGATCTCTCTAAGGACGGTGGGGATGGTGCTCTTACCCCTCCCGCTGCATTTCCCCTGCCGGTGCGCTCTTTTAAAACAGTCTGGTGGGGGAATGTGCACATGTGCAGCACTAACTCCCGGTCCAAGGAGGCACCGGGGCGGGAAGGAGATACGCTTCAAGCCCCACGGGACCATTTAAAAAGGCAGCGCCGGTGGGAGAAATGCGGTGGGAGGGGTAAGAGCACCCTGTCCCTTCCTTAAAGAGATCTCCCACCTTCGAATCAGCCAAACCGCCGGTCTTTCGAACCAGTTTGGAGGTCCGTAAAAGGCCTCCGAACCGGTTCCATGCACATCCCTAGTGGCTAGGCTCAGATTTGCTGGCTGCAGCAGCATGTGCCCTTGGGCCATGTCCTGGGACTCTGCTAAGTATGTTTGGGGTTGCAGCCTTCATTGTGCCTGGAAGGTAATATAAAACCCTGGTGCTCTGGTGTAATGTCCTCATCTCTGGCCAGAGGTGGGATGCCAAATTCTGCACCAGCTTCAGTTTCCAAAGTGATCTCCAGGCAAGTATCACACAGAATGCATTGCTCACAGTCATTGGGTAGCATCCACAGTTGCAGCTCAGTGCTAGAGCATCTGCTTAACAAGCGGAAGATTCCCAGTTCAATGCCTGGAGTCTTCCGGTGTGACTGAGAAAGACTCCTGCCTGAAAGTTACTACCAGTCAGTGCATATAATACAATACAATACTGAACCAGAGGGACCAGCAGTCTCTCAATATAAGGGAGCTTCCTAGCTGTGCCCCCACAAGGACTTTTTAGTTGCTGTGCTCTGCAAAGTGGTGCTACCTCTAGAAGAAGAATGCATGTTGGGCAAGAAGTTCCTCATTTAAATAATATGCAGGCATGTGCAAGGGATTGCACAAAAATTGCAACATGCACAAAAACCAGTCTGGTACAAAGGTAACAATCCTTGCATAACAGCCATGTGCTACATCCTTCTGTTGGCACAACAGTGATCTCACTAGCAGAAGACTACTCTGGATGCTCCTCATGAAGTTTCAGTGTTACAAGTGGCATGTTACATGGGATGATAAGGTTGCAGCCCAGCTGTGCTTGCTCTAGATTTCGAGGTAGGTGTTCAAACCTTGATGATATGTGGGTCTTAGGTAACCCATAACATCTGGTATGTTCTCCTATTTTATTCTGAACAAGGAAACCCAAAATGTCCCTGAATGTGTCTGTTACACTTATTCAGGTATATGTTTATCTTCTAACAGGTTCCTATCTCAGGGCTTGACAAATCCCAGGCGCCATGGAATCTAGAAATGTAATCATGGTGCCTAGACAAGGATATTCAGGGGCGGAGATTTTATTTAATAAACTTTTTTTTGTTCCAGGCAGCCCTGTTTTTGTTCTATGTTATTTGTAAAGAGAATAAGAAGAAGCCCATTTACACAAACACACCCTCCACAATTGTCACTAAGTCTGGTAATTTTGTCAAGTGTTTGTTTATTTATCATAGTTTTATACCGCCTGATATATCTATATCTATATCTCTATACATCTCAAAATTTAAAATAAAAAAAAGTAAAAACATTAAATATCCACAAAACACAATAAAAATAATCTCACAAAACAAATGGTTAAAACAGATTATTAAAATTAATTTCAGTTAAAAGCCTAAGAAAACAGGTGTGTCTTGAGGGTCTTCCTGAAAATAAACAGAAGGAGATGCTCTTATATCAACAGGGAGCATGTTCACTTCTGACTCCTAATATTGTGGTCTGGCTGCTAGATCCAAAGAAAATTTGTCAAGGCCTAACTGAACAAAAGGATCTAAATCCACCCACCACCCTCATCCCAGGTACCCAAACTTAATCATATAATACCTGCCCCCAAATCCCTAAGGTCATTTCCCCAAACATTTTAATTGTTATGTATTTTTTATTTTAATGTAAACTGCCCTGAGCCATTTTAGGAAAGGCAGTATATAAACCAAATAAATACATACAGAAAATTCCACCCTCCAGGCATCCTCCCCCACCCCCCTTACTTCAATATTCCATGCCCAAATAATCCTCCCCCAGATCCAAAGAAGCATCAGGCCAAAGTTCATTACAATGGACAGGTCCAGTCTTCCTTGGACTGAACACCATTTTCTTCCTGGACAGAACTCCTGAAAGATCCAGGCTCTGTCATATAGTTCCAGAAGCACTCTGAATTTCTAAGTGTGAACGACCAGCGGAGGCGGAGTACCATCACTAACGCCTGCCTCAGGCCCATCTGAATTAAATTTCCACTGATTCATCTCCACCCATCATTATCCACTAATGTTTAAGAAATGAGATTTAACACCTAGAGCTAGCTTGTAAGGAAAGAGGGAGCAGGATGCCATCAGCAGATCAGTGAGGCTTTACTTGCAACCTCCACAGGGTTTTGTCCAGCTTCTTCACACACATGCAGAAAAAGGGGGGACCCTGCCAGACTGCAGGGAGCAGATTGCAAAAACCAACACCAGCCTCTGACAAAGGGGACCTAATATTTTATACAAGTAGAGACTAACAAAGGCCTGGACTCCCCCTACTGGGAGAAATTAGGCTAAACTGCCGGTTGTGCTTGAAAACACATGCAACTTTGTGGCCCAAAGGCCTGTTTTCAAGAGAAAAAGCTGCTTCCCAGAGTGACTGGGAGCAAAGAAGCAAGGGCAGATCGGCCATTTATTTCTGCACATCAGATGGCCTCCCAAGCAGCTTTTCCTTGCTAGGGTTTAAAAACATTCATTTAAAACCCTGAAGAAGGAATACTGCTTGGAAGCTATTCAAGACAGAAAGGGTGAGTGGAGTATGGGTTAAACATGCATGCACCCTGCTCACAAGGTCTCCGGTCCCATCCCTCTTGGTAGAAGGGGGATTTTGTTTTGTTTTTAAAGGGCCATCAGGCTAGCTCTACATATTTGCATGGAACATGTCACGTATAATGTTAGTTGAAAGGGACCTTAGGGGTCTTCTAGTCCAACCCCCTGCTCAGTGGCGGAATCTGCTGCAAAATGTCATTTGGCATTTACATCCCATGGAATTATATCTGCTACGGCTTCAGTGTTCAGGATAGAGCTCTGGTAGATGGTTCCACATGACCTACACTGATGTTCTCCTATCCAGGTATACTCACTGGTTTATGCATACATCTCCATTACACTGTTCCTGCCACAAGTATAACCTTACACAAAAATTCAGATACAGGGTTCAGAATAATGCAGGCAAATGATGTGAACAATCAAATCATTTATAAAATTATTTGGATTGGATGCAGAATGTTTATTTTTAAATATTAGGGCCTCAGAGCAAGAGCAGGCAGTGGCACTGAAGCATAATGATGCCTACCCTAATTCAGTTAGTATGATTATTTGTTATGAATGTATACAGTACCATCTATTGTATCTTATCTGGCACTCTACAGAATTTAGAAAGTTAAAAAATAGAAAGGTCCCTGCTCCCAAGGAGCTCCCAATAAAAACTGGCAATAGAGAAAACAGAGGATGCAGAGAGTCATCAAAAAAAGATCAGGAGTAAATGTATTTTCATGTAGAAAGCCAAGTGCTGTGTGTCCCTGCTGAGACCCTGAAGGTGAAAAGTACAGGGACCTCATCTCTGCCTGTTCCTGCAGCACCACACCATGGTTTGGACACAATTCAGCCATTTTGTCAACCCTAAATAAAGTTAGGAACATAGGAAGCTGCCATATACTGAGTCAGACTGTTGGTCCATCTAGCTCAGTATTGTCTACACAGACTGGCAGCAGCTTCTCCAAGGTTGCAGGCAGGAATCTCTCTCAGCCCTATCCTGGAGAGGCCAGGGAGGGAAAATGGAACCAAGATGCTCTTCTCAGAGTGGCTCCATCCTCTAAGGCAGTGGTTCCCAAACCAGGAGCCTCCAGAAGATATTGCTGAACCATATCCTGACATCTCTTTAATATCTGCAGAAGTTCAGCAGGTTTAGCTCCTTATGAACATATGAAGCTCCAACCGACCTAACTCAAAATTGTCTGCACATGAACAGCAGTTTTTCCTAGAGTCTCGGGTGTGGACTTTCTCCCAATCCTGCTGCTGCTTTATTATTATATACTAGCTGAACCCGCACAGAGCATCTGTGCGGTAGTTCACATCCTTTTTGGGGTTAGTTGGGAGAATTTGTTTGGCTGGTCCCCCCGCACAACAGCTCTCTTGCTCGCTCTGCCCCCCCCCACACCGCCTCTCTTGCTCGCTCTGCCCCCCCACCGCCTCTCTCGCTCGCTCTGTCTCACCCCCAACGTGCCTCTCTCGCTCTGTCTCCCCCGTCTTGCTCGCTCTGTCTCTCCCCCGCGCCTATCTCGCTCGCTCTGTCTCCCCCCCCGCGCCTCTCACGCTCGCTCTGTCTCCCCCCGCGCCTCTCTCGCTCGCTCTGTCTCCCCCGCGCCTCTCTCGCTCGCGCTCTCTCTCCCCCGCGCCTCTCTCGCTCTCTCTCCCCCCGCGCCTCTCTCGCTCTCTCTCCCCCCGCGCCTCTCTCGCTCTCTCCCCCCCACGCCTCTCTTGCTCGTGCTCTCTCCCCCGCACCTCTCTCGCGCTCTCTCCCCCGCGCCTCTCTCGCTCGCTCTCCCCAGCGTCTCTCTCGCTCGCTCTGTCTCTCCCCCGCGTCTCTCTCGCTCGCTCTGTCTCTCCCCCGCGTCTCTCTCTCTCGCTCTCTCTCCCCCCGCGCCTCCCTCGCTCTCTCCCCCCCCCCGCGGCTCTCTTGCTCGCTCTGTCTCTCCCCCCGCGCCTCTCTCGCTCGTGCTCACTCTCCCCCCACGCCTCTCTCGCTCTCTCCCCCCCCCCCCCGCCGGCACCTCAATCGCTCGCTAGTCTGCAGCCACCACCAGTCGCCAGGCCAGGCCCGCCATGCGTGGGCTGGACAATTCTCCTCCTCCTGGGTGTGCCAGCCAATCAGGCGCCTCTGCAGCCCAGCCAATCAGCTGGGCTGCCAGACGCATTTTCCCCAGGCACACCTAGGAGAAATATATAGATAGATTAGAACAGCCCTGCTGGATCAGGCCCAAGGCCCATCTAGTCCAGCATCCTGTTTCACACAGCGGCCCACCAGTGTGGAATAGAATATTCCCTTTTTTAGAGTTGGAAAGGACATTGGAAGTATTTCAGTCCAACCCCTTGCTATGCCCAGGGCGTCTCCTTTAACTAGAGACAGCAGGGATTGAAATTGGGAGCTTCTACCAAAAGAAAACCACAGGGCTCTGTGGGCGCCCGGAGTCGAAATCAACTTGACGGCACACTTTAACTTTAGGCAAAATATGTCCTCTACCAACGACGCTATAGCTTCCCCCCTACAGCAGAGAAGGGCAGGCCTCAGGCTTGTGGTGTAACTGGACTTTACCAGTGGAGTTTACTTTCGGTTTTTTTGCTTTTACTACTACCTCGAGTCCACGAAATCATGGCAGGGTCGTGTGGATGTAATGCTCAGAATTCAGCGAGAGGAGGGTGCCTCTGAGCATACAATCTCAGCCTAGGAAATTGCTTTCAGCGCCAGCTCACATTCGTTTCGCGCAAAACCCCATTCCTGGTTTTCCGCCAGGCTTTCTTGCAATTAAAGCCGGATTTAGGAAGAAGACATAGGGGTGGGGTGGAGAGAAAGTTGATTTGTTTGCTGTCATGGTTAAACAATTGGGAGGCACGATCCCTTGCCAATACTGCACACCTACCACCTGGCAGATCTATAGGCATTATTTTTGAAAAGCCGCAGGTTCGTGGATAGCCCCTCAGCTCTGCAGTGCCCCGCTGCCGGTAAGAAACACCATCCCAGTTCCAGGGCGCATAATACCCATGAATACCCGAAGTCTCCTGCCCAGTCTCGACCTTGAAGAAGGTGGAAGGAAGATGACCTGCAGTGCCTCCCTCCATCCTCCCAGAGGCGCTGTGGCGAAGCTGAAAAACTCTGCAAGGTTCGAGCTCCGTCCGACGGACACTCTTGCCCCTTCCTGCTCTGCTTTCCTCTCTCCCTTGCCAGGGGAAGGGCGGAGGATGTCGCTTCTGCTGAAAGATGGCGGCGGCAAGGAGGAGTCTCCTGCAGAGCGTGAGCAGCCGAGCCTATTCCATGGGGGGGGGGGGGGGCTGGGAGTGGGGAGCCAAAGAGAGGGAAACACTTTTTCTACACATCCCCCGGTTCAAGGGGAGGGTTGCGGGGTGCCCGGGCCTTTCTGCTTTCTGGGGAAGGGGTGGCCCCTGTGGTTGGGGACAGGAATGGTACTCTTACAGGCAAGAGAGGGGCGTGTGTCTGTGCCAGGAAAGGCATCTGTTTCTTCCATTGAGGGTGACCCTATTCAAAGGCCAGAAAAAAAAAAAAGGGTTTCTGGGCTGTTCATAACTGTATAGAAAGAGGCATTTTGGTAGGTGCCGCCTGCCAAGCTGAGATGAGAAAAGCAGCACCTGCTGAAATTCCCTCTGTTACACAGCGGTGAAAGAGGCAGGAGTGCCTGTCCTCCTTTGCTTCTGGTGACTTTATTCCTGCACCCGGGTAGTTGCAGAGAGTGTTGGATGTGTGTAAGAGTGTCAGTGCCTGACCCTAAAAGGGCTCCTGTGTCTCTTATGAGTTTCTTGCAGAGAGGAATCGGGTGTTTAAATTATGGGAGGAATTAGGAAAGACAGAGGAATGAAGTCCGCAAGCTGGATTTCCATCAGGTTTAACCAAATCATACCCCCCCCCACACACACACCTTCTAAAAATAGTAGCTGGGGGCCATCACAAAAGATCAGGGGGCTGGGCCAACTCTGATCCCCTTGTAATGGGGGATCACGACTGGGAAATGTCACAATGCAGCTTCTCCTGCAATTGCAGTCCTGTGGTGGGGGAAACTATCTGAAAAAACTTTCTAAGATTGGGTTTGGGGCCAGGTAATCTGAATGCATGTCAGGAATGAATTGCCCCAATGAAGGAATATAAAGCTTACATTTCTTTTCACGGTGAATAGGGAAAGTGTAAAGAGAGATAGTTTTCCTGACGTTTGATGTTCAGAGTGTGGTCTGTACAGGCAGCACAAGGAAAAGTAATATACCTGCTTCAGGAAACTGAGGAAAGGAAGAACTTTTGTGGGAGTGCAAGGAGAGCAAAATAGCCTGCCTGGTTAATACTGATTGATTGATTAAGTGCCATCAAGTTGGTGTCGACTCTTAGTGACCACATAGATTCTCTCCAAGATGATCTGTCATCCACTTGGACTTTCTCTCACTGGTGCATTCATTGCTGTCATAATCGAGTCCATTCACCTTGCTGCTGGTCGTCCTCTTCTCTTTCCTTCAACTTTTCCCAGCATTATGGACTTCTCAAGGGAGCTGGGTTTTCACATAATGTGTCCAAAGTATGATAGTTTGAAAGTGAAAAAGTGCACACCCAGTGTAGCCCATCAGGTGTGCTCATTTTGCATACCTGGTCCTCGCCATTCTCGTATGATCTACCCAAGGTGGTTCCTCATCTTTGCACACTACAAAGGTGCACAGTGGGGCTAGGTGAAGGCTGCACTATACATGTACCCCAAAAGGGAGGGTGTTGGTGCAGGATTCTTCACATTGTATGTGCTTTTTAAGGGAACTTATCCTCAACTTCGATAGTAGTGCTAAAATGCTGATCCTAAAACAAACCCCTGTACAAATGTGTCTCAGCTCAGGTGTCTGTACAAGGAAAATCATAAGGGAATTTCCAGACAAAAGCTGCACCATTTGTGGCCCATCAAGCTGAATGCAACCACTCAGCCATGTATGGTGGCTTATCGGCAGCTAGATCTGGGTTCACAAAGGAAGGGGCCATATCTTGTCTCTGACATGCTGAGCTATGGAGGTGCTTGGGTGCCTCTGCAGCCCTGGCCAGCTGTGGAGATGAGCCCATCCTCCCCACAGCGTTGAGGAGGACGACAGGAGCTCATCCCTGCAGCCTGACTGATTCACCAGAGAGAGGAGAGGCATTCACTCTAGGGAGTGACTTTGTAGACCCAGCTAGATAAAACCTCCTGGCTTTGTTGGGACAGAAAAAGCAGTGACCTTTCAAACATCTGGCAAGCCGCACTAAAACATGGGCTGTGTTCAGATTGGTGGTTAGTTGTACAGGTCTGTTCCAAATGTTGGCTTTTCCCAGTAATCATAGTGTGTCTGTGAGTTACAGGCATGCTGCCATGTTGGGTACCCACAAGCAAGAAGGGTATTGGCCCTCTCCTCCTGCCGAAAACTGCTGGTCCAAATATACCGACAGGATCAGCAGCGGGGAACAGCAGTGGCTGAGCAAAACTAACGGCAGTTGTTTCAAAGCCATATAAACAGATTCCGCTTTTATGAAGTATTTCCTGTAGTGTTTCTTGGGAAGCTGACCTCTGGAAGGATTCTCTCATTGTTCTGTGGGAGGGCAGAATGATGTCAGTTCTTCCCAATGTACGAGTTCCTTTCTACTCTTTATTGGAAATGTAATTTTACCCTTTCATCTTTTATAGAGAGGCTTCTTACAGCCCTGCTGTTTTGTAAATAGTGGAGAGTCAGGGCTTCCTGAACAGTAACGATTCAGAAAGCATAAGGAAAGAGCTAATGTTAGTAGCTCTTCATGTATGCACCAAAAATATCAAAATTATGCATGATGCAAGCTCAGCTGTTTTATTATTTTATTTGAAGACAAATATAAGCCAATATACAAACAGCAGTAGCCAAATCTTTACAGAGCTCTTGCATTCTCCAAACACTCACTTGTACATCTAGTGAGACTATTGTAAGAATTTATTATCACTTAGGAATTCTCCTATTATCTTAGAAATTCAGCAGTTCAAGGAAGCACAACTGTTATGGCAAGAAAGCTAGAATTCTCATCTCCAGTTACAATAATTAAAAAGCAGGAATATTCTTTTACTGTGCTCTGCAGCTCAGAGTGCACATACTCAACACCCAGTGTTAGATATTTATGTGTTTTGCTTAATTTGAGGGGAGGGGTTGAGTCAAGGAGCTCAAAGAAGCAAGAACAGCGTAACAGTAGAAGGGGGAGAGAGAGATGAGTGAAACATTGACTGAATTAAGAGTCAATGTAAAATTAAGGAATTAAGATTCAATGTTAAATTAAGGGATCTGGTGGGAAAGGAGACTCGATAGGGGTTTGTCAGATAATTTACTGTAGTATCTTAACTGAGAGCATAACATTTCAACCTCTGCACAATTGTTATTCCTGCTTCACCGGAAGTCCTATGGGGATTCTTTCCTGTCTTTTCCAGGAGCAGCAAACAAGCTGGACAGATGACTTGCCCCTCTGCCAGCAATCTGGTGTGGGTTCAGCCCCAAACCGTTCCTACACAACAGATGGAAAGGGGATAGAAATTCACCCCTTGGAGGACAACTGGTTAAAATTCAGGTAAGAAGCCTGCAGATGTGTTTGAAGTGGTTCAGTGACATTCCTGGCAGCCTTCCTAACAAGCTCACCTTAACATGGATGTTTTTCACACAGCAGGCTTTACTGTGAGGCTTTACTGCGACTTCGAAGTTGCCCCCAAAAATTGACGCAAAAAGTGGATTTTTCTTTTACTCTGGATATAGATCGGGCTACACTCTTAATGTGCAATGAAAAACCTGAATCGTGTGTGATGTGCTCCCTGATAGCTCACAGGGACCCCCGGGGTAAATCTGGCTGATATGTGAATGCACACCCTCCATTCTGGAGGAGACGCGAGCTAAAAGCCCTGTGTGAAAAATGCCCTCGTGATACTTATTGCATGTCCTTATTCCTGCTCCTTCCAGGCCACACACAATGAATGCTGCTCTCTTAACCTGTTCATTCTGGCTCCCTTTGGCAGGAGTGAGAACAACTGCTATCTCTATGGCGTCTTCAATGGTTACGATGGCAACCGGATCACCAACTTTGTAGGGGAGAGGCTCTCTGCAGAGCTTCTACTGGGACAACTGAATGCAGACCACGATGATGCTGACGTGCGCAAGGTCCTGCTGCAGGTAATGGAGTTCTGTCTCTGGAGGCATCTAGCATGGGTTCATGCCCCTCTCTTGCAGCACAAGGCACAAGAGGATCTGGGTGAGGAAATAAGTGATAGCAGGCCCTTTATCTGAAGGTATAGGTAGTACCCTCTTTAAGCTCTGTGTTCTACACCTGCTGTTCCTCATGTCTATATAGGTGGCTACCTGGGGTTGTAGGCTTCTTGCTGCCAGAGATGGGAAAGGGTTTCCCTTCTCAGTGTGGAATAGCTTCTTGCTGCTCAGAAACTGCTGGAGCAAAAGAAGAACATATCTAGATGGGATCTTGTGTATTAAGGAGAGAAGGAAGCTTGAGACTGTTCTGAGAGCATATGATGCAGCTACCTTGCCAAAGCTAGGCAGGTCCGGGTCTGGTCAGTGCCTGCATGGGAGAGACTGCCTGGGAAGCCCCCAAGAAGATCCTTGCTGGATCAGTCCCGAGGCCTGTTGGATCCAGCATCCTGTTTCTCACAGTGACCCACCAGAAGCCTCTGGGAAGCCCACAAGTAGGAGATGAAGGCATGCCCCCTCTTCTGCTGTTGCTCCCCTGCAACTGGTACTCAGATGCATAGCCCATAGTATGCTGCTTTGAGTTCCACCATGGAAGAAATGCAGGATGTAAATATAAAACATCAATAAATGCACAAGGAAGGTTGCACAAGCAGGGTAACTTTAGACCATTCCAAGAGCCCTTGAAAAATTTGTGAAATTTATGTAGTAATTTGAATATGACAAATACTTATATACTGCTTTCAACAAAAGCTCCCAAAGCACTTTACATAAATATAAATAAAATGGTTTCTTGTCCCCAAAGGGCTCACAATTTAAAAAAGAAACATAAGATTCATAAGAAAAGGAAACATCCCTCCAAATCCACTGGAGGGATGTTGTATTGAGGATGGATAGTGTTTTGTTCTCCCCCTGCTAAATAAAGAGAACCATCACTTTAAAAGGTGCCCCTTTGCTCAGTTAGCAGGGTGCTGAAGCATTGTGCTGGAAGAAATGCATTTGATAGATTGCCATAAAACAGGTTCTACAAAGCTTCTACTGACTTGGTTTTGGGCTCCCTCCAGGCTTTTGACGTGGTGGAGAGGAGTTTCTTGGATTCCATTGATGATGCATTGGCAGAAAAGGCCAGCCTGCAGTCCCAACTGCCAGAGGTAACATCTGACTTAAACACACACACACACACACACACACACACACTGGAATGTAGGGTGTATTCAGTGATATATTTCTCTTTCTTTGAGGACACTTTCAGCCTGTCAAATTCATTTGAAGGTAGGGGAAACAATCTCACTACCATTTCTGGTGTTTTCATTTTTTAAATTGTCCCCTTTTGTTGATGGCCTCGGAAGCACATAATGACAGAGCAATTAAGGACTTTACTTGCCAGAGCTGATGTAGATCATATAGGCATGGTGAAGGGCATAATCTTTGGTCATTTTTAGCCTACTTTCCAGTAGGCTTATGAAATCACTTGGCATTTTCTGTGTGCCCCCCCCCCCGGTCAACTTTGCAACGCCTGGACCAATATGAACCAAATTGGGTACAGTTGTAGGGACGCCTCAGCGGCGTAGTTTGTGATGACATCATCCATCCTGATCCAAGATGGTGAACACATACACTTTTGAGGTGCAAGTGGGCGAATTTGTGAACCACCTAACTGATTTGAACCAAACTTGCTACTGCTATAGAAACACATAGGGATGCCCAAATGGCATGGTGTGCGATGATGTTATCCACTCCAATTCAAGATGGTGGCCGTGTGAACATCTTTGGCACAAGCCGGCTAATTTGTGGACTGTATAACTCTTTTAAATCAAATTGGGTACAGTTGCAGTGAGTGACACACAGGGACACCTTAATGGCATAGTTTGTGATGATGTCATCCACACTGATTCAAGATGGTGAATGCATAAACTTTTGAGGCGCAAGTGGGCTATCTTGTGAACTGCTTAACCAATTTGAACCAAATTTGCTACTGCTGTAGGGACACATAGGAATGCCCCAATGGTGTAGTTTGTGACGATGTCACCCACCCCAATCCAAGATGGTGGGCATTTAAACTTTTGAGGTGCAATTGTACTAACTTGAGGACTGTCCAACCGATTTGAACCAAATTTGGTCCAGTTATAGTGAGTGACACATAGGGGCACCTCAATGGTGTAGTTTGTCATGATGTCATCCACCCCAGTCCAAGATGGCGGACGTGTAAACATTTGAGGCGCAAGAGATCTAACTTGTGGACCTCGATTTGAACCAAATCTAGTCCAAGTTTAGTTCAGTTCCTTTCCTTGTGAAAGGAAAGTAGGCTGATTAGTTTTTACTAGAACAACTTGTTTAGTTTATGCACAAAATTGCACCCTTGCACTTTCCAGTACATAATCTAGAAGAAATACAATCCCTTCATTCTTTGTCCATAATAACTAAAGTGATTTTGGATCCTTGCTTCCCCTCTAAGTGAAGCCTTGTAAAAGGGGAAGAAAAACAACCCTGATCATCAATACAGTAGTGTGGTTAATGGTGTTTAGGAACAACTAACTTTAATTAATGAAGTACAGCTCCTTGTCTGTTTTGTCCTGGTGTTTTCTCCAGAGCCTTTCAAAAGCTGTACAGTTGTTTTGAGGTGTATATATAGAAAATACCAGATATGTATATGTGTGTGTGTCCGATAATTGTTAGATGTAACGCAACCCTGTGTTCTAGGGAGTCCCCCATCACCAGCTACCATCCCAGTACCAGAAAATCATGGAGCGGTTGAAGGCTGTAGAAAAGGAAATCTCTGGAGGAGCCATGGCTGTTGTGGCAGTCATTCTTAACAACAAACTCTACATCGCCAATGTAGGTGTGTGCCTCTTTGACACAGTTTGATTTGGGCGTTTCCTGGGAAATGAAGAGTAGGACAGCTGGATTACTTCATCTTCTTTGTACCAGAGCAGTTCTTTAGAACTTGAAATAATAAATTTTCCTGGGAAAGTAGGGAAGGGATGGTGCTTTTGTATTCACAAGCTCTATTTCCTGGTTTTGCCTCAGAGTTGTGATAGTGGGTTGCATCAAGGGTGTGTGTAGGTTTTCCAGTTTGCCCCTCTTGTTCCTCTTTTCTCTTTCTTCGCATCATACTCTCCTCCTCCGCAGGAACAAACCGGGCCCTCTTGTGCAAATCGACAGTTGATGGGCTGCAAGTGACACAACTCAACATGGATCACACTACAGAGAATGAGGATGAGCTATTCCGTTTTTCCCAGCTGGGTGAGTACTGTGTTCCAGGAAGAGCAGAGGGGTGGGCCTCAAGGCACAGCTGAGCCAGTAGAAGAAAGGGGTGTGGGTGTGGCGTGCAGAGCATCACGTTCTTTGGTTGGCAGTCAAGGAATGTCTGAACTAGCAAGTTAAGATGATTAATCTCCTTCCACAGGGGGTGCATAGCAGGATACCTGAATGTCAGAAATGTCTAACAACTGAGGAAAGGGGTTTGTTGCCATTATGAGCTGGGAAGTCACTTTTGTCTTCTATTTTGCAACTTCACCTGCATTATTCTTAGTGACTCAGAATGTGTTACAATTCAAAACACACTATCAAAACTTTAAATATCTTCTTGCATATGTCTGTGTGAACAAAATCCAGTTGCTGTTAAAAGTCCTGCTCATACCTGGCCGGCATTTAAGAATGCAATCCTGAAATCATTCACTAGGGAATAATGCCCAAAGAACAGAGTACAAAGAACAGATTCTGAGTAGGATACTGAAAACATAAAAGAGTGTAGGATTGCCTTGAAAACTTTATTTTTATTTTATCACCCTCTGGAAGAAGGAAGTTTTAAAAGGGGAGGCGTGACATCCAGGAGTGCCTCTTCCACTTAGGCAGCTCTCTACTGAAATGGCAAGATGGGAAGCGTCTCCAAACCTATCCACAGAAAGTCTTTTATCTTGGTTTTAGCCGAGCAGCATGTGCTTGGAAATAGTTTTTGATAGGAACATAGGAAGCTGCCTTATACAGAGTCCTAGCATTGGTCCCTTTAGCTCTGTATTGTCTACACTGACTGGCAGCAGTTCTCCAGGGTTTCAGGCAGGAGTCTCTCCCAGCCCTACCTGGAGATGCCAAGGATTGAACCTGGGGCCTTCTGCAGTGCAAGCATGCAGATGCTCTTCTAGTGAGCTATGGCCCTATCCCCTAAGCGCTCACATGTAGGCACTCATCCAAATGCAAACCACAGGGGGCCCTGTTTAGCAAAGGGGACAATTCATGCTCACTACCACAAGACCAGCTCGCTTCCCCAATGAAGACTGTATTTTCAGAGGCAAAAAATCCACTCTCCCCTGCCGCTCGATTGCAACACCTGCGAGTTTCACTTACAAAGAGCTCCTTATTTCATAGATTTAGTTGGTGGGAGCAAATCTGGATACCTGTGGTTCTTCCCTAACCCTCATACACCCATGTTTCCTGCTTGACCAGGATCACCAGCCAATCCTGGTTAAATGCTGGTTAACCACAGCAATTTAAGTGGGGTTTCCTGGGAATTCTGGGTTCTCATGGTATATTCTGTGAAAGCACCTGGGGCTTGCCACTCACAGTTAACTCTTGAACTGTACTCATTCTCATCCTGAGAATGCAGCCAGGGACATAGAAGCAATGGCAGAGTGCATGCATGCAGACTCTCTTTTCCTGATTAAGAATTACTGGCAGAAAGCTATTCTCTGTCACTCCCTCCCTGCTAGCCCCTTGTGACTTGCCTCATTCATTAGCTTTTCTTGCCGGTTGACATGCCCATTTCAACTGGCTGCATTTTCCTCTTCCTAACATGGAGTGCAGACACAGGAAATTCAGCATATGCACCAAAACCAGTTTGCTGATTTCTTTTTGTCTGGCAGGTTTGGATGCTGTGAAGATAAAGCAAATAGGCGCCATCTGTGGGCAGGAGAGCACGCGGCGCATTGGAGACTACAAAGTCAAATATGGTTACAGTGATATTGAACTTCTGAGGTGAGGCAAGCCTTGATGTGCAGTCTTATTTTGCTTACCCGGCTTTTACTTTAAAGACCCGTCCTTCTGCCTGTCTCTGTTGCTCTCTTCAGTACTTACTCAGTTTTTCTTTTGAAGTGCTGCAAAATCAAAACCGATCATAGCAGAGCCTGAAATCCATGGAGGGCACCCACTAGATGGAGTCACAGGCTTTCTTGTTCTAATGTCTGAAGGGCTCTACAAAGCTCTGGAAGCAGCTCATGGGCCTGGGCAAGCCAATCAGGTAAGAGCTCTGGAGCCATTTGAAGGGGCTGCTCCATTTTAAACTTCTTCATAGGAACAGAACAGCCCTGCTGGATCAGGCCCAAGGCGGCCCATCTAGTCCAGCATCCTGTTTCACACAGTGGCCCACCAGATGCCTCTGGGGAGCCCACAGGCTGGAGCTGAGGCCATGCCCTTCCCTCCTGCTGTTACTCCCCTGCAACCGGTACTCAGAGGCATCTTGCCTTTGAGGCTGGAGGTGGCCTATAGCCCTCCAACTAGTAGCTGTTGATAGACCGCTCCTCCATGAAGTTATCCAAACCCCTCTTAAAGCCATCTAGGTGGTTGGCTGTCACCACATCTTGTGGCGAATTACATCTGCATAGTATGCTTCGGATGTACGCACCTGTTAGATCTGCACTCTGTCCTCGAGCATGTGAATCATCAGTCCACAGTTTCCCTCTGGGTAACCTGATGATTACAGAAACAAATTTGTGTAATAGTTGCAAGTACTTTCCATCCAGAGCCCACAGGAAGACAAATGGTGATAGGACTGTCGCTCGGTGGTTGAGCTTTGCATGCAGAAGGTTCCAGGTTCAATCCCTGGCATCTCCAGGCAGGACTCTGGCCTGAAAACTTAGAGAGCTGCTGCCAGTCAGTGTAGCTGATACTCAGCTAGATAGACCAGTGGTCTGACTTGGTATAAGGCAGCTTCCTATGTTCATTGAGATGCAAAGGATTTCTGGGCCTACTTTTTCCTAAAGAAAATGATCCTTTCTCTGTCCATCAAAAGGTCATTCCACCAGGAGGTCGAGCGCGTGATTTCCGTCTTGCTGGATCTGTGGTACTTATTTTGCTCCACGGAGTAAAAACTGTGGGGTTTCCCCTCTCCTTTTGCCTTTTCCAGTGATTCTTCAGGAAAGGGAGTAGGCAAGGGAAACTGCACTTTATGAGAAGGGCCGCGTGTTTCTCAGTTCCCCTTTCTCAGTTCTGCAGTGCCTGCAGCAGAGGGAAGCAATAACTTATGTATGCCTTGGGTGAATTGCTTTGTTTATAGGAGCCCTGTGAATGCTCTCTCTCTTAAAAGCACCACGTGTCTTTCAAGAGATTTGATGAAAGCACCCTAGAGAAGTCATATTAGGTTACCTACTGCAGCCTGACGTATTAGGTGCCCTTCAGCATCTTGTCCCATTTTAAGCAACTGCTTTGTAGCTGGAGAATGTTTTGAAGGTCCCAGCTGCATGGATGAGGCTTGATGGCTTTGTTTTGTTCATACATTTATTTATATGAAAACATCTCTCACTTTTCTCTCCTGAAGACGGCGCACACCCCCTTCCTAGCAGGGTGCCTGTGGTCAGGACTCATCCAGTCAGCCATCTGGCTGAGTCATTTCAACCTTGCCCCGGGTGCAAAGGAGCTGCTCTTGGATAAGCAGCATCTACGTGGCTGGGAGAATGTCAGAAGGGTCTGAGTCATCGCAACGGCTTCAAAATCTATTCCTCCACTTTTTCTTTTCTAGGAGATGGCAGCGATGATTGCCACAGAATTTGCCAAGCAGACCTCATTGGATTCTGTGGCTCAAGCAGTTGTGGATCGAGTGAAGCGTATTCACTGTGACACGTATGCCAGTGGTGGTGAACGGTCCAAGTTCTGCTCTCGACATGAGGACATGACACTGCTGGTGAGGAATTTCGGGTATCCACTGGGTGAGATGAGCCAGCCCATGCTGACCCCAACACAAGGTATGGGGGAGGTCAATGGGGTCTGTCTGTCTGTGAGAGTGCAAGACTACTTTGACCAGCCAGTGATTATCTATTGCCTGATAAGATAAACATCACACTGAAAAAAACTGAGGCATCCACTTTCTGAGTTTCCAGTATATCTTATGATATTGTGTTGCAGAAGCCAGGAGGAACTCAGAGAGAGGGAGTTCTATAAGCTACTATTCTAGGAGTGGCCCCAGTGAGGCTCTCCAGCTGCTGGTGGACTGCAACTTCCAGCCACCATCTGTTAGGAGGAGAGTTGGTCTTGTGGTAGAGAGCATGGGTTGTCCCCTTTGCTAAACAGGGCCCCCCTTATTTTGCATTTGAATGGGTGTCTACATGTGAGCACTGTAAGATCTTCCCCTTAAGGGATGGGGCCGCAGCTCAGTGGTAAGAGCATCTGCTTGCATGCAGAAAGGTCCCAGGTTCACTCCCGGCATCTCCAGGTGGGACTAGGAGAGGCTCCTGCCTGAGACTTTGGAGACCTGCTGCTAGTAGACAATACTGAGCTCAATGGATCAGTGGTCTGACTCAGTCAAAGGCACCTTCGTCAGTTCCTATGACGAGAGTTGTAGTCCAGTAATAGCTGGAGGGCTTCAGGTTAGCCACTCCTGCACTATTTCATGGGGTAACGGGTTCATGGTTATTCGGGGTGCCCAGGAAAACTCTCAACTATAGCCTGACACCGATATTAGGGGTTTTGAAGTCTCCCACCCTTCCTTGCTGCTGTTATGTGTGTCCTTCTTATACTCCACTTCTCAGGAGGCCGTGTTTATCCTGTGTCAGTGCCATACTCCAGTGCCCAGAACACAAGCAAGACCAGCGTAACGTTATCCCTTGTCATGCCTTCCCAAGGCCAGATGGTCAATGGTGCCCACAGTAGCTCCACCTTGGATGAAGCCACACCCACCCTCACTAAGTAAGTGTCCCATGCTCAGGCCGTAGCATTTTGCGCTCCTTTCTATGGGAGGCAACATTTCACTTTCTCTGTGACTGGTCCCGACACCACACATTGCAGTCCTTTCAGTCTGTAGCATGGCCTTCATGGTCCTATCCACGTCCTTCAGGCATGGAGTTGCTGCCATTTGTATCTGAATCTCAGTCATTCGGTCTCACTCATGTAGCTCCGTGTCATTGTAACTCTCTATAATTGGTGCGGCCGTAGCTCAGTAGCTCAGGGAGAGCATCTGCTTTATATGCGGAAGGTTCCAGGTTCAGTCCCTGACATCTCCAGGTTGGGCTGGGAAGAGACTCCTGCCTGTAACTTTGGAGAGCTGTTGCCAGTCAGAACAGACAATACTGGACAAATTGGGCATGTGTGGCGGTCTCCAAAATGGCTGTCACGACGAGGTGAGGCTTGAGCTGATGACTGCCAGAACAGGGCGATTTGAGGCAGAATGAAGGCCTGCAGGAGGTGGGTGGGGGACCTCCAGAGACCCTCCTGTGGCCTCGGGCAAGCCCCCTGGAGGGGCTAAGTACCCCCCAAAAATTTGTTTGACAGAAAAAGCTCGCAATGCCCCCCCGCACGGGTGTGTGTGTGTGTGTGTGTGTGTGTTCTCAGCTTGACATCGAGCCATCAAACTGAACCAGTTCAGTGTTGAACCTTTTTGACATCAAACTAGTTTGCACATCCCTACCCTGCACTAATGTCACTCAGCCACCTCATGGTAGGCCCTTGTAAGCTACTAAAGATCTGCTATCCTAAGCAGCCACTTAGGAGGCATCTACAATGATCCAGATAGGGCGAGGGACCTGCATTACATGGAGAGCAGGTAGCTGTATGTGCGATGTCGGTTGTGCTGATTGAAATAAAAATGTGCCCCTCCCTTCTTCTTTGTCGCATCTACAGTCAAAGCCCAACTGTGACCCTCCAGTCTACCAACACTCACACGCAGAGTAGCAGCTCAAGCTCCGATGGGGGTTTGTTTCGTTCCCGTCCCTCCCACTCTCTCCAGCCGGATGAAGATGGGCGTGTTGAGCCCTACGTGGACTTTGCAGAGTTCTACCGCCTCTGGAATGTGGACCACAGTGAGCAGGGAGTACTCACTGTGTCATAATACAAGGAGTTCAACCTCTGAGGACTCCTATCACAGGGGACAATGGAGCCTGAGGAGATGGGAACAACGTCACCTGGCTGGCCACATTCTTCCATAAAGCATGACCCACTTTTGGGGACAAGACTCATGTTGAGACAACCTGTCTCAACTGATTGCTGATACCGTCTTTCTCATTTGCTAGGGGCATGCGCGCACACACTGCACCCATTTCTAATTGTCTCTTCCACTGTGAAACCTTGTGGGCATTAGAGAGGGTTATGGACCCTTCCTGCACCTCTAGTATTATAGACCGTCAGCAATCAGGGCTCAGTTGTGGAGAAGACAATAACAAAGTGCCCATAAAGGAACAGACAGTCCGTGTGTGCACATTGCTCTTCAAGATTTAGGTCTGGAAAGATGGCATCTTGTTACTGATGTTTTAACGCCATGGAAGATACCTCTGTTCTGCAGAATAAACTGTAAATTATACCTACTCCCCTCTCCATTTTTGTGTGGCACTTGAATTCACTTGAAGTGAATTCTAGAATGGGTGAAACAATAAGAGAATATGAAATACTCAACTACCTAGGGTAAGGATACTGACAAGTTTGTGCCTACTACTTTCAGTTGGCTTTGAGGCTCCAGTGTTGGAGTTGCCTTGTGAGAGAGCAAGCCTCTCCCCAGCTTCTGAAGTGGGGAAGCCGCTGCATCCTCTCCAGCTGCCTGGATGCCCAGCAGTGTTTCCTCTAAGGCGTGCCCATGCTCACAAGTTTTTTTATGTCCGCTAGTCAATTTTGGATCCCGCTCAGGTTGAATCAGGAATGCCCCATTCTGAATGCATGTGCACACACATTACCTTGATACTGCTGCCCAGAACTAAACTCATTCTGCACAGAGAATTTTTTTTTTTTAAATAGAGATCAGTGGTGCCCAGTATGCTTTTGCCACTGCTAAAGGCCCACTTTGCACCCAGACTTGGAGCAGAGAGAGGCAGGCAGCTACAAGTCTCACTCTCTAGTGAGACTTGTAGCTGTATCTAACTTGGCCTCTGCCTCCTAGCTGGGTGACTAGAAGGACCATTGCTCTGAAGAAGAGGCAGACAACATTCTTTTAATGTATTATTGCATTTATATCCTGTTTTTCTTCATGGAACTTTTGTTGAAAAGCATTATGTAAATATTCATAATCATAGAATTCAAGAGTACCACTGTTACTATGAATATTTATGTTTTAAGACTAAATATTGGTGATCTTCACTATTTTTCAAGTAGGGGCCACTTTGGCAATAAATCTTCAATGCAAGAGCCATTTTCCACTGTGCTGACCTCCGCATAGTACTGCACTTTCCTCAGTGCTTGGAGGGCCCTGTAAGAGCGATGTCAACAGAGCCCTCTCTTAGGAGCTCTGAGGGGAAAGCAAAGGGAAGGGCTACGCTTCCCAGCACTCTGTAAATGCCTTCAAAGATAATGGAGGGACTCCATCTCTCTTGAAGGACACTGGGCAGAAAGCAGTACTGCATGATGGAATGGTGGCCTCGGCTTGGTGCCTGGAGGACTGTGCAGAGTATTCCACTTTGGCTGAATCTTCCTGCAAGCCCAATAAACAATTAGTTGGGGCTGCACGTAGGGTTGATGGGAACTACCACTGCCCCCAGGCCACTACTATCCCTGGATCTTACAGAGAAGAACACTGCTAAATATCCCCCCTATGGCAGGGGTTCCCAATAGGGATGTGCATGAACCAGTTCTGTCCATTCACAGACCGCTGAACCAGTTCGAAAGACCGGTGTTCGAACTGGTTCGAAGGTGTGGCAGGGTAGCTTACGCACGCACGTTGGCCATTTCTGGTATTACACTGACTGGGGCAGCAAGAGGGTATACAGCCACCCCACGACAGTGGCTTTGGAAGCAGTGCCATATGGGGGGGAAACGTGGCGGGTGAGGTAAGGACACCCGCGCCTTAAAGCTACGTCCCCCACCTCCCGGGT
The DNA here is from genome assembly GCF_027244095.1 of Hemicordylus capensis. Lineage (NCBI taxonomy): Eukaryota > Metazoa > Chordata > Lepidosauria > Squamata > Cordylidae > Hemicordylus > Hemicordylus capensis. Next base: position 216,542,070 of record NC_069661.1, on the reverse strand, counting down.
GTGCACGGAACTGGTTCTGTGCACATCCCTAGTTCCCAACCTTGGTTCTCCAGATGTAGCCCAATAACATCTGGAACCAGGTTTGGGAACCCCTGCCCTAGATCACTTGCTAGGTTACAGGAAATGATTCTTTCCGGATGACATTCTGGAAACATTACAGAAGGGGTAGAACAATTTAGCTCTTTCCCTTTGAGACAAAGTAAAGGATACTTTCTGTCTTCTGTGACAGCTACCCTTGTAGCTCTGTGGTAGGCCAGCTTGGCCCTTTGATATCCTGAACTGTATGTTCTACAGTCGATTTTACATTTCCAATTAAATGATTGATTCCCTCTGAAGAAACGTTGAAATCACTGTTTTAGGATCATGCGAATAGCTGCAGTGCAGGGAACATCTAATTTTCTTACTCCTTGTAATGTTGCTGATGGGGATGTACCTTGAATTAGAGATCAAATTCTATTTCAAAAAGTCTCTTAATGTCTTAGATGTTGAGATTAAGGGGCCTTGGTTTCTGTTCTTTGGGATATGGACAAAAGGCATCCGACTTGTTTCAGAGGTGGGAAATCATGTCAGTACAGATCACGTGAGTAGAGCTAGTGAGATCCAATACAGGTGTTGAATAAACACCATCCTCCTTCATGTTTTCATGTATGTCTGGCTAATGAGTGCACCAGTAAAAAAGCTCCACTTACTTTGGCTTTCCTTGGGCTCATGAGGATACCACAGTGATTACCCTTATTTGGAAGGTGTTGACCATGAATTATCCATTTTTGAGTGAAGTTTGCTCTTTTCCTAGGAGATCTTTACAAGCATCCAAATAGTGTGGTGTTAATTTCCCTAGTTAATTCATGACTTGAAAACTTCCCATGGCACTTAGGAACAGACAGCAGGTTAGGGATGAGAAATAACTCTCTTTTTGAAGCAGACTGGATAAAAACAAACTCTGCTTTGCTTAGCCAGTCATGTCTGCCTTAAGGCTAAGAGTGCCATTAAGAAGAGTGACTGACCTGAGGAGCAGTGAGAGGAGGGAAGGAAAATACAAGCCCCTAGCCATGATTGCTACAATGAATCTAATTTAAGGAGGTAGCATAAAGTACGAACTTAGACCTGGATAGAACAATGAATAATTCATAGTCAATTATGCATCGACTAGAAAGAAGCATTGAAAGGGCTCTCCTTCCACAAAATCTGCTTATGCTCATTCTGTGGGAAGCTAGAGGCTTCTTGGGATATCAGATCAATACAGACTGTCCTGAGAGTTGGAAGCTGGTGGTTTGCTCAGATCTAGTACCTGGCTTTCTACTGCTTGGCAAGAGAAATTCTCCTATTTGGCCAACACTGCATCTGGAGAGAGACGCCATAAGAGACAGGAAAACAGACTGATAGGCTAAGGATTTCAACAACAACAACAAATATTTATATACTACTTTTCAACAAATGTTTCCAAAGCGGCTTACATAGAGAAATAATAAATAAATATAAATATATATTTCAGGATCAAATTTATTCATGCATTATGTTTATAGTCTATTATCCTTGGACACATAATGATAGTTGGACTCAAAATAAAATACAGAACAAAGTCCTGCAAGAATATTAAAAGTTACACATGTACAGCCACCTAATTCTGGCTTAGTCCCCACCACCACTGAAAGACAACCCCAAAGGGAAAGTCTTGCAAATCTCTGGATTTTGGCAAACCTCCAAAAGAAGACAGTTCCATAGTTATAAAACCACTGCCTTGACCGAGGCTTCTCAACTGGGTCCCCAGATGTTGATGGGCTCCCATCACCCCCAGCCAGGCCATTGTGGGTGAGGATGATGGGCATTGTAGCCAACATCATTTGTTGACCAAGACTGAGAATTCCTAACAAAGTATCTCTCGGTATGTTCTGGTTAGCAGAGAATGGTGCTTAGATGCTCCAGCCAAGAAGCTTCTCTTGACTGATCTTGTTTGTGGTGGAATGAATGATAGCAAGCAATTAGGGGATACCAGTGCCTCTTGAGTACCTGAAAAGCTTCCGGGAGGTATTCAGTGCCCTCCTGCCTCCCTGCACTGCAGCTGTGCTGTTTGTTCTCCATCTTAGTGTGGTTGCGACCCACTGTAACATCTCTCTTATGCTCAATGTGATGTGATGCTACTGACAGCAAATAAGTAAGAATTCCTTCCATTCAAGCAGTGCCATATGGGGTGCAAACACAAGTTGGGGATGCTGACAGAACAAAAAGAGGACTACTAATGGTTTTGTCTCCGTACTTCGTTCTCTGGAGGGTTAGAATGGAAGGCTGAGGAACCAGGAGATGGCACTAGCACGATACATTGAAGCTGGCCTCCGAGCAGTTTGAAGTAGGCTGGAAATTTGTTTATCAACACCTGTCTGGAAAACTGGAAGTGGGAGTTATTGGCCAGACTCAGGATAAGCAGCACGTGCTACATGGTCAAAAGTCGCTGGTGGGTGGGCTGAATGAGCAGAACAAGCAGCATTGCGTTTCTATTGTGATGTGCAGAAGAAGAAACATGCCCTTCATGCTGTGTAGGTGGCGGTGCTTTTGAGTGCCTAACACTGACGCAGTTGGCTGTACTTTGCTAAAGTCAGTACCATTAGTACTTACGTGCATTAGTACCAGTGATACGTACATGGCCTTTGATTGCTTTTGCTGACTCAGGAACGTTGAGAAATCTACTTGGCTGCCTTACCTGAATGGCATAGGGACAGCTGGGTGGGACCAAGCATGCTGGGGCTTTATCTGCACTAATCCCTTTGAATCCAGCAAGGAAGTGGTGCTGAGCAATGTGCATTGTGCTGAAGCAAGGCCTCCTTTATATGCCCCAGCATTAATTGCTGGTCGTGTCTATTAATTAACCCATCATCAGACTGAGCCATCTTAGAGATTAGCAGAATCTTGCACTGAAGATGTCACATTACTGATGAGTGTCCAAGGGCTGCAGGATTTGTGTTTTGTAACATTAAGCAGCTCAACAACAACAACAACATATTTATATACTGCTTTTCAACAAAAGTTTTCAAAGTGGTTTACAAAGAGAAATAAACAAATAAATAAGATGGCTCCCTGTCCCCAAAGGGCTCACAATCTAAAACAAACATCAGATAGACACCAGCAACAGTCACTGGAGATACTGTGCTGGGGGTGGATAGGGCCAGTAACACTCCCCCTGCTAAATAAAGATAATCACCATGTTAAAAGGTGCCTCTTTGCCCAGTTAGCAGGAGTAACTGCCCATTTACCAGTGTGGTGTAATGGTGAGTGTGTCAGACTAGGACTGGGGAGACCCAGGTTCGTCCCCACTCAAGCAGGAAGCTCATTTAGGTGACCTCATCTCTGTTACTTGCTCTTAGCCTAACCTCTCTTGAGTGTTCCCTCTAACAGGAATTCCCAGATGTTGTTGACTACAACTCCCAGAATCCCCAGCTGCAATGGCTTTTGCTTGGAGATTCTGGGAGTTGTAGTCAACAACATCTGAGAATCCCTATTAGAGGGAACACTGCCTCTCTTCATTGCTTTGGGACACATAGGGACACATTGTTCAGACATTACATTGTACCTGCATTCAGATGATTGTACACTAACATAGTACTTGGGTGGGTTCAAATGTCACGCCTTCAGGGAACGTGTGCTTTTGCCTCTTGATTTGTTATGGGCTGACTTGCAGTAGGAGGTTTTCCAAATGGTGATCTACTCCTGCTTCACTATCCATAGAGTAGGGGGCAGTTCATACAGTGGAGGGATTAACAATGACTTCTGAATCGGAACAGCAAAATACTGTTCATACAGCCAACGGCTTTTAAAATGGCAATTCATGACAATTGGCACTTAATATGTAATGTAAGCGTGTTTTTAAAGTTGCACTTTGGGACGGTGTTGAAAACAACAGTGTGGGATACTCTGGCATTTTTGCTGTGTGGTATGGAGGGACACTGTGGATAAAGCAAAGTGTGGAGGTGTGGCTATCTGCCTGAGAGTGTCTTCAGGGAGCACTGTTCCCTCCAACAGGGGTTCCCAGATGTTGTTCACTACAACTCCCAGCATTCCCAGCTGCAGTGGCCTTTGGCTGGGAATTGTGGGAGTTGTAGTCAACAACATCTGGGACTCCCCAGTTAGAGGGAATAGTGTTGGGGAGTGTTGGCTCCATTTGCCACCCCTCTCAATTCCTAACTGGGCAGACTTGTTTCCTGTGCCCTGCAGTCAACTTCTGGGCAATATATATAATTATTAATTTTTCTCTGGTAATGCCAGTGGTGCACTAGAACAATGGACAGGCAAATCCAAAATCCATAGCAGTTTTCACATACTGTACTGTACTCAAGACTGGATATAATCCAGAAATATCATTCAAACTATCATTTGAATGACAAATTGTCAAATGGTAATGGAAATACAAAATGGCATCTGCAAAGCAATTTTTTTCCTGGATGGCAGTTGTTATTCTCTGAGGCAGAGTTTTTGCTTTTGGTGTGCAACCACACCATTGCAGAATCATGCAAGGACATTTTTTCAAACCAAGTATACGGGGAAAAGGGGTGAGGTGGGTGGGTGAATTTAGAACTGAGTAATGGCTGGGTAGAGAGTTCTGGAATTTGGCACACAGATAGTGAATGATGACTGGACTCTGTGTATTTAATTTCAAGTAAACTGTGCAGTCTATTGATTTTTTAAAGATGTTATTTTTGAATGTCTCGTTATCCCCCACCCCCTTTTCTCTGTTAGTCCAATTTTGGCATACTCTTAAAAAAAACCAAAAACCTCCCTGTCTGGGAAACTTGCACGTAATGTGAACCTGACCTTTCAGATGTCTAGGGATAATAGAGTGGAAGTTGGGGACAAATGTCTCTGGGCTGTGGGACCTGGGTGGGGCTGCCAAGGTGCCCCCTCACTCCCCAGCATACCTGTTCAGCCCCTAGCTCTATTACCCCTTCACTCCCCACCATGATTCCCACTCACTCATCCTGCTGCCAAGGTCAGTGTGCTACTCTGTGTCAGCCACCAGCCCAGATTGTATTTAATACTCAAGAATGAATGCCAACAGTTACCACAGTTTGGATAACCACTGTAACATACGTATGTTTATAAACTCTAACCGCATACATGATGAATGACACATTTCAAGCACTCGGAGCCTTTCTGAGCTGCATTTTAACCCCAGTTTTGCTACAGATCCACTGTATAAGCCACAGTCTCTCATGTATGGTGGTTCAATATCTATAAAAGAAAATAACCATCATGAGAATACTTTGCCTAGCTGTTGCGATCGTAAATTAATCAAGAAATGCATAACACTGAGCACCCTGGGAGTGCTACAGGAACAGTTAATGCATGCAATAGACCATGCTCAGCTACTGAGATATAGTACTTCTCCAAATATGACTTTTCCTGTTCTTAATGGCCAACACTCAGTGCAACCCTCTGGTGATGGAAGGAGGACTGCAATCTACAAGAAGCCTTCAAGGTCCCTGCCTGGAGGCTTCTTTGTGCAACAGTCCAAGCGTGGAGGGGGAGGAGGAAGCAATGTTTGCATCTCTCCGCTCCCTCTAAAAAAAAGCTGTCCACTTCTATAAATATGTCCCTGAGGGTCATGCAGCTCTCAGGGACATATTTATACATGGAAAGAGCTTTTGGAGGGGAGAAAGAGATGCAAACATTGTTCCCCTGTGGGTCCCTCTGTTCCTGGTCCATTGTGTAAAGAAACATTCAGTGCAGGGACTCTGAAGGCTTCTTGTGGCTCCACAGCCGCCCCCCTGTTGCTGGAGGGCTGTGCTGGATTTCTGCCATTATTATTAAACATAAGTTGTGTAATATGTTTTAACAATGGAAAACATTCTCAAAGTGGTTACACAGGGAAAGGTATGAGAAAATGGTTTACTGTCCCCAAAGGCCTTACAGTCTAAGCATGCACACACACAAACGAGACGCCCGCTACAGCCACTGGTGGTGATGCGGGGGCACTATGCTGGATTGAATATGGACAGTTGCTCTCCCCCTGCTAAAGATAAGCACTGCCACTTTAAAGTGCCTCAGCTAGCTTAACAAGGGCTAAGGGATTTGTGAAACCTTGGTGATGGGCCACAGATGTCTGTGAAAAATTGGATCCATCTCACTTGTTGGATTTTAGCTGCTCTGCTAAGGAGGAACAATTTCCTAATGTGGTGCGGAGGGAACGTACCAATATCCTTATAACTTTCTTGGAACACTGGTTTGTCTTCTTTCACTTCTATACTTCCTATACTAGGCAGCCTGCAGGCTCCAGATGATCTCTCTCCCTCTCCCCTCTCCCCTCTCCCTCTCTCCCCTACATGTCCAGAAAGCAAGAGACTCAGGAGCTCTGCACATGGGAAGACACTGAAAGACTACCAACATACTGTATGAAACTAAAAGTTGGAGAAAAGCTGCAGAAGAAGAAATAGAATCTCTACACCAAAATAAAACTTGGACACTTGTGGAACTAACTGCTGGAAGAAAGTCAGTATGCTGCAAATGGGTCTTCAAAACCAAATACAATGGAGAAGGAGACATCGAGAGCTACAAAAGCAGTTTAGTAGCCAAGGGATACTCTAAAAAATATAGTGAAGACTATGATGAGACTTTTTTACCTGTCATGAAGCATACTTCTGTAAGAACACTGCTCAGTATAGCAGCAAGAAAGATGCAAGTTGATCACTTAGATGTGAAAAGGCATTTCTGCATGGAGAAATAGAGGAAGACATCTACATGGAGCAGCCACCAGGAAGGATTTGAAGAACCTGGAAAAGAGAGGCTTGTATACAAACTCCAGAAAAGCATCTATGGCTTGAAGCAAGCTGCTAGAGCAGGGAATCAGAAGCTGAACCAGATGTTACTCAACGAGGGGTACACACAAGGAAAAGTAGATCCCTACCTATACTCGAGATTCAAGAATGATACATGAACTAATATTTTGACTTCTTAGAACAGCCCTGCTGGATCAGGCTCAGGGCCCATCTAATCCAGTGTCCTATTTCACACAGTGTCCCACCAAGTACCACTGGGAAGCCCATAGGCTAAGGCAAGAGCTGAGGGCATGCCCTCTCTCCTGCTGTTGCTCCCCTGCAACTGGTATTCAGAGGCATCCTTCCTCTGAGGCTGGAGGTGGCCTGTAGCCCTCAGACTAGTAGCCGTTGATAGATGTCTCCTCCATAAAGTTATCCAAACCCCTCTTAAAGCCATCTAGGTTGTTGGATGTCACCAAATTTTGTGGCAGAGAATTCCACATGTTGATTATGTGTTGTGTGAAAAAGTACTTTCTTTTCTTGGTCCTAAATTTCTTGTCAATCAGTTTCATGGGATGACCCATGGTTCTAGTGTTATGTGAGAGGGAGAAAAATGTCAATCAACTTTCTCCACACCATGCATAATTTTATAGACCTCTATCATGTCACCCTCGGTCATCTTTTTTCTAAACTAAAAAGCCCCAGGTGTTGTAGCCTTGCCTCATAAGGTGGGGGCTCTAGGGCACTGATCACCTTGGTTGCCCTCTTCTGCACCTTTTCCAGTTTTACAATGTTCTCTTTTTAGGTATGGTGACCAGAACTGTATCCAGTACCCCAAGTGTGGCCACACCATAGTTTTGTATAAGGGCGCTATAATATTAGCATTTTTATTTTCAATCCCCTTCCTAATGATCCCTAGCATGGAATTGGCCTTTTTCACAGCCGCTGCACACACACTGAGTTGACACTTTCAACGTCAATAACCCCAAGCCAAGATCCCTCTTCTGGTCAGTCACCGACAGCTCAGATCCCATCAGCTTATATGTGAAGTTGGGTTTTTTTGCCCCAACATGCATCACTTTAAACTTGCCCACACTGAACTGCAGCATTTGCCATTTTGTCACCCACTCCCCCAGTTTTGGAGAGATCCTTTTGGAGCACCTCACAATCTGTTTTGGATTTCACTATTCTAAATAGTTTGGTGTTGTCTGCAAATTTGGCCACCTCGCTGCTTACTAGATCATTTATGAATAAATTTTAAAAACACTGGTCCCAGTACAAATCCCTGGGTGACCCCACTTCTTATTTCCTTCCATTTAGAAAACTGTCTATTTATACCTACCCTGTTTCCTGTCCTTCAACCAGTTACCAATCCACACATGAGCTTGTCCCCTTATCCCATGACTGCTAAGTTTTCTCAAGAGTCTTTGATGAGGAACTTTGTTGAAAGCTTTTTGGAAGTCCAGGTATACTATGTCAACTGGATCACCTTTATCCACAAACCTGTTGATTACGTTGATGACTTGATTATTTGCTATGAAAAGAAACAAGATAGTCATGAGTTTGTGGAGCACCTAAGCAAAGAGGTAGAAAGGAAATGTGTAATGAATAGTGACTAGAGTGAATGGCGGATTCAAGCCTAGCCTTTGTCTCAGAGCAAGTCCACATGGGGGAAAGAATAATGCTGATTCATTCCCACCATGTTTGCTCAACAAAGGCTGTTCCTTTAAACTTAACCTGGTAGAAAACATGCTGCCACTAGGGATGTGCATAGAACATCCTCAGGGCGGTTTGAAGATGGCGGGGGTGCTGCTTTAAGAGTGGGGGAGGGTGCACTTACCGCTCCTGCTGCTTCCCTCCGCCACTGGCGTCCTTTGTTAAGAAAGCTGATCGGGCCGGCAGTGTACCTCCCTGATGCCCCGTTGGCCAGATATGGCCAGAAGTCCCCAATGCGCACCCCCGCCGTCTCCGAACTGGCAGAACCACTGGTTCTGTGCACATCCCTAGGTGCCACCACAACCTAATTTACAGGGTTTCCCTTCTCCTTAGATTTGGGCGAGTGTCCAGGCAGACCCTCTTCCTCTTAACCAAATGGAAAAATACAAAAACCTCCCACATGAAGCCTACGCATGAGGAGGAAAACATGGTAGTGTGCAGCTGACCAATCAAACTTGAGGCATGTTTGCACCAGAGTAAAACTGCTTTCCATCCCCCCCTTTCCTGAGCTGAAAATCCACTCAAAGAGGCTGGTTAAAATTGTAAAGGGACAAAACGAAAAAGAACCTTTATTCAAAATACTACAGACTGCTTCAGTCCAAGGCTCTCTCTCAGATTCAGTTACACGTAACAGCAAACACTCAGTACTTTACAAGATTACTTCCAAAGAACACTCCACTGGTATTTGTAGTAGCACACTTAAAGATTTTGGTTACTCAATTGCATAGAACATAAATGCAAGAAAATACAAAAGAAAACACCCCCAGTTGTAAGGAACCTTTAAAAGCACCTTTAAAGGTTACAGAGACTTTTGCAGTGCCCTGAATGGAGAAAAAGGGCAGAGGTTCAGCATTCTTACATTACAGTTAATACACAATAGACCAGTTGTAAGGATCTGCAAAGCACTAAAATAAAGAAATCTGATGCCAGCTACCTAACACACGGTTCCTTGGCTAAACCTTTCTCCGAAGCCAAGCCCTGGCATCTTCCCTGAACTTACCAAAACCATGGTAGAGACTTCAGGCCCCTGCAGAGTTCCTGGTTGCTGCCATGGCTTGACCAGCCAACCTGTTGCTTCCCCTGCCTGGCTCCAACTGCACAAGAACAAAGAACCTCTTCACTTCCTTCCTCAAGGCCCCTCTAGGTCCCGATCACCATGTGCTTAGTGGCTGATCCCTAGAGGTCACTGCCTGACAGACAGAACACGGTTCACTTCTGGTTAACTCTTTAGGATAAAGAAGGGCCAGATCGATACAAAATGTTTCCTAGCTCTTTCACATTATCTTGGCATTCAAATAGAAGGAGAAGAGGATGGAAGTTACCTTCTCAATCAGAAACAAAAGGTAAAGGATCTCCTAGAATGTCTGAAACTGACAGATGCCAATGAGGTCAGTACACCAATGGAGACAAATGTCCTGAAGCAAGCTCAGGACTGTGAGCCACTGCCAGACAACAGTCTACACAGAAGAACAATTGGGAAACTTCTGTACATAGCAAGTCACAAAGCCAGACTTAGTTGCAGCAGTGGGAATTCTGAGCAGAAGAGTAAGTGCACCAACCAAGAATGATTGAACCATAGTAAAAAGGCTGGGAAGATACCTGAAAGGTACTGCACACTTCAAATTCTTAATACCAGCAAGCAGTGACGCGGATTGGGCTGAACACAGAACTGATTGCAAGTCCACAAGTGGACACCTGTTTTTCTATGGAGGTGGAGCCATCAGTTGGACTAGCTGGAAGCAATCAGTTGTTGCACTTTCATCCATAGAAATGAAGCAAATATCAGTTAGTCAAGCATGTCAAGAAGCCACATGACTGCACAAGTTACTATTAGACTGGAATTGATGAGCCAAAGCCAACTGAGACGTTTGAGGACAACCAAGGGTGCATCCAACTCCCTCTGATGGAACAAAGCACAGATGCAAAGCACCACTATATTTGAGAGGCACAAGATAATGGGTTAATTAAGCTGAAGAACTGCCCAACTCAATACATGATAGCAGATGGGCTGACCAAGCTGCTACCAGAGGATACTGGTTCCAGATTCTTCTAGAGAAGATGGGAGTTGCAGATTGGTGGCCGAGACGAAAAGGGGTGTTGGAGATGCAGCTCCTGATGGCATCGGCTCTTAGCAGCAGCAACCCTACTGACCTCTAGGTGCATTAGGGGTAGAGATAGCCAATAAGGGCATTCCCTCTCTGACCATGTGTTCTGTACTCTCCTTCCCCTTTTTTCGACTGTCTCAGGTTTCATTCTCTCACCTTCCTTCTTCTCCCTTCTCCTTTCTTCCTGTGTGTAGCTTGCAGTGAGGCATGATAGATAAGACCTTATCTCCCTGATGGATTTCATAAATAAACTATTTTATTTAGAACTCCAACTCCATGTTTCCAGTAGGGATGTGCACCGAACCGGCTGGCCTGGTTTGGTTTGAGTCTGGACCGGACTCGAACCTGATCGGGCCAGTTTGGTCCTGCACCCCCTCGAACCCCCCTGGTTCAGTTCGGTCTGGGGGGCGGGTTCGCGGACCTTTTTGTTTTTTTACTCACTTTTTTTTTTTTAAAGTTTATTTACAAAGTCACTTACTCTTTCTGGGGGAGTTGTTGGAGGCGGTGGCGGGGGTGTCCCCCTCCCCCTCCGCCAGCCTCAATGCAGCCCGAACCAGCTCTCAGAGGCTATTTGCACAGGCGTGGTGGCCTCCAAAATGGCCACCGTGCTGAGGGGGAAGACCCGAATGGGCCGAAGAGCCGGCCAAATGGGCCAGTTCGGGCTGCATTGAGGCCGGTGGGGTGAGGGGGAACCTCCACGGCCCCCCTCCCGCCTCCAACAACTCCCCCGGAGGGAGTAAGTGTCTTTTAAAAAAAATTTAGTTTAAAAAAAAAAGTCCATGAACCCCTGAACAGTCAGGGGGTGTTCGTTCTGGAGTCGGATTCAAACCGACACCAACTCCAATTTTTCCATTTCTTTGGCCTGCATTGCTGTCTTCTAGCGGTGTGCACAAATGGTTCATGCCTGATTCAGGGGTTTGATTGCGGACCAACAAACCAGGCCTGGTTTGGGCAAACTGGTATGATATGGGTAAGAGGTGGCTGGGCAGGGGCGGCGAGAGAGGGAAAAGGTGCTTTACCTGGGCAGTGGGACTGCTGCTGCTCACTGCTACTACCCCTCCTGGTGCACCCCAAGTATGCTCCCTCCTCCTTTACCAAGCCGTTGGCTTGGCAGCAGCCTGGTTCTGGCCTCCACACATGCATGGAGGCCATTTGCGTGGCATCCACGCATGCATGGACACCACTCAAATGATCGAAGGCTTGGTACAGGTGGGGAGAGTGTGGTTTGGGCCGCACCAAGAGGGTGAGCAGTGGCACCGGTGGCTGCCCCACCTGGGTAAGCACCCTTTTCCCTCCCTTGCTACTCCTGCCTGGCTGATCCTTACCCTTTGATTCCCTTTTACAAGTAATGGCTGCCTGAACCGCCCAAATCGGTTCGATCGAATGGAACAAAACAGCCAGTTAGTTCCACCAAACTGGTTAAGAGCAACGAAGTTTGGTTTGACTAGATCTGTATCCTAACCAGACTGTTTTTTGGTTCGAGCATACCCCTACTGTCCTCACCAAAAGCACTCTGGCATCTTCAAAACCCCAAACATTACCATCAGGGTAATTCCATGCTCTTCATCATAAGGACCGAGGAACACTGGCAGCCCTCGCCAACTATAAGTGTGGCTTCCCAAATAATTGCTTATTGGGCCTGTGTGAAGCATAGGCCAAAGCTGAATATTCTGCACAGTCACCCTGGCACCATGAGGAGGTGGCCCTCTTCCCTCCCTGCAGTGCTGAGCTTTGCCAAGCGTGTGTGTGTGGGGGGGCTCCTTTAAGGGAAATGGAGCACTCTTGAGCCCCTGTGCCACCTTGGAAGTCCTGCACAGAGTATTGGGAAGTGTAGCCCTTCTCTTCCCAGTGCTTTCCTCCCTGAGCTCTTAAGAGAGGGCTTCCTCCTCCTCTCTTAAAGAGTCCTCCCAGCACTGAGAAAAACGCAGCACCATGTGGAGGTCGCTTAGCACAGTGGGAAATGGCTCTCACCGTGAAGGGGGTTTTTTTTGTGCCAAGGTGGCACCGCTTGAAAAATAGTGAAGATCACTGGAGGAATGTATGCCAATGAAAGAAGTTCATGACCTGCACAATTTCTTCTGAGCACAGGCTTGCTATTCCCTTGACACAGGAAGCAGACACTTTTTCACACAGAGAGCATTCCACCCCATGCCACGTCTCAGCCATTCATGAGGTCTGCTGCTAATGTCTAATTAATGTGTTGTCTTCTCACTCTAGACTAGTTACCCACGAAGGAAGGCAGCCCGTGATTTCAGAGACAAGGTATAAGGACTGTTAATTCACAGAGGCAATGTAGGTCAGGCTGCGCTCACTTCTTCCACATAATTGCCTCCTTAGTAAATATAGGCATTAACATGGTTGTAATAACAGCATGGGGGATGCCCTGATGTATTTGTGTGAGCCCATGAAGAACAAGAAGAAATATCACTTGCTTTAAATGCTACAGAGGGGGCTTAGAAATCTACATAACACTTCTGAAGGAAGAGCGTGGGTGCAGTGCAATAAAAAGGAGACCATTCCAAGGTGGATGTTTTAAATACCTTTCATTAGAGAGGTATAAGAGGAGATGGGCAAAAGAGGTGATCACATTTCCAAACATATCTGATTCATAACAAGTACAGGAGGGTGGACCCCAACTACAATATGATCTGGGGAAGGCTGGCGCGCAGGACTGTAATGCAACATGAAGAAATTCAATCCCACTGAAAGACCAATGTCCTGCTCAGGAGGGGAGAAAAACAAAGGCACAGCTGCACTGCTGAGGACAGCTTTCGGAGACTTGAAAGAATGCATCAACCAAACAGGAGCACACAGGGCAGTGCTGGACTGGGAAAACAGAATGCTTTCCTTAAAAAAAAAAAAAAGCTTCAAACGTCAAAGTGAAATGTCATCGCAGCTCAGTCGGTAACCTGAAAATGGTGGGTGAGGCGAGAGGGAGAGAAGCATGAGTTTAGTTTTTTTTTTATATATATATATATATATATATATATATATATATATATATATATATGGTTTTCCAGTAGCAAACAATAGTGAATAATCATTCTGACAGTCATTAATACACATCAGTCTTAACTGTACGATGTGTGACACCTTTTATGAGTGGCTACAAAGTTGATTAGCAAGCCAGAGGTTGCTGGTTCGAATCCCTACTGGTATGTTTCCCAGACTATGGGAAACACTTATATCGGGCAGTGGCATCGATATAGGAAGATGCTGAAAGGCATCATCTCATACTGTGCGGGAGATGACAATGGTAAACCCTTTCTGTATTCTACTAAGGACAACCACAGGGCTCTGTGGTCGCCAGGAGTCGGCACTGACTCTACAGCACACTTTACCTTACAAAGGTAAGCGGGGCGGGAGAATGAAAAAACAAAACAAAAGGATTGGAAATTGAGGGTGGAGAGAGAAATGGTCTGGAAAGTAATGGTCATACTACTATTACTACTCTCTCTATTTACTACTACTACTACTAATATTACTATTTATATATTGCTTTTCAACAGAAGTTCCCAAAGCAGTTTACAGAGAGAAATAAATAAATTAGATGGCTCCCTGTCCCCAAAGGGCTCACAATCTAAAAAGACACATTAGACACCAGCAACAGCCACTGGAGGGATGCTGTTCTGGGGATGGACAGGGCCAGTTGTTCTCCCCCTGTTAAAGAAAGAGAATCTCCACTTTTAAAAGGTGCCTCTTTGCTTAGCAGGGGACGATATGGGCAACATAACCTTTTACTTAAAACCTTATTGCACAAACGATCAAATTCTTACTTTTTCTCATGATGGCAACCATTTATATCATATCTGGGAAAAGGAAAGGAACTTAGCGCTCTCATGTGAAATAAATGCAATATACTGTATACTCAGTAAGCAATTACAGGTGGAAAAAGGTAAACAGAGTGTGGGTGTCATTTTGCTCTCCAGAATAAGGCCTGCTGAAGAAAAGGCAAATTGATATATGGCTGAGAGATGAAGACACTAAATGTCTGTAATCCAAACCAGATGCAGCCTGGGGCGGGTGAGGGAACATCGACAGTAAAATAAAGGCAATCTCAGAGCACCTTTAGGGGGTGGTGGTGGTATAAATCAAGGGAAGCGATGGCTCCCAGACCCCCTTTTGGAACGTGAGGCAAAAGGAGTAATGTGCCCCGAGCGAAAGCAATGCTGTGAAGAGGTAAGATATGAAGATGGATGAAACAGGCTGGGACCCACTTTTAGCTTCTGGAGACAAATTGAGCTGCGGAGGCCGTTGGTGTGACAGCATGTCTCTTACCACAATGAGATCATCTCAAGAGCGCCCAGCTGCAGCTCCAGCTGCAGAGTGGTGGTGTCCACGCTCAAGCACCAGCTTGAAAGAGCAGTTTTGACTCTTGAACAACCTTTGAGCAACGTTGCAGCCCCATCGTCAGGTACACCGACCTCAAGTAACAGGCGACTGTACTCGATAATCGCCCATAATGGCCGATGTCTTGCTTTCATTTATTCTTGGTTTGTTTTATGCTGTAAAACCACCTAGAGACTTTGGTAGTGGGCAGTATACAGATTTATTAAATAAATAAATAAATAAATAAATAAATAAATAAATAAATAATAAAATTTATTTATCTGTTACCTTGGTGTAAGATCCTAAGATCTCACAGCAGGCGCTTAATCCAATCTCTGCATCCCAAATTCAATTTTTATTAATTTTCAACAATAATAACCATCATAATAAACAAAAATGGACTTCCCGCTCACCTCTCTTCGTGAAATTACAACTATAAAATTTACCCTTATTATAATAGTAATAAAAAACATAAATTTAAACCTTTAAAGTTAAAAGGGGGAAAAATCGCGCTTAATCCAATCTCAGGTGGTATGCTGAGGGACTGCATGATGAGCTTTATGCCTGAGCAGTAATTTGATCCGGCCTTTTCACATCAAAACCCAGTACTCCAGCACCACTGGACTTTCATTCTTTGTGGAATCGATTATGGCACAAAATCGCATAAGCGCATAATGGCAGTGTTCTTCATTGTAAGGCCTGGGAGCCAGTGCAGGCCTCCATCAACCCTAAGTGCAGCTGCCTGACCAATTGTTTATTGGGCCTGTGTGAAGCTTTGGCCAAAGCTGAAGACTGCACAGGCTCCCAGGCACCAAGCAGAGATGACCATTCCCAGCACTGGTGGGGGAGCCCCTTTAAGGGACACGGAGCCCTTTTGAGTCCCTGCACCATCTTGGAAGGCGTGGATGGAGTGTTGGGAAGTGTAGCCCTTCCCAATGCTTTGCTCCTAGAGCTCTTAAGAGAGGGCTCAGCCCCACTTAAAGGGCTCTCCCAGCACTGTTAAGAGAACAGCCTGTTTGGGGGCTCTCAGCAGTACCCCATATGTGATTTGGAACTATAGGCTTGTAGTTTCCATTTTGACTATCTGAACTCATGGGATCGCAGGCATACCATTTGCCTGCATGGGCTAACTCCCAAGGATAAGACACTTAGTAGGCAGCATGGGAAGATAATTCTGGGTCAAGCCGAACACGGCGACTGAAAGGGGAACTCTTCCCCATGCTGCCCTCTCTGTTCTGTTGGAAATTCTCTGTGGTGAGAGAATCCCTTTTTCAATATAGCAGAGTGCACAGAGGCACAAACACAGCGGATTTAGTTATGCATGCATGTGTGCTAAGAGTAAAGTAACTTGGAGCCAATTGCTAGTTTCAAATCAATATAAAAGGTATTTATTAAGGAACTCCATTCTAGATAGGAAAGTGAGGATTTAGGATCTCTAATCTATCTATCTAAATGGATGCAGATGGATTCACCATCTTCTCTGCACATATGGTGCAGGGCAAGAGACTTGCCATGTTGCAAGGTCAACAGCCAGGTAGGAAGAGAGAGAAGGAGGAAGGAAGTTGAATCCCCTAAGATTAGCAATCTACATTTCAAAGGGATAGCATCAGAGCAGCGGGAAGTGATGACCAAATGTCTTTGACCTTCTAGCCCTCTGACTTACTAGTCTGTCCTCCACTGTCTGAGGCAAAGAGACAGCGCAAAGTCCTTTACTTCCAACATGTTCAAGCACAGATAAGGATGCTGAGTAGACCCTAGTTAAAAGAGAAGTTGTTGCTCTGAGCAGTAGAAGAAACTCCTTTCTTTGTTGGCACAGAGGAGGATTAGCGAATCACAGGCAGAATAGATAAGATGGCAGCAGGCTCATCCCTCTAACATAAGCTTTAATGGTTGGCATGAAGCACAGGGAGAGTGCTCAATATGTTAAAGAAATCCCAGTCTTCCATCTGGAAGGTCTTTCTGACCTGAGATCAATTCTGAGTCCGCCTATTCAATGTTTTTGCATACAGGTTGCTTAGACCACCTTTTCACCTCATTGTACCTTAAGATCCGCTCATTAGTAATTTATTCAGCAACATGTATTATTTTGTCCACCACGGATGCCACCCTTCTCAGGAAAGAGGTATGGCCTGCAGGTGGCCTTGGCGAAGGGTTGCCTCTTTGTGTCCAGAATCCCATCGGTGTGTTTCTTTGCCAGATTCACCTGCTGCGTGTCTAGCCATCCCTTGCCAACCATTGTGTTACCAGCCACGGTTTTGTGTATATGCGGATAGAAAATGGTGACAGGTCTTGCCAACCGTGACCCAGCTCGATCTGCTCCTTCCTCTGGGTGACCCTTGCCGGCCTTGCTGTCCCTGGCCAATTTAAAAGGCCTTTGAGTGATGACAGGGGGGGGGGAGCAGGTTTAAAAATCCCCAGAGGTTCAATCTACTCATTCTTCTTGGTGACTCTTGGTGATATTACAGGGTTACATTTTGTGATTTTTTAAAAGCATTTTTTGGTACCCCCCCCTTTTTTTTTTTGCATTTTTTGGTATTTCTTCCTTTATTTTTTAGGTCTTTTTGCAGTCATGGTTTCCCTAACCCCCAGTTTCCCATAGACTGTAATGCCTCACCAACTGCGTATTTGCCAACGGCAAAGTTTTGCCAGAATGGAACCCTAGCAGTTGGCAAGGGATGATTGTACTTGTGTTTTGGCATCTTCAGATATTCTATCCAGCTGTGCCTTGGCCATTGTGCCCATTTCGCTTTCAGCCTCCAGTTTGGGCTTGTCCCCAGGTCCAATCTGTGCAGCATGCATGGCTGTATCAGAGAACTGGTCTCCTGCGATCAGACCACCTTTAGACTTTTACTGGCTTCCTGGCTCGCACATGGCACTCATGCCTCCACTCTTGCATCCTGTGTTCCTGCTTATTCGTGGAGAGAGGTCCCTCAGCACCCGTGGAGCAATTAGTGTCTGACACACCATCGGAAGGATTCAGTTATACTAACCATCCTATGCTCCAAACTCTTTCGCTCCCCTTCCTCCTTGCTCTCTTTAAAGTCTAAAGCTGTTTTCTAAAGGCCCGTTTCTCTGGCCAGCCTTGAGTGGATTTTAATTTGGATCTCAAGCTAAAATGCCTCTTGGTGAGCTTAGGAAACTGTTTTATACCAAATCAGACCATTGGTCCATCTAGCTCAGTACACTGACTGGCAGCAGCTTCTCTAAGGTTGCAGGCAGGAGTCTCTCTGTCCCCTCTTGGAGATGCCAGAGAAGGAACTTGGAACCTTCTGCATGCAAGCATGCAGGTGGTCTTCCCAGAGTGGTCTTCCCGTAAGGGGAATATCTTATACTACTCACACACGTAGTCTCCCATTCAAATGCAAACCAGGTTGGACCCTGCTTAGCAAAGGGGACAATTCATGCTTGCTACCACAAGACCAGCAATCCTCCCATAGCTTCAGTTTAGCTCTTATTAGTCTTATTCAATTTAGCTCTAATTTAGTCTTATTATTCAGCTTCAGTTTAGTCTTATTTGTCTTATCAGTTAATATTGTATTGCTTATTAATCAGTTTTTCCTTTCTGTACCCCTCAAACCCTTCAATAAAACTGAGTGTATTTTGACTCCAACTCTGTCACTGATTTCCAAGACCAAAGCTTTGCACACATTTATTCTGTAATGAGCTGCTCACTCTAGATTTGCGAATTCCCCACCTCGGACCACAAGTTAGTCAGAAGTGCATAGCCATGTTCAGTTTCATTAACAGCACTGAAGGAAAGCACAGTACTGTGCAGAGGTCTACACAGTGGGAAATGGCTTTCTCGTTGGAGAGATCTTTTGACAAAGTGATCCGCAGTCACTCTGCACTTGAAAAATAGTGAAGGTCAACTGTGTTCCGGGATGGTTTCTTTTATCCCAGCAGGGATCAAGGCATGGCCTCATTGCCAACTCTCCTTATATCCTGTTTTCTCAAGTCAGTCAGGCCTAACTTCACCTGGCGTCTTTCCGGACTGCGAGCTTTAGGGCGGGAGGAAGCGGTGTACGATCCAATGAATTAGTACAAGAGTAGTCAAAGCACAAATAAAAGGAAAGAAACATTTCCATGCATAATTCAGAGTAAAGCTGGGTCTGTTCATACTCCTATGTGTTATGAAGTTTGGCCACGTCTCCTTACGTTTTTTCAGCATGAGGACTGCTCATATGGCATGCTCTCCCTGCCTTCCTTCTGCTCCATCTTTGATTTTTTTGAACAGACAGCCTTTCAAGCAGAACTCTTGCAGGGCAGAAAGGAACACTGTTGGTGTTCTGAGCAGAAGGGGCCTCTGTGATGAAAATAAGGTGAGGTGTGATGCTTGTGATTTCAAAAATCTCCAAATGTAAAGTTGTGCTGTTGAGTTGGTGTTGACTCGATCACAGTGTGCTGGCGGTGTCCTAGCGACCACAGAGCCCTGTGGTTTTCTTTGGTAGAATACAGGAGGGGTGTAACATTGCCGTCTCACGCACAGTATGAGATGATGCCTTTCAGCATCTCCCTATATTGCTGCTGCCTGATATAGGTGTTTCTCATAGTCTGGGAAACATACCGGCAGGGATTCAAACCAGCAACCTCTTGCTTGCTAGGCAAGTTACTTCCTTGATGTACCAATGTACCTGCAGTACATTGTAATGTTGTACAGTGTAATGCTGTACCAATGTACCATTAATAATCACATCAGCATTCAAAATTATTTGAGGGAAGAGGAAGGAAAATTCTAAGGAGACAAGCTGTGTCATGTATGCACACAATGCAGAGAGAGCGGGGGGGAAGCATATTGGTCCATTTACTGGCTATGGTTCCTGCCACAGCTCTGTGGACCCAGTGTCCTCAAAAACACTCTGCCAAAGGAGGTGGCAGGCCATTTTCCACTAGGGAAGGGATACTTGTCCCCCACTGTTCTGCTACCTATGAAGCAAACAATTAGGAAGCATGGACCTACTTTTTGGGAACAGAAGCTGACATAATACGCAGCAAAACACAGACAGCTGGTGCACCACCCACACCAGTGTGTGTGTGTGTGTGTGTGTGTGTAAACCAGGCCTGTTCAACTTCGGCCCTCCTG
Source organism: Hemicordylus capensis (assembly GCF_027244095.1). Taxonomy (NCBI): domain Eukaryota; kingdom Metazoa; phylum Chordata; class Lepidosauria; order Squamata; family Cordylidae; genus Hemicordylus; species Hemicordylus capensis. The sequence goes on along the minus strand of NC_069661.1, from coordinate 216,522,100 downwards.
CAGATGTTGGCCTACAACTCCCATAACCCTTGGCTATTGGCTACTGTGGCTGGGGATTATGGGAGGTGTAGTCCAAAAACATCTGGGGGGCCTAAGTTGAGCAGGCCTGGTGTAAACCCTGCTGATGGGGTTGTGAAACCGAAATGATTGGATATGGATATAATGGGTGTAGCATTGTGCAACTGCATTTGTGCAACTTTCAGTTGGAGCGCTTCTAGCAATTTGACTGGATTTCACAACTCCAGAGAGAGCACGACATTTTGAAATGAGGAATAATTTGGTATTTTGATATTATTTATTATTATTATTTTTACATTTATATCCATTTACATTTATATTTAGTGATAGTGTCACTATCATATACATTTATATGATAGTGACACATGTGATAACAAAGCTGTAACTTTTTAACCTAAAACTATGCTCTCTGAATTGCAATGCATGAGACCCAATGGACGAACCTGCAAATACTCATCACCAGCCCTGGGACTGAACATGACCATGTGGTGAGCCAGAGGTTCACAAAACAGCAAGGGCCTGGCAAAGATGGAGTCCAATACAAACAGCAAAAAGCCATTAATTGTTCATGTCCAGCAGTCTCAGGCCCTAAAACAACACATAAACAAACAGAGATGGTGCATTTGCCTTTAGAAAATGGAACATTTCTTCTTTCTGAAGAGATTTTAGTTCAATAGTTCACTCACTCAGGAAGCCAGGTATTTAATCTGACTTTCATTGTGTAAACCAACTGCAATATGGTAGAGGCCAGTTTTTGCTGTTGGGTAAGAAGAAACATCTTGATCTCCAACTTGGACTGTATAGAGGGATGCTCACAGGGGCTTAGCTAGGGGAGAGGGGGCCTGTGTTCACCCCTCTCTCTGGCGGCCCCTTGTGGGTGAGGGAGATAATGAAGAAGATAGGGAGGGGTGGAGCTGGGGAGGCCCTTAGGAGCTCGGGGGCCTGGGTTCTTTGAACCCATCCACTCAATTATAGCTACACCCCTGGATGTTCACAAGGGCAGCAATCAAGAGCAGGGGGTTTCCAGTCTTGGGTCCGCAGCTGTTGTTGGACTGCAATTCCCATCATCCCCAGCCCCGATGGCAAATATCTTTGGGTCAGGTTGCTGTGAACAGAGCAGGAGCTGTATGAGAAGAGGGCAAACTTGTTGGACTTGATTCCTTAATGTTTCCAGATAGCCTCCTCCCTGCTCCTTTTCTTTACAGAAGAAGAGAAGCAAAACACTGACAAGCATTTGGTGCCAGGAGGGAAAATCTGGCCTCTATATGTATCAAACAGCTGTGTCATGCAAAGTCTGAACCAGTGCAAAAGCTATCTAGTGACTGTCACACACACACACACACACACACACACACCCTCCAAATTATGTGCATACTTAATGAAGCCAGAGTTCCTGACACAGCACAAAGATCCTTCAGATTAATGGCTCCCCCGAGAAATGAGGAAAATGTACCCCAGAATGCAATCAAGACCAAGTTCTAAATCAGTTATGTAGATTCAACAATAGCGCCGGTTTTTTGGGGGGGGCTTCCTCTGAAAAGTAGCTACCACACCCAGACATTCTCAAAGTCTAGAATCTGGAATTCCCCCTTTGTCTCATTTGCATTTTAATGTATCCTGCTTTTGGAACTTAGCGGAAGGCAAAACCCTATAAATGTCTCTGCTCTCCAACCTGAGTTTTGTGGCTTCTGTGGTCTCTTGTGAGGTTCCTGTGAAATGTCTTTTGCTGAAATCTTTGGTCATGGAGCTTGGTGGCAAGAACTGCTTGCTACTGCCCAAGCGCCTACCCAGCTGCGACCCCACCTGTGTGCTCAAAAATCCTTTCCCCTAAGCTGAATCGCTGGGCTATTGAGTCCCCAAGCCGGAACAGTGGACCACAGGGCCCAGAACTGCTAAGCCGAAAGAATTACCCTTGAACATTCTTTGTGTGGGACTGTTGTGGGGAGACGGGCATGACTGCCCTGGATACTCTTGGAACTCAGAGTCTTCAGGTCATGCTCTGAACAAAGGAATGTAGGAAGCTTTCTTCTACTGAGTCAGACCATTGGTCCATCTAGCTCAGTATTGTCTACACAGACTGGCAGCAGCTTCTCCGAAGTTGCAGGCAGGAGTCTCTCCCAGCCCTACCTGGAGATACCAGGGAGTGAACCTGGGACCTTCTCCATGCAAGCATGTAGACACACTTCCACTGAGCTTTGGCCCCATCCCCTGCGGGGAATATCTTACAACACTCACATATAGCCATCCATCCAAATACAAGCCAAGGTGGACCCTGCTTAGCAAAGGGGACAGTTCATGGTCACTACCACAAGACCAGGTCTCATCTCCTCTGTTTGGGCCTGCTGCCATGAGTTAATCCTTGTTCTTGACTTCCTGCAAGTCCCCGGGCTCCGAAGCAAAAGCCATCAAAGCAGGGTGTGATGAAACAGAGGTTACTCTGCTCTCCAGGGATCTACTCTCAGAAGAGAGACTGCTCTGACCCCAAAATCTAGGAGCAACACCACTCCTTCGAGGTAGGCTGCCACCAGTTGAAGACTGATCCACTGACCAGGCCTAGACACTGACCAGGCCTAGACACAGATTTAGCAACCTATATGGAGGTTTAGCAATCTATATGGAGAGGAGAGCTGGTTTTGTGGTAGCAAGCATGCCTCGTCCCCTCAGCTAAACAGGGTCTGCCCTGGTTGCATATGAAAGGGAGACTAGAAGTGTGAGCACTGTAAGATATTCCTCTCAGGGGATGGAGGTGCTCTGGGAAGAGCAGAAGCTTCCAAGTTCCCTCCCTGGCCTCTCCAAGATAGGGCTGAGAGAGATTCTCCAAGGTTGCTGCCTGCAACCTTGGAGAAGCCGCTGCCAGTCTGTGAAGACAATACTGAGCTAGATAGACCAATGGTCTGACTCAGTATATGGCAGTTTCCTATGTAACCTAGAACGGTCTGCCTTGGGACCTACAGGCCCTGTACAGCCAGAGTCCCCACAACCCAGTTCTAGACAACAGTATATTATTTAGAAACACTCAACAGTAGCGAATGACCTTACAAGGCACATGGGGAAGAGTTCGGCAAGTAACCCTGTTAAATCACTCTGAAGCCACTTCTAGGTATATGAACTGTATTTAGAAACAAAGGTTGTACACAGAATATGGAACTGGTGGAATATAGGGGAACTGGAAGTAAAGATAGGCACACAGGAATTGAAAAGAAAATACAAAAACATTAACTGCTTGGCTAGCACTGAGCTTTGCCTTAGTCTAGCAGTAGACTGGTCCTTGGCTGGGGGAGCATTAAATAATCCCTACGGCTTCTCCCCTTCTGGACACAAGTAGCAGCAGGTGACAAGGTGCCTAGTTGCTGGCAACCCAAGACTGTACTGGAGACAAAATGGAGGGGTTCTTGTCCCCTATTCCATAGTGATACAGAAGGGAGAAGGCTTCCCCACAGCTTTGGGATCCAAGGGAAAGAGTCAGTGTGTCCCTGAGGTAACACTGGCCAATTCACACACACACACACACACACACACACACCCCAACAACTGGTCAATCCAGGATAGAGGTCAGACTGGAGGCCCCTCCTCCTTAATGGGGCTGAACTAGCACGTCTAAGCTGAATCCGGTTTGAACTGGTTATCTACTGTGAAAAGGGCTTAGGCCTGTAGCTTAATGGCCCTGTTCGTTCAGTAACAGAAGTGGGGGGAAAGAAATTGTTGAGCTAAGATGGGGATCTGTGTTTCATCACACAGGGCCATTCCTTATTTTTATTTATTTTTATTTTATTTTATTTATTTAACACATTTTTATACCGCCCAAAATGCAAGTTCTCTGGGTGGTTTACAACAAGACAATAAAAAACAACCAATAAAAAGATTAAAACATTTCAACAATTAAAATTTAAAACGTTAAAACTATTAAAACACAATTAAACCGATATCTAATGAAAAGCCTGGGTGAACAAATGCGTCTTGACTGCCCTTTTAAAAGTTGTAAGAGATGGGGAGGCTCTTATTTCAGCAGGAAGTGTGTTGCAAAACCTTGGAGCAGCAATGGAGAAGGCCCGTCCCCGAGCAGCCACCAGACGAGTCGGTAGCAACTGCAGATGAACCTCTCCAGATGATCTCAATGTAGTTCATAGCAAAGATATGGGCTCTCCTTGCCAGCTGCTTGGTAAAAGCTTTGTGACTGGGACAAATCTTAATCCCTTTAATCTTCCCCAGTGGAAGTCACTCCTTTTTAGCATTGCCCATGTATCAGCCGATACAGGACAGTATTAAACTGCTCTTGATCCTCTCTCTTTTTCCTATCTCTCCTCCTCTTTCTGTTCACATTCCAACATCTGTTGACCACTCGGCTATTCGAGTCCTCAGTTCCACACTCTCTCTTCTCTCCCTTTATCTTGTCCCAGGAGTTGCCTTCACACCCTGTGAGACTGCCATTGTATCAAGGTGGCCAACTACCATATTTTACATCCTGCTTCTGCAGTTACAAATGAACGTTATTTCTTTCCCCCAAAAGTCTTACCTCTGAGTCTGTTATTCCCCTGAGGTAGCCTAACATTGGCATTTGCCTCTGTCTAGATTGCAGCCTCTTTGTTATCTACATGTGCCAATTCAGTTTTGAGCAAAATCTCCCCAAGTTAGTCCAATCACGTAGATACATATGTGTGTGAGCCTCAGCCCCGCCCCCCCAGCCAAAGTAAGCAGTGTCTGAACCAAGGCACTGCATACTGCCTTGTCCCATGTCCTGGGGCTGGAACTTCCTTTCAAAACCAACCCTTGCAAGTTTTGAAAGTGTTGGGAGGGTAGGGAGGAGGGAAGTTGCCAGTGTCGTCCTCTTCTCTCGTGCTTCTTGCAAGGAATGCGAGAACAGACACTCCTCTCAAGGCCTGCAAGGGTCAGATTAGTCCCAAAGAGCTGTAACTGATGGCAGCAGCAGCAGAAGGCGTTTTGCCATCCACCTGGTACCCCAATAATCTGCTACCTGAAGCGACTGCCCCGCTTCCCCTCATGAAAGGGCCGCCCCTGGTGAGCACACACATGTGAGAGCCAGGTGGTAACGCTCAGGCTATTTGTCCCTGCTCATGTCACAATGAATTATAAGACACTTGACTAGTGCTTGTTACTGTTGCCTTCGTCCCAGAGCATGAAAGATGAGGTTATTTAAACTGCAGCTTTGGTAGGGCACAGTCTGTCAAGCTTAAGCACTTTATTCCTGTTGATTTGGTGGGAGAGGGTCACACATATGTCTAACATTCACTGAACCAAGTGGGGACTTGAAATTTCTTAGCTTTTCTTGGATTGTGCCCAGCCCTTTCATGGGATCAACTTTTCCCAATGCTGTTCCCACAGTATAAGAGGATCCAGGGTAATAAATATTTTATTACCTATTAATTTCTGTTGCTCTTTGTCAATAATGCATTTTACGGCCTTTATCATCAACTGTGTGATTTTCTGACCTTGCCTTTACCCTGCTTACACATTCCAATAATCTCTTCACTACCAATAGAATCAACACTCCCACAAATATTTTGGCATAGCCCCAAACCACATAAACATGTTCTTTATAGAGATGGAGTGCATTGTCAGGGCTCGTAGAACACACAGCAACATTCAACTGTATAGAGGAAAGCAGAGTCAAGTTCGGGTCAGGGGTTTGATATTGGACATTATAACAAGGAGCTGTTGGGACAATTTATGTTGAGCTCTTGCCAATGGCAGTAAATGAAGCTTTGAAAAGAACTTGCAAATAAGTTGAAGGCAAGAGCTTATGCACTCATAAACTCATGAGCTTACACTCTCATAAACTTCCATTGACTTTTCCAGCAGGATGTCACATGCAGTTCAGATGGCCAGCAGGGACCTTGCAAGATTTCCACAGCACCTCCTGCTGGCCAGCTCTTGCTTACTGTGATTAACCTGAGACTTTTCAATACTACTTTTCTGACAAATCAGGAAAAGGGCAGGTTAATCACAGAAAGCAAACACTGGCTAGAAGGTGGCAACAGCAATCTTGGCAACATAAATTGCAACCTTCATAGCCTATAATTACCAGGCTGTTATAACTTTTAATCCCACACAGATTAGTAAGACAAAAACACATTCACAGACACCAGCCAATGTCTACAAGTAGGACTGTCATCAGTATCATAGTATGGGAGAGTTGTACTACTACTATTTATATACAAAATCAAATCTTTATTGTTGCGGTCATTCGACCAGCAAAACACAAAGTACAAAAGCTTTACATAAAAGCGAGCTTTACATAAAAACGAACTTGGTCAAATAAAATAATAATCTGTTGAAACATAAACATAAAACAGAACCATAACACCCAAGTTCACCCATTACATAAAGCAGAGGACTCCATGCATTGTAATAATTTAAAATTTAATTCAACCCAACCCCGTATCTCACTTCTCAACATTTCTTATCCTAGTCTTATTAGCCAGGAAACAATACTTTGCCATGTTGTAAGATACTACACCCCAGTGGTCTGTCAAAAGTAATTTCAGATAGAACTGTTCAGAACAACTGGGGTATGCTGTTAGAAAAGGACTTATATCTCTCCCCCACAAAGTTCAATAAAATTGACAGTTCAAGATAACATGGGCTGTTGACTCCACTTCCCCAGAACCACAAGGGCAGACACGCTCCTTATAGGGGATCTTGCAGTGTCTCCCCTCCCGGACGGCCGTTTCTAAGGAATTACACCGGGCCAGCGTCAAAGCCCTCCAGAAACTAGGTACTAATGTTTTATTAAGGTATCTTGCTGGGCCAGACAGTGATGTTTGATTACCTAAATAGGTATCAGCCCCTATCTGGCTTCTGTCCATCTGTTTCTCCATATCCATAATGCGTTGGCACAGACATGATCTTGCTCTCCCATGGTCCAAGACAACCAAAGCATCGCTGGAGAAGCCATAGTAATTCAACCCCTTCTCCACATAATATTTCCACCTAGACTTATATGTATCACTCAACACTAAGGGTGCTAGTCCTACTGGCTGAAAAATCAGCTTCAGCCAATATTCAAATATTACCAGCCAAACACTTGCATCCATCCGAATCCAGCCTACTTCTAATCGTAAAAATGCATTGGGGACACCCCGGGGTAGTTGGAGCACACTTCTCAAGAACTTTGATTTTTATTTATTTATTTATTTTTACATTTTTATACCGCCTTTCGTTAAAAGAAAACCCCAAGGCGGTTTACAAAAATTAAAAACATACAGTAGAAAGGAGTAAAAACATCAAGCTAAAAACAGGCATAAAAACAAGACAACAGATAAAAACACACAAGAACAGCAGTAAAAGACGATTATGTAAAAGCCTGGGTAAAAAGCCAAGTCTTTAAAAGCTTTCTAAAAGCTGTGATGGAGTCCGAGGAACGAATGGCCACTGGGAGAGCATTCCAGAGTCTAGGGGCAGCAACAGAGAAGGCCCTGTCCCGAGTGCACGACAGCCTGGCCTCACTCATTGTCGGCACCCGGAGCAGGGGCCCCCCAGATGTCCTAGTCAAGCGGGCAGCAACCCTTGGGAGCAGGCGGTCCCTCAAATACCCTGGGCCCAAACCGTTTAGGGCTTTAAAGGTCAAAACCAGCACCTTGAATTGGACCCGGAAACAAACCAGCAGCCAGTGCAGCTCTTTCAAAATGGGGGTGATATGTTCCCAACGGGCAGCTCCGGATAGAACCCTCGCTGCCGCGTTTTGCACTAGCTGTAGTTTCCGGATGTTCTTCAAGGGCAGCCCCACGTAGAGCGCATTACAGTAATCCAGCCGCGACGTGACTAAGGCGTGGGTAACCATGGCCAGATCTGCCTTCTTGAGAAAGGGACGCAATTGGCGCACCAGCCGAAGCCGTGCAAAGGCACCCCTGGCCACCGCCTCCACCTGAGCCTCCAAAAGCAGAGCCGGGTCCAGTAGTACCCCCAAGCTGCGTACTTGCTCCTTCAAGGGGAGTGCAACCCCATCCAGAACCGGTAAAATCTCCTCATCCCGATTGGCTCTCCTACTGACCAACAGTACCTCCGTCTTATCCGGATTCAATTTCAGTTTGTTAGCCCACATCCAACCCATCACGGCCTCCAGCCCCCGATTCAGGACATCCACTGCCTCCCTAGGATCAGATGACAAGGAGAGATAGAGCTGAGTGTCATCCACATATTGCTGACAACTCAGTCCAAATCCCCGGATGACCTCTCCCAGCGGCTTCATGTAGATGTTAAACAGCATGGGGGACAAGACCGAACCCTGCGGGACCCCACAGGCCAACGGCCATGGGGCCGAGCAGTAGTCCCCCAGCACCACCTTCTGGACCCTCCCCTCAAGAAAGGACCAGAACCACTGCAACGCAGTGCCTCCGATTCCTATACTCGAGAGGCGGCCCAGAAGGATACCATGGTCGATGGTATCGAACGCCACCGAGAGGTCCAGCAGAACCAACAGGGACGCACTCCCCCTGTCTAGTTCCCGGCGTAGGTCATCCACTAGAGTGACCAAGGCAGTCTCAGTCCCATACCCGGGGCGGAAGCCAGATTGAAAAGGGTCCAGATAATCCGTATCATCCAAGACCCTCTGCAGTTGGGACGCCACCACACGCTCCATCACCTTGCCCAAGAAGGGAAGGTTAGACACAGGTCTATAATTGTCCAGGTTGGAGGAATCAAGGGAGGGCTTTTTTAATAGAGGTCTTACCACCGCCTCCTTAAGGCACGATGGCATCCTGCCCTCCCTTAATGAAGTATTAACGATCACCTCCAGCCATCTTCCTGTCCCCTCCCTGGCAGCTTTTATTAGCCATGAAGGGCAAGGGTCAAGAGCGCACGAAGTCGCCTGCACACTGCCCAGGATCTTGTCCACATCCTCAGGCCGCACCAACCGAAAAGAATCCAAAACAACGGGACCAGATGGTACCAGAGGCATGTCTGCCGGAACTGCCAAAACTCTGGAGTCCAGGTCAGCACGGATGCAAGCGACTTTATCTGCAAAGCGACAGGCAAACCGATCACAAAGAGCCGTAGATGACTCCTCCCCCATTGTCTGGGGGGGATGTGTGGAGCAATGTTTTCACCACACGAAACAGCTCTGTTTGCCTGCACTGAGCAGACGCAATGGAGGCGGAGAAAAAACGTTTCTTCGCTGCCCCCACCACCACGGCGTAGTCCCTAAAATGGGTTCTAGCCCGTGTTCGATCGGATTCGTGACGACTCTTCCTCCAGCGTCGCTCCAGCCGTCGCTCCAGCTGTCGTCCGAGTTGCTTCATCGCCCTAAGCTCCGAGGAAAACCAAGGAGCAGAACGGGCTCCACCAAGCCGGAGAGGGCGCTTGGGGGCAACCGTGTCAACAGCCCGGGCCATCTCTCCATTCCAGAGATCAACCAAGGCCTCGACAGGGTCACCAGCTCTGGACACTGGAAACTCCCCGAGGGCCGTCTGGAATCCAAGCGGATCCATAAGCCTCCGGGGGTGGACCATCTTAATCGCCCCACCACCCCTGCAGAGGGCAGACAGAGCAGTCAAACTAAACCCCACCAGGTGATGATCTGTCCATGACAAGGGAGTGATCTCAAATTCCCCCACCTCCAGATCATTTATTTCCCGGTCGGCAAAAACCAGATCTAGAGTGTGTCCCGCCACGTGGGTAGGGCCCGATACCAATTGAGACAGGCCCATGGTTGCCATGGAGGCCATGAAATCCTGAGCCGCACCCACTAGGGGGGCCTGTGCGTGGACATTGAAATCCCCCAAAACAATAAGCCTGGGGGAACCCAAAGCCACCTCCGAGACCACCCCCGCCAGCTCAGGTAGGGAGACTGAAGTGCAGTGGGGTGGTTGGTACACCAACAGAATCCCCAGCCTATCTCGGAGGCCCACCCTCAAGGACAAACACTCGAAAATTGGATTGATTGGATTGATTGATTGGATTGCCTCCAGCCTAGCAAGGTTGGGATAGATACCTAGCTGCACTCCGTAAAGGAGTAAAGGCCGGATTTTGGCCGAAAAAAGTTTAAGGGCAGCCGGAACAAACTGTGCACCTTGCCTTCTATAAAGGAGTTAATAGCTGCTGCTGCTGCCCTCAAGGCATTTTGCATTATATATTCCTTGTGTGCATTCCTCCTAGTTTGGGTCTGGAAGACTATACCCAAATAATTAAACTGTGATACCTGTTCAAGTCTATGTCCATTCAGCATCCAACACCGCTTCTTAGGTTTGTTGGCAAAAGCCATCACCTTGGTCTTTTCATAATTTATGGTGATCGCCTGTGAATCACAGTAGGACACCAAAGCATTAAGGGCTCTCTTGAGGCCAATTGGGGTCCGTGATAAAATCACTGCATCATCCGCATATAGGAGTATATTCAAGTGTCTGTTGGCCAGCTTAGAGGGGTGAAAAACCAGGTTATTCCTCTGAGTAACTAAGTTATTAATATAGAAATTGAACAACATTGGGGCCAAAATACACCCCTGCCTGACCCCTCTACTGATTTCATTTGTAAGATGCCCTTTGTTGCGGCAATGCACCCTTATTCTTGAATTTTCATGCATCTTAATTATTAAGAGTAACAACCGCCTATCAATGGATGATCTTACCAATTTTCCCCACAGTATTTCCCTCGAGATTAGATCAAATGCATATTTAAAATCTACGAACACAGCGTATAGTGTAGAATTTGGTAAAGTCACCCTTTCTCCCAGGTCCACTAACCATTTAGCTCTAGATGGAAGAACATCCAACATGCCTTCCCTAAAATTAGAGGGCTCCAACCGTGGGAACCATCTACCCAGGGTCAGATGTAATTCACTAGGTAAATGGTCGCTATCTGGGTGAGGGGCAATTTTGAATTTCCCAAAATAACCCAAAAGGTCAGAGGAAATAGCCATATAATCAATGGTGGAAAATCTGACACCAGACCAATATGTAAACTCAGCCGGATGGTCATGGACTGTAGCTCCATTAAGGACATATAAACTCAAGCCATGGAATGTTTGCGCTAGACGCAGACCTGCAAATGTCCCCACCTTATCTTTAAATTTCCTAGCCAGCTGATTGTCATCAGTATCATAGTATGGGAGAGTCGTACTACTACTATTTATATACTGCTTTTCAAACAAAAGAGTTCACAAAGCAGTTGATACAGAAAAAGTAATGAGAAGATATTCTTTCTCACTGCTGTGCAAACTGCGTTGAGAACCTTTTGTTGAAAAGTGAAATATAAATAGTAATATTCACTGGGCTATCCTGCAGTTGCAGGGAATGGCCTAGTCCATGTTGTGGAAGCAGACTGAGAACACGTGCATGTTTTTGAGTGTATCGTGTTCTGTGCCTCCATTTTAATCTGGAAAAACAAACTGCACCCCATGTTTGGGCAACAGAGCTATAAGCACTTCTGTATTGTGGTGGTCCAGGCTGCTAGTGTTAGCTAAAACTCATTTCCCCTGTTCTTTATCTGAGACTGACTAGGGGCATCTCGACAAAAGCCTACATCTGGGGGGCAGTGAAATAAATATCTTTCATGCTAGTCACTGGCTTGTGACTTCAAAAAGCATGTCAGCTGACAGCATGCAAATAAAGGAGAGCCAAAACTAGACAAATACTCAAAAAGATCAAATCCGTCATCATTTTTAAGTGCCAGCTCTGAACAGGTCTCAGTATGTACTCAGCTAAAAATAGACCCACCACTCCAAACAATGGGCTTACGTCATGGGTAGTTTGGTCCTTCTTCCACATCTTTGAAAGGGATGTGGATAAATTCATGGAGGAGAAAATGTCCAATGGCTGCAGGACATGGCGATATGGAGCTTCCATGTTCAGGAGCTCTCCTCTGAAAACCAGCTGCTGGGAAGCAAAGCAGCAGAAGAGGGTTATTGCCTGCATGCCCTATTTGAGGACTTTAGGAACACAGGAAGCTGGCTTATATTGAGTCAGACCATCAATCCATCTAGCTCAACATTGTCTACACTGACTGGCAGCAGCTCTCAGTCTCTCCCAGCGCTACCTGCAGATGCCAGGGATTGAACCTGTGATCTTCTGCAAGCTGAGCTGTGGCCTTATCCCTTTGCAAAGCTTTGCAAAGGCATCTGGTTAGCCCCTGTGGGAAGCCATATGTTGGACCAGACAGGCTTTTGGTTGGATCTAACAGGACTCTTCTTACATTATTGCATTCAGATATAGGCAGAGGTGGAGCCTATTCCTTTTTGTTTGTCTGAATATACCTCTGCACAGCTTCTTTCCCTTCCTCCACCATCCATAACCATCTATTCAGGTACTCTGAATTGCAGCTCGTTACTCTATAGGCAGCCAGCCAGATCCATTGTGAGATTAAACATTCCACTTAACACACACAGTACATTCTGAAAAAGAGAAATGGCTATGGTAAGGGCTGATGAATTTATTTTGAAGTTGGCTTTTAATAGGGATGTGCATAAAACTGGTTCTCCCGGTTCGGTTCGGATCCGAGCCGGGTCCGAACCGGACCAGGGTGGTTCGGTTTTGGTTTTGCCGAACCACCCCCCTGGTTCGGTTTGGATCCGAACCGGTTCGGATCCGAACCGAACTGGTTCGGATCTCAAAAAATAGCTGATTTGAAAGGGGACCTTGTGTTCTACCTGCCACCCAAATTTCAAGTCGATTGGACCTTCCTCTGATTTTTTACAATTTTTTAAAAAAATTTCAATTTTTGCCCATAACTCCCTATGTGGAGCACTTAGGGGCAAAAAGCTGGGGTGGGTGGTAGCCACCAATGGGTGTCCTCCACCCCAACAATCCCAAGGCAATTGGTTGCTCCTAGTATTATTGGTGAATTTTTGAGAGAGAAAAATCCCATTGACTAGAATGGGGGTTTGGGGCTGCCCCAGACCCGGCTCTGTGGGGCAGCATCACCACCAACGTGGGTCCGGGGCCATGGCAAAAATGGCCTCAGTCCTTCCCAGCAATCCCCGGAGAGATAGGAGTGATGGTTTTTTTTATTAAGATTTTCTAAGGCATTAAATAATATCTAATTGGAAAGAATAGAGTGTGTGTCACTGGGTGAAAGGTGATAAAAAGCCACATAGAGAGACTGTTATTCATTTAATGCCTTAGGAAATCCTAATAAAAAAACCATCACTCCTATCTCTCCGGGGATTGCCGGGAGGGACTGAGGCCATTTTTGCCATGGCCCCAGACCCACTTTGGGGGTGCTGCCACCCCACAGAGGCGGGTCCGGGGCTGCCCCCCCCAAACCCCAATCTAGCCAATGGGATTTTTTCTCTTCTTTTCAAGAAATCCACCAACAATGCTAGGGGCACCCATCAATTGCCACCACAGCCTTTTTGCCCCTCTCTCTGGGTGCCCTAACACTTAACACCTAGTACCTACCACCTACCCAAGCAAGATGACACTCAGAGAGACAACACACCAACTCTCTGATCTAACAAAAAGGCCACTGCTGCTGCTGCCTGCCAGCAGTGGAGCAGCACACTAAGCACACACACAGAGAAGAAGCAGGAGGCGGAGTGTGGATTCTATGATAGCATATTAGAGTGGATTGATGGTGTCTCATTGAAAATCTCATTTGCTATCATAGAATCCACACTCAATACTAGGGATGTGCAAAAAATTTCGGGCACAGAACAATCTGTGCCCAAAATGAACAATTTTGGGTGATTCGGGGCTGAACCGAATCACCCCCGATGTCCCCCGATATTTTTTGGGCACGAGCCAAATCACCCGAATTTCGGGCATGAAAATTTCGGGTGATTCGGTTCACGGTTGATTTTTGGTGAATTTTTAAAGTTTTAGTGACTTTGGGGCAGTTCGGGGGCATAGCATGGGATCTGGGCAAAAGGAGTGGGGTGGGGTGGTAGTGCCTAATGGGTGCAGGCTACCACCCCAATTTCAGGGGGATTGGGCCAAGGGCTGATTTTTGGTAAATTTCTGAAAATTTCATGTCTTTGGGGCAGATTGGGGCATATTGGGGCAGAAAGTGGGGCCTGGGGCAGAATAGTGGGATGGGGTGGTAGTGCCTAATGGGTGGAGGCTACCACCCCAATTTCAGGGGGTTTGGACAAAGGGCTGATTTTTTTAGAATTTTTGAAGTTTTAGTGACTTTGGGGCAGTTTGGGGGCAGAAAGTGGATCTGCCCCAAAATAGTGGGGTGGGGTGGTAGTGCCTCATGGGTGGAGGCTACCACCCCCATTTCAGGGGGATTGGGCAGAGGGCTGATTTTTTGAGAATTTTTGAAGTTTGGGTGTCTTTGGGGCAGATTGGGGGCAGAAAGTGGATCTGCCCCAAAGGAGTGGGGTGGGCTGGTAGATAGTGCTAAATTGATTACTTTTTCTGAGGTGTGAATTCTCATTCTATCATAGCAAATGAGCTATTTTTCAATTAAACAACTCTCATGACCCCACTTTCACTTTTTCACACTTTCCTTTACTATGAATAATATGAGGAAGTAATCAATTTAGCACACTTCACCTTATGAAGACAAACCTCATACAAATAAATTCACCATAATTCACCCCTCTGCCCAATCACTCTTAAATTGGGGATGGGTGGTAGCCTCCACCCATTAGGCACTATCTACCAGCCCACCCCACTCCTTTGGGGCAGATCCACTTTCTGCCCCCAATCTGCCCCAAAGACACCCAAACTTCAAAAATTCTCAAAAAATCAGCCCTCTGCCCAATCCCCCTGAAATGGGGGTGGTAGCCTCCACCCATGAGGCACTACCACCCCACCCCACTATTTTGGGGCAGATCCACTTTCTGCCCCCAAACTGCCCCAAAGTCACTAAAACTTCAAAAATTCTAAAAAAATCAGCCCTTTGTCCAAACCCCCTGAAATTGTGGTGGTAGCCTCCACCCATTAGGCACTACCACCCCACCCCACTATTCTGCCCCAGGCCCCACTTTCTGCCCAAATATGCCCCAATCTGCCCCAAAGACATGAAATTTTCAGAAATTTACCAAAAATCAGCCCTTGGCCCAATCCCCCTGAAATTGGGGTGGTAGCCTGCACCCATTAGGCACTACCACCCCACCCCACTCCTTTTGCCCAGATCCCATGCTATGCCCCCGAACTGCCCCAAAGTCACTAAAACTTTAAAAATTCACCAAAAATCAGGACTTTGCCCAATCCCCCTGAAATTGGGGTGGTAGACTCTACCCATTGGGAACTACCACGCCACCCCAAAATTTTGCCCCTGGGCCCCTTTTTACCCCCCAAATCGATTCAGATTCGGATTAAATCTGAATCCGAACCGAATCAAGGGTGATTCGGGTGACCCAGATTCGGGCACAAAACAGAACAGGGGTGATTCGGTTCGGGTCCGAGCCGAGTCACCCGAAATCCCGAATTGCACACCCCTACTCAATACCTCATAAACAAGAGAACCCTGTACCCATGGGGGTGCCCCTACCAGAGATCTCTGTACCCCATGGGTTAGAAACCCATGGGGGTGGTTGGCACCCTATGTGCACTACACCACCACTTGCTCTGGGCCACCCCAGCACCCCCATGTGCACTTATAGGGCTGCTGAAAGCTCCATTATAACTTATTATGAGGAAAAACCTTAAAGACGCGTAAACTTCAAAAATCACTTAAAAATCACCTCTTTGCCCAATTCCTTTCAAATAATTCTGATAGATTCCTTGCCCACCCTAGGAACTACCACCCACCACACTGCACTCTACGACACCCCTTTCCCCCCGACGTGAAGCTATACATTTGCTGCAATCCTAATTATTCTCTATGAGGAATTCAAAAATACTTAACAATTCACCAATAATCAGAGGAGTGTCCAATTGCCTTGAGATTTTTTGGGTGGTAGGCACCCATGCCTGTCTACCACCCACCCTGCTTTTGTGCTCCTAAGTCCTCCACAACAGGGTATATGGACTGGTTCGTGTCCCATTATACTCAATGAGAAAAATAATTAAAAATATTTCAAATATTCATAAAAAATCATAGGGGTGTCTGATTGCTTCAGGGTTTGCATGGTTGTTGGCATCCATGAGTGCTCCACAATAAGAAATAATGGCCTGGTTCGGATCCCATTATATCCTATGAGAAAAAAATAAAAATATTTTTCAAAAATTCATAAAAAATCATACGAGTGTCCGATTGCTTTGGGGTTTGGGTGACAGGTACCCCTGGGTGCCAGCTACCATCTGACCAATTTTCAGCTTTCCGAACCGATCTGAACCGGTCCGAACCGGTTCGGAACGAACCACCCCCAGTTCGGTTCGGATTCGAACTGAACTGGGGGTGGTTCGGTTCGATCCGAACCTCCGAACCGGAACCGGTTCGGACCCGAACCGGTTCGGATCCGAACCGGTTCGCACATCCCTAGCTTTTAACATGAACACCGGTGAAGTTATTGCAAGGTAAATGAACACATGATACAGCAGCCAGAGAAGAGCCTTCAGCAATACTTGCAATGAGGAGGGTGGCAATCAGGCAGCAATCAGGCAGCAACGTGAGTATAAGTTGGCCCCCCATCAACTAAGACTGCACTCTCATGTAATGCAGAACTGGAGTGGCAGGGACCTGAGATTTCCTCACTGTGATGTCCTAATGTGTGCAACTCCGGTCCTGTCCATTGCGTGTCCCAAGATTCACTCTAGAGACTCCAATTTGAACCCTTGGTTAGTAGTGAGTTTTGTTGCTCAAAACCGAGGGTCCACGGGGCTTCTGTTCTGTTTGAATGCAGCACTAGAGGCTGCATTCTGCTGGACGGGAATTGAGGGAGGAAGCTCCTCCCTCTCTCCCTCCATGATTGGCGGTGTGGGCTGCCCTTCAAGCAATAAGGAAGCCCACACAGCCAGTTCCCCCTCACCACTGACTGCAGAGAAGACATGCTCCCTGTCATCCAAATGCGACAAGAGAGCTGGGGTTGGCGTTGGGAGCAGAACTGTGGGTCCACTGGACCCACGGTTCAGCATTACATGCAAATGCAGCCTAAAGTGTGGTTCCCTGACTAGTGGTTTACTGGGCCTGTGCAAAGTGTCGGCTGAGGCAGAATACTCTGCACAGTTCCCCGGCGCCATACGGAGTTGACCACTGTCACTGTGCAGTGTTGCACTTTGCCAGCGCCGGGGGACTCTTTTAAGGGAAACTGAGCTCCCTCGAGCCCCTATACAGCTTGAGTATCCCTTATTCGGACATCTGAAATCCAGAATGGCATTCTCCAAAATCTGGACACCACCGCGTAACAAAAACAAAAAACAAAACGCCTCAGCTCACTCGCTCGCAGATTCCCAATTTTGCTGCTTTTAAACATGCAGTCAAAACTTACTTATTTCAGAAGGCTGTTAGTGATAGGGGTTTTTTCTGTAGTTCTCTCTAGTTGCAGCTCTGTTTTTATTGTGAAGCTTTTAAATGTTTTTGATGTTCTCACTTTGGCGCTAGAGGGAAAAGGGAAAGCCCCCTCCTCCACTCCCTGCTCAGTTTGGCACCTGCTCTGTTGACGTCTGTTTTGGTGCTCTGGATCCCATGCCCAAGATATCTCATTATGCAAATATTCCAAAATCTGGAAAAACCGAAAATCCGGAACACTTCTGGTCCCAAGCAGTCCGGATAAGGGATACTCAACCTGTATCATCTTGGAAGGTGTGCACAGAGTGCTGGGAAGTGTAGCCCTTCCCAGTGCTTTTCTCCTAGAGCTCTGAAGAGAGGGCTCTGTCTCTCTTGAAGGGTCCTCCCAGCACTGAGGAAAGTGCAGTACTGTGTGGAGATCAAAACAGTAGAGAATAGCTCTCACATGTAAGGGGTTTTTTTGGTTGGTTTTTTTGTTGGCCTCCTCTTGAAGTTCACTTGTATAAGCATATAACAAGGACACAAAAACTTCCCCTAGTTTCATCTATAAATGTGATGCAGGACCAGTGTCAGCACAAGGCACATGGGCAGCTGCCAAGGGACCAAGCCCAGCGCCTCAAGGGGGCCCACTGATGATGCCTCCTGACCTCTCTGGAGGTGTCAGAACGCATGGATGGCAATCATGAGTAGACAATTTCCAAGGAGGAAATTTGGATTTGTTCTATGATCCATTTGTTTGTTTTCCTGGCTGTCCATGGTATCCTCAAAAGTCTTCTCCAGCACCAAAGTTCAAAAGCATCAATACTTTTTTGGTCAAAGTCCAGCTTTCGCATCCATAGAGTGTCACAAGAAAAACCATTGTCCGAACGATTCTAATCTGTAGGTATAGACACGTCACGGCATCTAAATATTCTTTCCAAGGCCTTCATTGCAATAGTCTCCCATTCATATGCAAAGTAAGGCAGACCCTGCTTAGCAAAGCAGACAAATCATGTTTGCTACCACAAACCAACTCTCCTAACTAGTCTGGATGTTGCCCACTGTCCTGCAACCTTGCAGAAGCTAAGCAGGTCTGGATCTGGTTAGTACTTGGATGGGGGACTACCTAGGAATCATGGACAGCAGGATATAAAAATAATTAATAAATTATATGGCTACATCAAAGATCCTGACCCATGACACAGAGCAGCATATAACCCTACACTTCCACACACTAAGCACAAGATCTACTACATGACAAACAGTGGCCTGGTTCATACAATTGTTTGAATCTAGGTTTAATGTGGGTTACTGACATTAGTGTGATTGTTTGAACCCACACCAAGGTGGGAATCTCAGATTCATCTTGGGCCACTTTGGTGTGGTTCACACATTCTCACTAATGTCAGCAACCCACATTAAACCTAGATTCAAACAATTGTGTGAACTAGGGCGCTTTCCAGTTAGCTCCTCAAAAGCAGCAAAATGCTTCCGTTCAGGCAGATCGCATTTGAAACATAAACAGCAGGGGGAGCAGTCTCATGGAAACTAACAACCTGAAAAAACAGCAACCTTTTTCCGCCAGATATACGATGTCCTAGCTCTATATTGCAGCGATTAAATTCGAAACAAAGCATCGGAAATGTGAACAGCACACTGCTGTCAGCGTAGGGACTGCGGTGTCACAACACAGGAAGTGTGGAAGCACACTTCCGAGATCCGCTGTGACCCTATTGCAGGGTGTAATCTGGAAAGCGGCCAGGTCTATATGTACTTTCTATCTGTTGGACTGCCATAGTTTCCCCCAAAGAACCCTGAATCCCCAAAGAACCCTGAAGGGAGGAGAGCTGGTCTTGTGGTAGCAAGCATGACTTGTCCCCATAGCTAAGCAGGGTCTGCCCTGGCTGCATATGAATGGGAGACTTGATGTGTGAGAACTGCAAGATATTCCCCTCAGGGGATTAAGCCGCTCTGGGAAGAGCAGAAGGTTTCAAGTTCCCTCCCTGGCTTCTCCAAGATAGGGCTGAGAGAGATTCCTGCCTGCAACCTTGGAGAAGCCGCTGCCAGTCTGTGAAGACAATACTGTGCTAGATAGACCAATGGTCTGACTCAGTATATGGCAGTTTCCTATGTTTCCTATGTTCCTAATCTTGTAGCTTGACAAGGGTGTGGAGCAGTATCTGTTAAAGATGGCTAGTTCCCCCTCCTTACTCCAGTCCTGGCAGAACTACAGTTCCCTAAAGCTAAGGAATGACTATTAAACCAATTTAAGTTTATAGTGTAGATACGCCCTCTATTTTCTCTCCTTCCATCATCCCTTGAGGAAGTTAATTGCTCAAAAACATGTGCCTTCCTCGTCTGGAGTGAAGACAGAAGTCTATATTTTTGAAAGCAACCAGCAGTCCCATCAACTTTTCCTAGGAACTGTTAAATTGCTAATCTGAGCAGCTCATGGTGCTTTTTTAGCTGCAGAAGGGCTTGGTCTTGTTCTAGTGCAAACCACAGGAATGTTGCCACAGGGTTCTATGGAAATAACACCTGCCTGCCTCCCTTGATGCAAAGAACAGAAGCCGAGAAAGATGACGTCAGTTACAAATATAGCAGGAAAACAACAAAAATGGAAACCCATCCAATACCTCCCAGTGGCACTAAAGAGACTTGTTCACACAGTCAAAACTGAGGACTGACAACGCAGAGATATGGAAATAATTCCCATCCACACAAATGAGGAATTCCAGGGTGTTTCAGCCACTTTTCCTTGGGGGCTCTTTTGAGTCATTAGCTCAGGATTGCCTCTTCTAAATATATGTTCATGACTACTTCTTGAAACAGGAATAAATCTTCATTGGTTTTAACCATGTACCTTGCAATTCTTGTCATTCCTGTAGCAGAGAGACTCTTTCACCACATCAAGAATATTTGGTTTTTTAAAAGAGACAAGAAAGGAGCAAGTGAAAAGGAGAGAGAAATGCTGCTGCAGACTAGGATCCAAAAGAATTTCAGAGGTATTTGATGCCTGAATGGTTGAATCAAAAGCTATTGTCAAAAGCAAAACAGTCAGAGCCAGTTCTTTATTTCAGTGTGCTGTGGAATGTTACTCAAGATCTCTGCCAGCAGCTTTTGATGAAGACAACATTCTGTATGGGATAGTCACAGATAATCTTCACATGAGAGGTGCCCACTTTATGGTTTTGAAAATTAATAAATAAATAATAATAATAATAATAATTATTATTATTAGGAAACTAGGAATACTTATTAATAACAACAACAACAACAACAGAAGTATTTCTAATTAGCCCATTAAAAACAGTCCTTTTTTATGTACTTGCTAAGTGTATAAGATGTCTTTCCTCTTTCATCTGTCATTCCCTATATCAATTCTAGTGGAATGTCCGTCACTGAGGCAGGTAGAGGATGGAGAAGCAGGTGTCTTGCCCTGACCTGCTAGATCAGGCCAGACTGTAGGACCTCAGAGAGCTCCAAGGAAGCAAGAGGATTTGACAGAATCCCAGCTCCAATGGGATTGATCCCAGCTCCGTAGGAAAGTGTCTGCTTTGCATGCAGAGGGTGATGGCCACTAGCTTGGATGGCTTTAAAAGGGGTTTGGACAAATTCATGGAGCACAGGTGGGTCTATCAATGGCTATTAGTTGATGGCTATAGGCCCTTCCAGCCTCAGCGGCAAGATGCCTCTCAATACCAGTTGCAGGGGAGCAACAGCAAGAGAGAGGGCATGCCCTCATCTACCTCTGGCCTGTGGGCTTCTCAGGGACATCAGGTGGGCCACTATGTGAAACAGGATGCTGGACTAGATAGGCCTTGGGCCTGATCCAGCAGGGCTGTTCTTAAGAACCTAGATTCAATCCCTGGCATCTGCAGGCAGGGCTGGGAAAGACTGCTACGTAAAACCTTGGAGAGCAGCTGCCTGCGCCATTTAGTGCAAGACAGTACTGAGCTAGAGGGACCAGTGGTCTGACTTAGTATAAGGCAGTTTCCTATGTTCCTAGCTTTTTAATGTCCTTTGACCCTGATGACCTCCTTCAGACTCCACCCCTCAGGGTGTGGATCTTTAAAGGGGCAACCCCCAGGTCTGAGGTGAGCACTCTGCCATCTCAACCACCTCTCACCTGATGCATTCCCTGCACCAGTGAGCAGGCGCTGGAGGGCAAGTGGTTTCTGGTACAACTGGGTCTGGCCCCTTTGCTAAGTCTGGCTCAGGGGGACCCTCTCCAGAGGTCGGGGTTCAGGTTTCTGGGGCTGCTTGTTTGCCCAGTTCATTTTCATCATCTGGACTTGGATCCTGCAGCTCTGGAGATGATATTGGTGATGAGGGATTGCCTCACTCTTCTATTACTACCATTATTTATATATCGCGTTTCAACACAAAAGTACTAAAAGCAGTTTACACAGACAAGAATATGAAGATGGTTCCCTGTCCCCTGAGGGCTCACACACTTAGCAAACAAACAAACAAACAAACAAACAAACAAACAAACAAACAAACAAACAAACCCACATACATACACAAGGTAGAAGCCAGCAACAGCCACTGGAGGGATGCTGTGCTGGGGTTGAACAGAGCCAGTTGCTCTCCCCCTGCTAAATATAAAAGAATTGTCACTTTGAAAAGCGTCTCTTTGTTCAGTTAGCAGAGACTAACCCTTGGATCTAGGGATGTGCATGAATTGCGATTTGAACAGTGATCCACAGCACATCCCTGGCACCTTTAAAGGTATCTTAAGAAGGACATTGTAGAACTGGAAAAGGTGCAGAAGAGGGCAACCAAGATTATCAGGGGCCTAGAGCACCTTCCTTATGAGACAAGGCTACAGCATCTGGGGCTCTTTAGTTTGGAAAAGAGGAGACTACAAGGAGACGTGATCGAGGAATATAAAATTATGCATGGAGTAGAGAGAGTGGACAGAGAGAAATCTTTCTCCCTCTCTCATGACATTAGAACCAGGGGCCATCCCACGAAACGGAAGGTCAGGAAATTTAGGAAAGACAAAAGAATGTACTTTTCCACAGAGCACATAATTAATCTATGGAATTCTCTGCCACAGGATGTGGTGATGGCCACTAGCTTGGATAGATTTACTGTAAAAGGGGCTTAGACAAATTCATGGAGGACAGGTCTGTCAATGGCTACTAGTCTGGGGGCTATAGGCTATCTCCTCCCTCAGAGGCATGATGCCTCTGAATGCCAGTTGCAGGGGAGCAACAGCAGGAGAGAGGGCATGCCTTCATCTCTTGCCTGTGAGCTTCCCAGAGGCATCTTGTGGGCCACTGTGTGAGATGGGAGGATGCTGGACTAGATGGGCCTTGAGCCTGATCCAGCAGGGATGTTCTTATGTGGATAAACTGGATAGAGAGATGTTTCTCTCTCTATTTCAATATATTAGAACCAGGGGTTATCTGTTGAAGCAAAATGCTAGGAGATTCAGGACATACAGAAGGAAGCTGTATACTTCCATCAGGATCAGAGGTGGCATACCCCTGAATGCCAGGTACTAGGGCGCAGCAAGGGAGGGGGCATTTGCCCCCACCACTTGCAGGCTTCCCAGATGTACCTGGTTGGCCACTGTGTGAGACAGGATGCTGGACTGGATGGGCCTTGGCCTGATCCAGTGGGTTTTTCTTATGCCGCAGCTAAAATTTGATAATCCCCTTGTATGCCCACAGAAATTATTCCTGGCATTAGAGGCCAGCATGGCCGGACAGCTGCCAAAGCCCCAGGAGCCCTGACCTGCTGCTGCTTCTCATCAGGCTCACTTGCCCACTTGCTTAGGTGAGTGGTGAAGGACAGTGAAGAGAGCTAGTGCCACCATCTGCTCATTCACCTTCCATCTCTTTCTCTAGGTGGCAGTGGGGGCCCAACTTCCATCCCCCACCCCAGAGAAAAGACAGGCAAGCAAACAGATGGTGGTGGGGTTTTTCCAGATATGTAATTTTGTAATTTGCATTTGTAATTTCATAGTTAATATTTGCCCATGAGGAAGAGGGGTTCCCTCGAAACTGGCTCAGAACCCGGGTGCCTGTCGGCACTGGCACTTCTACAGAGTGTTTCCAGACTTACAGAGCGTTACCAGCTATTTCAACTTGACACTTTTATGGAGTGGAATCTGTGATTCTTGGCACTTCCACAGAGCGGTATTTACCATCTTATTTGAGGATATCTACGCCGGTGGATTGGACATTTTGAGACAGTACATTGTTTGTTCCTTTATGACCCATTGGGCATTTATTAAGATTGTAAACATCGACAATGGTGGTTATTATCTTACATATCCATTTCACTTGCTATATCCTGATGTATGCACACATGTGAACATTTGGTTGATTTATATCATTCAAGCTATGTATACACATTTATATTTGTATATTTAGCATTTGGAATTTCATATATTCTTTTGTTTATTTTTATTGTTTATAGTGTTGTGATTATTTCACTATGTTGTTTTTGATTTATGTATTATATGTTTTCAGGTCATACTTATGTTTTTGACATCTTCAGGGGAAGCAATTTTCTTTATGATGGTTTATCTAGGCATTCTCTTCAGAGAGTCCTATAAAGAGATTTAATAAGATATATATAGTCCATTGTATTCTTCAGACTTTTATGCATTGGTCTGACACGGGGGATTTCTTCATTTTGGGGGGTTTTCCAGATGCCAATAAAATGTGGGATCTGCAAAGCTTTTGTGCAAGTTCCAAGCATGATTTTACTCATCGCATAGACACTCCTGCAGGCTTCTTTGCTCCTTCCTAGTGTGATCTTATCCTCTGTACTCACACCAAGCAAGGGCCTCACATTATTTTCACAGCACCATCTACCAGCCAGCTCTTGCACTCCAAGAAGACCCCACCCTTTCCCCCCAGTTGCCACAAAAGTTATAATGAAAAGGGATGGGTTCTTTTCAAGAGCTAGAACTGGCCAGCAGATGGCACTGTGAAAATCATGAAAGGTCCCTCCCTGCTTGGTGTGTGAACAGAGGGTAAGACCACACAAGGAGTGAGTGCAGAACCATCTGTACAGTGAGTAAGATTGCTCTTGGAACTTAAGTAAAAGCTTTGCAGTTCCTGCACTTTATTACTATTATTATCCCACACTTTGCTGATCCTACACTTTATTTGCATATCCTACACTTTATTTTTTATAATGAAGTTATATTCTATTATATTAGGAGGGCCCACAAGAAGGCAGATCAAAGGCTCTCCAAAATGTGGAACTGACCTTGATTAGAACAGTAGAACTCAAAAGGAATTACTTTAAGCCTTCTGGGGGCAAGACTGTGGCCCCAAGTCTCAAATGGCTTTGCAAAATCATTTCGGACAAATTCCAAGCAGTGGATAAAAACAGATCTGCATTACATTGCTCCACACCCAGAAGAACATATTCTTGAATAGATGGTGGGTGTTTGGGCTCCAGTGACACCCATCCCTATGCTTGAAACCTTTTCCCTCTAACACTGACAAAAAGCCTTTAAAATGCATGCCCTTTACCACTGTAACATTCACACTTTTCCACCAGTGATTTCAGTTTTAGATCTAATAACCCTGGGAGAGCCAATGGTCATTCCAAGCATGCAAGTGGAACCAATGATTACATCTCAGAGAGAATAGTCTGAAGTTTCCTGTTTGAGTGTGTGTTGTGCATGTGTGCGTCTGTGCATGCTTTCTTTCTTTTGATCTTCTCACACTGAAAGAGTTGAGTAAAACATTTGTTTTATAGCTGTCTCCCTCATACACAAAGTAATCTTATGTAGATTTAACTAAGAGTTTATTGAGGAACAACTTCATTTTCTCCTCCTTTCCTAAATTCCCTCCCTTTTCTTTCTGACTCCACCCCTCACACTCTCTACAGGATCCCCACTGGGACAAACTTCTAAACAACAAAACATAAAAGATAACTAGATAGAATACAACACATCCCTCCCCTTTATAAAAACCAGAACTGAATTAATTTTGAAATCCACTGACAAAGTCTTGAAGTTTTTTAGGTAGTCTCCTGTTACACACATTTCTCCTAAGTCTTGGGTTCTGTGGTACAGGAGCTGTTAGTGATGTTTTTTCTAGTACAGAGGAATGTTCATCACTTTCATCAGCCTCATCTGTGAGCTCATAACTGGAGGCAAGATCAAATTCCTCTCCAGTTCCTCTCTTAAGGTCAGACTTCCTTCCCTCTTTTTTGATAGTTTGCAAGCTGGAAAGTCTCAAACTGTTCCATTTCTTTCCATCATCCAATAGGACAGAATCTCCTTGGATTTTGATTATTTGTTTTGGTCCAGGATGTTGGGAACATCCCTTTCTCACGTTATAAGGCAGCCATACTCAAAGTTCCTCACCTGAAATGTTCACTGTTTCGCACCCCATTTCTGAACCACATACCATTTATATATTTGTTCCTTCTCCTTTACGCGACCATGAATCTCTGCATTCTCAAGGTGAGATGGCATGGAAAGCCTTATCAGTTTTTGCCTTTAGGTACATTTGGTGGTAGCTTTGCGTCCTCTCAGCAGTTCAAAAGCTGATTTTCCTGTAGTAGAATGAGGAGTAGTTTGATGAGCAAATAGTTTCATGGATTGCCTCTTTCCAGGTTTGTTGTTGCATAGTAGCCAGTTGTAAACTTTCTTTCACTAATCTATTCATTCTTTCCACTAAGCCATTCCCTCAAGGAGGTTCAAGGAAAGAGTCTTGTGTTTTATCCCATGGTTATGCAAGTATTACTCCATTCCAAACAAGGTTAAATTGTGTCCCATTGTCAGTCACTAGTTCTTTAGGAAGACTTTCCCTCAAAAAAACTGCAGCTATGGACTGGATTACCTTGTTTGTAGTAATATTTTCAGCAAATGAAACTTGTGGCTACCTGGAATAGTAACCCACCATCACTATAACAAATCTTTGTTTTGTGGTGTGGTTATCAAAAGGCCCCATTATTCCAACTTGTGGAATTCTCTGCCACAAGATGTGGTGACAGCCAACAACCTGGATGGCTTTAAGAGGGGTTTGGATAACTTCATGGAGGAGAGGTCTATCATCGGCTACTAGTTCAAGGGCTAAAGGCCACCTCCAGCCTCAAAGTCAGGATGCCTCTGAGTACCACTTGCAGGGGAGTAACAGCAGGAGAGAGGGCATGCCCTCAACTCTTGCCTGTGGCTTCCAGTAGCATCTGGTGGGCCACTGTGTGAAACAGGATGCTGGACTAGATGGGCCTTGGGCCTGATCCAGCAGGGCTGTTCTTATGTTCTTATACCCAGAGCAAATTTTTCCCAGGGACCATTGAGATACTCTGCTGGAGTCAAGGGGGTGGGGAAAGTCTTCTGTGATTCGTCACATACAGCACTAGCCATTCAGTACCTGTATATTTCTAATGTGTTTGTCCATACCTGGCCACCAAAAGCTTTCTCTGATTCACCTTTTAGTCAAGCTCGTGCCCAGATGACCTTTGTGTACATTTTTGATCACTTTTACTTGTAAGGAGGTTGGCACCAAATGATCAGTCTTCAGCACCAACTCATTGAGAAGGGACAGCTCATTTGCTACATGCATGTATGGTTGAAGATGATCAGGTACATTGTTTTTGTATGGCCAGCCATTAGTTATGTAAGGTTTAAGTTCAGTAAGTACCTGATCAGCACTGAGGGCCACTTTCCATTCAGAAGACATGATCACTCCATGAGTGGATGAAACTATTTGCGTAATTATGATTCCTTCATCCTCTTCTTCTGGGATCTCCTCTTGGCCTGGAGTGGAAGTGGAATACAGTTGTATTCCCAAGACCTGGAAGTTATTCCACCTGGAAATCAAAATCCATAAGCCTGATGATCCATTTGGTCATTCTTAGGGTTGCTTGACTTGATCCCTGAGTAGTAAATAAAGCAGATAAGGCCTTATGGCCTGACTGTAAAGTGAAACTTCTTCCCCACAGGTAAGTCCTAAAGTGCCTCACCACCCTGAAACATGCTAGAGCTTCTTTTTCCATGACAGAATACATCTTCTCTGAAGCAGTAAGCACTCTGGAAACAAAGGAAACTGTAATATCCCTTTTGATGGGTCAAGACGGCACCCAAACCATATTCAGAAGCATCAGTGGTTACAATAGTGTGCCGGGGAGTCCAGTTAAATGTTATATTCTTTTAAAAAAGAAGATGCAATGTAGCAACTTTTGAGACAAATTGTTTAACAAATTTAGAGTAATATTTGCAGAGTCTTTAAAATGAGCAAAGTGCATCCTTGTTGTGTGGCTCTGGTGGTTCCTGAATAGCTTTCACCCAGTCTACTTTGGGATGTAAGCCACTCTGAGAGGAGAGCTGGTCTGGAGAGGAGAGCTGGTCTTGTGGTAGCAAGCATGACTTGTCCCCTTAGCTAGGCAGAGTCCACCGTGATTGCATATAAATGGGAGACTAGAAATGTGAGCACTGTCAGATATTCCCCTCAGGGGACAGAACCACTCTGGGAAGAGCAGAAGGTGCCAAGTTCCCTCCCTGGCTTCTCCAAGATAGGGCTGAGAAAGATTCCTGCCTGCAACCTTGGAGAAGATGCTCCCAGTCTGTGGAGACAATACTGAGCTAGATAGACCAATGGTCTGACTCAGCATATGGCAGCTTCCTATGTTCCTATTGTGTGTCCCAAGTACGTCACCAAGTGTGTGCACAACTGATATTTCTCTGCAGAGATAGTAAGTTTGAATTGTCAGAGTTTTAAGACTTCTGCCAGTTTAGCATCATGCTCCTCAATGGTTTTGCCATATACTAAAATGTCATCCTGAAAGTCTAGTGGCTATAGGCCACCTCCAGCCTCAGAGGCAAGATGCCTCTAAATACCAGTTGCAGCTAGGGAGCAACAGCAGGAGAGACGCCATGCCCTCAGCTCCTGCCTGTGGGTTTCCCAGCAGCATCTGGTGGGCCACTGTGTGAAACAGGATGTTGGACTAGATAGGCCTTGGGCCTGATCCAGCAGGGCTGTTCTTATGATGCCATCCGTCCTCCCAAAAACTGCATGCATCATTCATTGAAATACCGAAGATGCAGAAGCCAATCCAAGGGGCAGCCATTTAAACTTTAAAAGACCATCTGAGGCAATGGGGTATTTTCAAGAACTTTTGAGCAAAGAAATTTGATAATAGGCTGAAGACAAGTCCAAAGTTGTGAACACTTTCAGAGTAAGCAGCATTTCACCGATATTGGGTAATGGATGGTAATCCACAACCATGTTGGCATTCACATCTCTTAAATCTACACATATTTGAAGTATACCATTTGATTTTTGCACAAGAACAATGGAAGAGACCCATTCTGATGAATCAACAGGCTCTATGATGTCAGCATGCTTTAGACTTAAGAGCTCCTCTCTAAGTGGTTGGCACAATGCTATGGGTGCATTCCTCACTTTGTGTTGTACAGGTATTGCATTTGCCTTCATCTGAATTTTATGTTTGAAATGTATGGCAGTGCCAGGAGTATCAGCAAAAACATCTGAGGAATCAGCAATCATATCAGCATATGGATGCTCTATCATCTGCAATATGGGTTTTGTGCCATTTGGGTCTAACACTACCCATAGATCTTTCGGATGTTTCCAGCCCTATTGAGACTCCTTTTTGTGACACATACACTTTCCTTTCTGCAGTATATCCTTTTTATTCCAGGGCAGTAGTGGTCCATTTATGGCAATAGGGGAACCTCCATATCCCCATGGGTGGATGTCTGAAGGCTGCAAGTGCAGATCTGATGTAGTGAGATGGGAAATGATAGTGTACGGAAACCAGAATCAGCCAGCATCCACACTTCACCGCCATTAAGTTTAACTTGACAACGTGTAGAAGCGGGCTCTGACTGCGTCACACTTAAAATGCTGTCAGGAAGTGGTTCATCTGCTTCATCCTTATCATATAGTGAATCAGAAATGTAGTGGACAGCAGACTTGCAAACCTTAGCAAAAAGTCCCTTTTTTACACCTGTTGCAAGTGACCTTCTGTGCAGGACAGTGAGCAAAATCTGCTTTGTGGGCAGCAGAGTCCACATCGGTAGCATTGGTAGCTCTTCCTTTCCTGTGCTGACACTTTCTGGGGCAGTGCCATATGAGAAGATTGGGTTCGGAAGGATTTTGACTCTGCTCACTACCATGTGCCAACTACACCCCACCACCACCACCTGCAAGGCAGTGGGGTACTCAGTTTATTTTTTAGGAGTATTGAAGTGTTTAGATTCTTTGGTGTCTAATAACTTTCCTTCATAATGAATCCCTATGAGGATTCATTATACTCCTTCATTTCTTCTGTTCATTTTGACTGTCATTGGACAGTGCCAACTGTCAACTGCCATGTGTCAACTACACCCCCCCCCCCCACTGGGGTACTTGGTTTATTTTTTTTAGGAATTTTTTGAAGTGTTTAGATTCTTTGGTGTCTTTATTACACACCTTCATTTCTTCTGTTCATTTTGATCCCACTGCTTTGTGTGGGGGGGTGGGAATTAGTGGCATCTCATATGCCAACTACCCCCAACCCGCAAGCCACTGGGTACCGAGTTTATATTTTAGGAATTTTTGAGGTGTTTAGACCAGGGTTTCTTAACCTTGGGCCCCCAGATGTTGTTGGACTACAACTCCCATCATCCCCAGACATGACCTTTGTGGCTGAGGATGATGGGAGTTGTAGTCCAACAACATCTGGGGGCCCAAGGATAAAAACCCCTGGTTTCAACTCTTTGGTGTGTAATGAATCCTCATAGGGATTCATTATGAAGATAGGTTATTAGACACCAAAGAGTCTAAACACTTGAAAAAAATTCCTAGAACATAAACTGAGTAGTACCCTACTGCCTTGCAGGTGGGAGCAGGGTGTAGTTGGCACATGGCAGTTGACACTGTCCAAAGAAAGTCAAAATGAACAGAAGAAAAGAAGGTGTGTAATGAATCCTCATAGGTGTTAATTGAGGAAAAGTTATTATACACCAAAGAACCCAAACACCTGAAAAATAGTGACCACACATTTTGCTCCATAACTCCACTTCTATAAGGGATAGAGCTTAGCTAGCGCTCTCTCTCTCTCTCTCTCTCTCTCTCTCTCTCTCTCTCTCTCTCTCTCTATATATATATATATATATATATAAAGATGGGACTTTGGGGGGATTGATAAGAGGAATCCAAATATTGAATCAATTTGAATTAAATCCAGCACGATTTGATTTTGACCCAAATCTGGCCAATGGACCACAGGGGTGATTTGTTCTGTCTCCAAATCACCCAAATCAGATAGATTCAGGTACAAAGCTAATTATGCCCAAATCTATTCGCACATCAGTTTAGGAACATAGGCCCAGGAATGCAATGCAATTAAGTATCAGGAAAATGCTCAAGTTTTACAGGCTCACACGCATAGCTGGTTCAAAATCTCAATGCCAAATGTTTTATAGCTCAAACACACAAAGTAATCCTATGTAGATTTAATTAAGGGTTTATTCAGAAACTACTTGTTTTTTATCCTCCTCTTTTATTTTATTTATTTATTTATTTATTTATTTGATTTCTATACCGCCCTTCAAAAAATGGCTCAGGGCAGTTTACACAGAGAAATAATAAATAAATAAGATGGATCCCTGTCCCCAAAGGGCTCACAATCTAAAAAATTTCTCTCCCTTTTCTTTCTGACTCCACCCCACACATTCTCTATAGGATCCCCACTGGGACAAACTTCTTAACAACAAAACATAACAGATAACTAGATAGAAACCAACAATGCTCTTTCAAATGCAACATCAGAAAGTCACTGCTTTTTTTTAATAGGGAATTTACGGGGTGCGGGGGTGGAGGGGATCAGGGGAAGCCAGTAATAACTATATCTCCATGGAACTATGCAGGTGGGTTTTAAAGAAGGAAGATTGTTAGCACTAAAGTTAGCAAGGAGGTTCTGATGATTGATTGTGTACTAGCTCTAACATACTGGAGGCCACAGAAACTTGTGCCTTAATTTATAATTATTATAATTATTATTTTATTAACATTCCTATATTGCCACCTAATCAGACATCTCTAGGCAGTTTACAAACCCCAAACAAACCATTTTGAACAGAAATTAAAGCAGAACCCATTAAAACAGATTAAAAACAAACCATTAAAATGGAGAACCACCTTAATGATGTTCCTCCAGCTCCTCACAGCTAAGAACCAGTAATATCTGTCTTGGAACAAATCCATGATCTATTAGAATAGTATACTGGTTTACAGCGAGTCATACCTATTGGTCCATCTAGCTGCAATATGGCAACATCTCTCCATGGTTTTCAGCCGGAGATTTCGCAAAGCCCTGTTGCCTGAGATCCTTTTAAATAGAGGTGCCAGGTCCTGAACCAGAGACTTTCTGAATGCAAATAAAAGCATATCCTCTACTATTAACCTGTGGCCCCTTCTCTTTTTGTCATCACATTACATCATATATAGCAATCAGTTCCATTAGACAGTTATGCATTGTGCAAGGAAAGCTTGACCACCTCCTAAGTAGTTTTCCTGTTTTGAAAACAGACACTTTAAGAGAAAGGGTGTTTCAAGAGAGATGGCTTGGGATACTAGGAAGCACCTGTAGAACACCTAGTTTGGGGGAGCAAAGGGGTGGCAAAGGATGTTATTAGGGGAGAGAGGATTTTGCAATATATTAAATACTTACAGAGATAAGGTAAGTGATGCTGTTAATGTATTTACCTTATTAATGAAGCTTGCTTGACATTTTCAAACATATTCAGAAAATGGACCAGAATCCTCTTTGAAAATACTTTATTTGGGGGTTAGGCCAAACTGCTTTCGAGGTTAGTTTTCTCTTCCTGAATGAGACCATCCTCACAACAGACATCCTTGGATGCATGTCCAAAATTGGGAAACCAGAGTTGAAGGCAAGAAGGGACCAGCGATTTTGCTCCCCAAACTCCATTCTGAATCTTGTTTCGCCCCACGGAGCTGGAGTTGAGGGAGGAAGCTCCTCCCTCACTGATTGGCTTTGCGGGCTGTCCTTCTGTCAAGAAGGAAGCCCGCACAGCCAGCTACCACTGACTGCAGGGAGGCAGCTCTCCTGCACATCCAAAAGTGGACGGGAGAGCAGGGGGAGGATGGGTGTGAAACCGTGGCTCCATTGGGCCCATGCTTCCATATTACATCTGAAGGGGGCTATAGTGGCAGGATGGGGTATGTGGGGGAGATCAGTAACAAGCCAGTTGAAATCTGCAGGGGAGATAACCCTGCATCTCCAGGCACACCTGGCCTCACGTAGCCCAGTTCCTGACCAGGAAGGAAGCTAGGGGGTTGGCCTGGCTCCTGGGAGGCTGGAGGAGTCTCCTACCTACCTGGCTGGCTGCACTGGCTTCTGTTGCTTGTTCTGGGGTAGAGGAGTGGGTGAGTGAGGCTTCTTTAAACAACAGAGGCCTTTAAAAATAAGTAATTCATGCTATAGGGCCACAATATACTATGGCTGTAATGTATGATATTTTACGGTAAAGTTCCAGTCAGGTGGATGGAGGAGTGAAAGAGGAAGCAGGAAATATTTTGGGGGAAGCACCTGCTGCTGTGCTTGCTGCCCCTTGGAGTCATCCCTGTGAGATAGATGTGAATTGATTTGTACTGTGAATCATTTAAGGCAGCTGTGGGGGAAACACACCTCCTAAATAATTAAGGTTAAAATCCCAGGTAGGTAATTTTTCTCTCTCAGTCTGCCTTGGTAACAGCTACTTGAAGCTCCTTCTCTCTTTTGGCAGCAGAAGTTATTTATCCATCTTCTGCTTTTTCTTCTCAGGGACTTGCATGCCAATATTTTAATACGAACACTCACACATAATATTCTACTTCAATAGAATACTAACACTCACATGGGGCTATTTGGTGATTAACTACACTGGAGTAATCCCATTCAACCTAATGGGCCTATTGCAGAACAAGTGGTGAATGATTCACACACACAAACACACACACACTCTCAAAGTCAACCAGTTAAAGTTCAGCTTCAGGAAATGCTGAAACATTAGGGAGTTGTGCCTTCCTTTCTAAAAGACTTAGAAACAAAATTAGAATAACAGTTGCTTCAAATTAGGCTTTACAGACAGATTTATGACAAGTGTAAACCTCTTCAGCAGTGTGTTACTGGGAACAAAGTAATTAGAAATGGCCAGAACAGGCAGTGGGCCTTCAACACAGTGATGTGTGTCCCCATGTGCTACATTTCACTTTTCCACATGAAGGCAAATGGCAGCCATTTGTTGATATAGGAACAAGGAAAGAAAGCAAGTCCAGCCTTACCACGTTGCATCCTTGGGCAGCTGTCCGGGTCCTGTACCCTGGCAAGCTCCATGGCTGACACCAAGTCTCTCCCTGCTGGGTACGATTGGGCCCATGGACCAGAACTCTTCTCCATGGCTGTGCTAGTGGATGCCATCTTTGTTTTCCCCACAATTCTCCTGATGTTGTATTACTAGTATGCTGTGTCGGGACAGCATGATGGGTTAAAAAGAAAGAAAGAAAGGATGGTGGTCACCAACACAGTCACCAAGGAGACGTTCAGTGTTACTGCCACCCCACCACCAAAGTAAGCTCCCCTGAGTCTTAAAGGGGCTCACACACATAGCAGGGGGCCATCAGAGGCCACTTTGATGTGAGCCCCCTCAAAGATGCTGACCCTCAAAGAAACGGGGTTCGCTCTTCACACATGCAAAAATCAGAATGTTAAAAGCCCATGCAGGTGTTTTGGAGAGAGCAAATTCAGAGTAATAAGAGCTGTTTGATATCAATTGGTCAGAGGCAGAGTTTCCAAGTCACAGGGCAGAGGGGTCCCTCTGTACTTTTAAATTCCACAATGCTGCAAGAGACTAGGCAGCCATTCTTTCCCTCCCCAGTTCCCTACCTATCCTCCCTTACTGCTGCCATCCACCCCCCCCCACACTTGCTGTGCACCAAACTTGCAGTCCGGCTTGTTACAGCAGGTGTGGGAAGAAGCAGAGAACAAGATCCAAGAGGGAATGACAAGAGAAGCTGCAGCTACTTGCCTCCCACAGCAACTGGAGAGCTGAAAGGTACAAGACGGATCTCTGGGTTGCAGCCTGGCAACCTAGAGAATTTCAAAGCATTTGTACCTGCAGGAGCCCCAAAGACAAAAGGGCAATTACAAGGATTTAGGGGGAAATTTTATGTGTCGATGCATGTGTGTCTACGCACACATTCATGTCTATTAAAATTTTAATGATGACATACTCAGATTATAGAAGAAAAGGTGAGGGGGCTTAACAAAATCCACAAGTCCGACTCCCTGACTCCCCCTTTCAATTTCAGCCAGATGATGCCTGTTCATCAGTAATGTAGCCACGACTGAGCAAGGTGGGGGGACACAGCGTCCCTGTGCTGTGTGTGTGTGTGTGTGTGTGCACATGCGCGCAGGGGTCGCCACTCGCCAGAGTGCCCCTCCCCCAGGGCACCTTGCTGCAAGCAAGGGAAAGGAAAAAGCACCTAGCTGGGCTGGCACAGAAAGTGCTTACCAACTAGACAGGCCACACATCTGTGCCTGATGCTGGCAACACCCCTTGCATTGGCATGTGGATGCAGGTGGAAGGGGTGTGGCTAGCATGGGGGGAGGGGCACAGCACCCACCCACTCATCCTCTCCCAGGGCCACTACCAGCCTTCCCATGCACCTGCCTCTCACAACCTTCTAAAAGCAGTAGTTAAGGGGGGCATCCCGAAGGACAAGGGGTCTGGGCCCTATTCGCCCCCCTGTAATTTGAGTGCTGAAAAACTGGGCAAGGCTAGCCAAAGACCTTCATAAAAGTTACAAGTTCACAAGAACATTTTACCAGCCTGCCTTGATACTAGAGTTGCCATGTCCCCCAGAATTTTGGGTTTCACCCAGATTTTAAGCATCTCACCCAGATTGCTTAGCCCACTGAGATTCACCTGGATTTCAGCATTCATTAAAAAATAAAATAAAATAAAATAAAATAAAATAAAGCTAAGCTCTAGCACTTATAGAAGCAGAGTTATGGAGCAAAATGTGCCGTAACTATTCTGCTCAAAAATTATTTTCAAGCCAATTTACATAATGTGTAAATTAGGCACCCAGATTTGGAAAGCCAGAATATGGCAACCCTACTCGATAAACATTTCTGTGCCAGACATTTGTGTCACATTGATCGGATCTTCTCCTTCTCCTTCTTCTCCTTCTCCTTCTTCTCCTTCTCCTTCTCCTCCTTCTCCTTCTCCTTCACCACAGGCAACCAAGGGCACTGCTGTATACATCTGGACAAGAAAGAGAATGAGTATGGTGATACTGAATGGGTAAATCCCATCCACAGATCCACACATGGAATTTCTGCCCACAAGTACATCTGCCATCACTCAGAGGAGGGGGCAGTAGCACAACATGATTCTGTTAGGCATGCCACCTGGGAGGAGTGAGGGAGATTCTTTTGCCATCTAACTTCTGCTTCTCAAGTGCTGCCATGATGAGGTGAAGGAGACCAACCAGAAACGAGGAGGAGGAGGAGCCAATGGAACATCATGTCCAGGGTCAGTTGACCCCACCCCTTTTGAGCAAGTCACACCTGCCCACTTGAATGGCCACTTCCAGGACTGGGGGCTAAATACCCGGACTGATGTGGCTTCCGCAACATGCAACAGATGCAGGCTGGATAAATAGAGCAGCAGAGGGAGCTTTTGCCATCTAGTCTCTGCCAGAGGTATTGCTAGGTGTTTAAAATATCTGGGGCCTGAGCCCACAGGACTGGCTCAGACACCCTGCCCCACCTCCCAATTTTGATAATTACAATTTGTCATGTTATCTAGGAATCCGGAACTCTCTTCCTGGTTTGGAAGCCATTAATCACCAATATATCCACCAATGTCAGGCAACACAGAGGATCAGGACGCTAAATAATTAATCTGGGACACATGCCTGGGTGGCCCAATGCTGTCAACACCCCTGGCTCTTGC
The DNA here is from genome assembly GCF_027244095.1 of Hemicordylus capensis. Lineage (NCBI taxonomy): Eukaryota > Metazoa > Chordata > Lepidosauria > Squamata > Cordylidae > Hemicordylus > Hemicordylus capensis. The sequence goes on along the minus strand of NC_069661.1, from coordinate 216,485,859 downwards.
TCTTCTGATGCTTCTGTTGTGAGGAAAAGGAGACCAAGCAGGAGCTAGGAAGATGGGACATATCGCAGTGTTATTATTAACTGCATTTTTAAATTGTATTTTATTTGTATCAATCAAAATTACACAAAATTAGCTTGCTGCTTGTTGTGACATTTTGGTTGGTCCTAATAAAGATATTACTAGACTGTGGCATGCAGAAGTTTCATTGACTTGCATGCAGATGCTTTTAAATGTTTAACCCCCTCCATCCAATTTTTATTGACAAGACAAGTTTTGCATAATTAGCAAACAATTTGCAAAATATGCAGATTAGGGAGCCCAGATGTGGGGAACTGGAATATGGCAATCTTATTCACCACGAATCATTCATCATCATCATCATCATCATCATCATCATCATCATCATCATCATCAATATTATACCATAGCATCCACTTTTTCTCTGTCATTTTGACAGATGAATGTGACTACAAACTCATTGAGAGATACTGTGATAAACAATTAGGATGCCTGAACAGCATCTTCAAAAATAAACGGAATGTTGATGAGAAATCCAATTCAGTTGAAATTAAGGCATATTTTCTTTTCAAACTAACAGCTTAACTCTGTCAGAAATCTCAAAGAACAAGACTGTGTGGTTTTGAATTTTGCAGCTGAACTTGTGCACAGTTGTGGATTATCCACTCTGCAACCCCTTTTCCCCACAAGAAAAATCTATTGGCCAGAGATCAATGTTGGGGTTTGAGTCCAGCAACATCTGAAGAGTCTTGTCCATATTTCCCCCTAGGACAACTTTTCCAGAATATCTGGGAACTCTCCCATGCAAGAGTGTCGTAGGACCAAACTATGTAGGATGTTAAGATGCACAGCCTGGGGGGCCCCAGAGGGAAGTCACAGGACTGACTCCCCCAGCCGCGCACCTGCCCGGGCTTCCTTCAGTTGTATTCATCCTCCGAAACTGATGTGAGTGTTAAGACCGGGAGCTACCAGAACAGCATGACTTGCATCATCCACAATTTACAAAACCTTTTAAAAAATAATTTAGGATGATGTTCTATTGTGGCACATAGGTTCTATCTGTCTGTCTATCTATCTATAGATATAGATATAGATATAGATATAGATATAGATATATAAATTTTACTATGCCTTTTGTCACCACTATTCAGCCTCATTTAAGATTTCTTTACTTCATGAGCTGAGCTTCAGTTGGGGGGGGGCATTTTAAAATCTTGTCTCTGGGCCCACTCCAACCTTACTACACCCCTGGTTCAAATGACCGACGCGCATCTATGACCAGCAAATGATTAGCCCTCCCTGGCTGAGGAGGTAACGGAGACACATGTTACTAATTTCTTCTTAAACATTGCTGTAACATTAATCCCCAGCTTTTGCTGCTGCCACTAGCCTAAGGAGATAGTGCATTGGAGTGCACCTAGCAAAACTGTGTTTCCATGGTTATGATTCTGTAGGCCGGTACAATATCTCAGACTGGACGTCAGATCTCATGCTCTCATGTCATGAACATCATGGGCCATCAAACTGACTACTTCTTGGAGCTCAGTTGGAGCTGCCACACCCATTCGTAACTATCCCTGTAAACCAAAGAGTTCCCCTTATCTTTAATTGAATAACTACTAAAGGCTAGTACATAGTAACATAGGAAGTTGCTGTATACCAAGTCAGACCATTGTCAATTGGTCCACCCAGGTGCTCTTACCCTTGGACTTTGGCTCCAAAGTCCAGGGCCTCCATACCCCCTGGGCCCCCTCCAATCCTCTTTAGTTTGTCTTAGGTGGTGTGGTTTGTGCCCTCAAGAACTTAGATGTTAAAAATGATGCTTAACTTGCAGGGGTGTGTGTGTCCTCCAAAGGCCTTTAGATCAAGGGTCCAAAATTACCTAGGTGTACCTCTGGGTCCATCTAGCGCAGTATTGTTTACACAGACTGGCAGTGGCTTCTCCAAAGTTGCAGGCAGGAATCTTTCTCAGCCCTTTCTTGGAGAGGCCAGGGAGGGAACTTGGAGCCTAGATGCTCTTACCAGAGTGGCTCCATCCCCTGAGGGGAATATTACAGTGCTTGCACATCAAGTCTCACATTCATATGCAACCAGGTCAGACCCTGCTTAGCAAAGGGGACAATTCATGCTTGCTATCACAAGACCAGCTCTCCTCCTAACTCAATACTTGCATGATTTCTATACCCATCATGCCACTGTGGAAACACATAACACAAGTAGAGGAGAGAGAGAGAGAGAGATGTGGAATGGTTTGGACAATACTTTGACCAGTCTGCTGGAATAGTGTGCTCATGACTTTATCACATGGGATGGGGCGGACTAGTCAGAAAAATTATTGTCCAAACCAGACCAACATGAATATTAAGAAAGTGCAAGAGAAGTGAAGAACACACATGAAAGGTGAGCTATGGAACAAAATCAATCTTGAATCAGACAGATTTGGATCCCACTGAATGAGCATAAGCTAATTCTCTATTCCCAATGTGCAGGAAACACCGACAAGCAAGAATGGCCCTGAGCTAATGTTACTCTGTGTTGTAGCCAGGAGAGACAGCCACTGTCATGTCTATGCAGATGCTAATCTGAAAGCTCTCTGCCTCTGTCACTTCTTTGTGCCACTACAGGAAGAAAAAGGTCAAAGAACAGAAGGTCAAGGAGCCAGAGGCAAAACTGCATCCTGGGAGAGATCTGGACCAGGGGTGTCATAAAAGTCTAACTCTGGAGGTGTGAGGGCAGAGGAAGTAAAGCGATCACAGTTTCTCTCCCTCTGCCTCAAATCCTTTAAAATCCTGCTTTTTCTCCCCAGTCACACACTGGCATCTTGCCGGTTCCCTTAGAGATGAGCTATGCACTTTGGCTTGCTTTTTGTATAGTGGATTACATTATGATTGGTATTGTTGTTCGTGGACATTTCCACTTACCCACTTATGCTATGGGATGGCCTTTGGTGCCCACAGAAGCTGGACAAGTCACTTGTATTCTCACCAAGTTCAGAGTTGGTGAATGTTATACATTTTGATGGGTTAGAGTGTGAAGTAGGTACGATTCCAGTTAAAAACAAGGAGTCATTGGTTTCTTCAGCTGTGTGGGAGGGGAGTCTCCATCACTTTGTCCTCCTTGCAAGGGTTCAGCAGGAATGTTTGAGGAGCAACCCCCTCACCTAAATTTTGCGGGGGAAGAGGAAAAATACTGTTGGATGGAGAAAATACATTTGGGGGGGGAGTAGCAACTCCTCACCTAATTGTGGGGGGGGGAAAGAATTTTTAGGTTTTATAGGGAGTTCAATAAAATGGGAGGGGAACTCCTCAAATGCTTAGGGAGGGGTCTGCACCTCTGGCTCCTTGTACTCCATTTTCTACCTTTCTGCTTATTCCCCTGTCTTGGACAAAGCATCATCTCTCTTATGTTCAGTAGGATTTGGGTAGAATGAGAATAGTCATGACCAGCTCCAGGTTGACTTGGAGTATGATTAATGCATAAATGCAACTGCTAACTTTGCTTTTGGTTGGTAAGCCTTTCATCTTATACCTTGCCATATGTGACATGCCTCAGCAGATGTCAACAAATATAGGCAGTATTTTACAGTAGGTTTGACCTGACCTAGTAACAAGTGGGCAGATGGCTGTTTTCAGCGAGAGAGGCACAGCCATGGTGTTGCCACCAAGAAGGCCCTGCTGACCCTGGTATCTGCCAATGCTCAAGAACTTATAACAGTAGAGAAAGCAGGGCCCATAAAGCCAAACTTTAGACTCTGGCAGGTTTATAAAAGTGAAGACATTCCTTAAGATCCAATCCTTAAGATCCAATGCAGTCCAACTAGTCCAGCATCTTGCTCCCAGCAGCAGACAGCCAATAGCAATCTCTGGGAAGCTTCCAAGCGGGATATGATCAACAACAGTCCTTCACTGTTGTATAGCCTTAAGCATCTGGTATTCAGAAGTTTGCTAATGGAAAATTCACCATGAGTCATTCTTGCAATATGTTTACTTAAACTGCAGTTGCAGTCCAAGACCTCAGCATACCTGAAATAGGGTGCCAAATTCCACCTCCCTCCACAGGTCATACTTTTTGTGTGTGTGTAGTGGCTGCTGCTTCCGTGGGTGTGCATGCAAACCCTCCTCTGCAGCAGTGACACTTGCCACCGCCTGGTTCATCACACACTCTCTTGTCTCCCTTGCGTGTTGCTGACAAAACTGTATGAAAAGATGGAAGCAGAACAGGAAATTGTGCATGGCAGTAGAGTGCAGGACACACTCTGTGGAAAATCTACTATACTCTATGGAAAGGACAGCCAAGTACTAGTAGATTCTCCATAGAATGAGCCCTTTCTCATGGTGATGTGAGAAGGCTACTGGGTGGGTGATGGGGAAGTCTGCTCAAACTTGCCTTCCCCACAGACAGTCCTTGCTGGGTGTGGGGATCACGTGCCTAGATTGTCACCAGCTTTCCCCGGCAGCGCAGAGGGCCGAGGCCCAGGACACGTTGTCCTGACCCCCAGAAATCCCATAATGCACTGTGCAAGTGTGTGGTGCATTTTGGGGATGTCCCCCCAGCCCTGGCTGTGAGCCTGCTCCTATGTTGGCACCACACGGTGCCACCACAAGATCGTTTAGAATAGGTTAACAGGCAGGTCTCTTTGGCGGATTGCCGCCAAGGCACCACCAGAAGCAACATGGCTGCCAGCAGTTCTTATGAGCAGCCAAGACCAGGCTTGGCTTTGTTAGCCCACACTTGGCTGCATGTGAGAACAGCTTCATAATCTACTATACTTTACTGCCCTTTCATCATTTCCTCTCCCACTTCCATATTTTTATTACTAGAGCAGCCCCACACAGCGTAAGGTCTAGGGGCCAGATCTGGACTGTGGGGACCTTTTTTATGGCCCACAGGTAGCCCATGATAACAGGAGCCACAAAGAACTTAGCATTTGTGTGGGGCAGGCAAAATCAGGTGCCCCACTGACTGAGCAGGGACAGAGATTATGTCCTCCTTGGTTAAAATTGTGGGCCCTTTGTGAGGGGAAGATCCACAAGTAACTAGTAATTCTTTTAATTCATACTTATTTTTTATAAATAATTCTATTGAAATAATTAAAGCACCAAAATTCGACCTGCCCCCATCACACCAAGTCGTGGTTCATTCTAGCCCTCTGGGGCATTTGTGTTATGCACTCCTTCTGTAGAGGGAAGTAGGAAGGTGTGTGCACTGTGGCTGATAGAAGGAGGTGCAGGTAGGGACACCGTGATGCCCCCCCAATCAGTTGCTTGAGGCAGCCACTTAATCTTGCCTGATGGGAGAACTGCCCCTGTTAAACTGACTAACTTTGGAAGAGGTTTCATTCAAGTATAAGAATTTGGGAGGTGGGGACAGGTACATTTTATTGGGACACAAGAGTCCCCAGGTTTACTGGTCCAAACTGTTAGACCATTATTAGGGGGGGGGAAATGAGGCTGTAGACGGGGATGTTTATACATGCTGAGTTCTATATGAGGGATCCAGATATCAAAAGATCTAGTGAAGTTTGCTGCAGCCTGTCAGAAGCAGAGTTAGAAGATAACATTCCGAGCCGAGAATCTAGGCCTTCCTCCAGAAACCACAGAGATAGGAAAAGATAAGAGTGACACATCCTGTTGTATGTGGGCAAAACTTAGGCCCTATAGGTCTGAACCTTTTTTATTTATTTTTTTTTAAATATGGTGGTTTGAATAATTCACAGTTCACCAGATTCAGACATAGAGGGAACTGTGATTAGTTCAAAAGTGGAAGCTGTAGATCTCCCTTTTTGTGTGCAGAGGAGGAAGAGAGAGGAGGGAGGGGGAGCACAAGTTTGAGGCTTGTACTGGTTCATTTTTGAACCATGTTTTATTGGGACTTGTAGGTTTGAGAAGCAAAGAGATGTGTGCTACCATATGTGGAACATTGGAACACAGGAAGCTGCCTTCTACTGAGTCAGCCCATTGGTCCATCTAGCGCAGTATGGTCTACACAGACTGGCAGCAGCTTCTCCAAGGTTACAGGCAGAAGTCTCTCTCACCTTGGAGATGCCAGGGAGGGAGTTTGGAACCATCGGCATGCAGATGCTCTTCCCAGAGCGGCCTGATCCCTTGAGGGGAAGATCTTATCGTGCTCACAGAAGTAGTCTCCCATTCAAATTTAAACCAGGGCAGATCCTGCTTAGCAAAAGGGACAAGTCATGCCTGCTACCACAAGACCTGCTTTCTGCCTTTAAGCATATGTGATACGCTCTCTCTAGAACTCCAAGTCCTAGAGTCCCTTAGTTTCTGGGGCATTCCATGTGCACAGGGAGGGACCAACGAGGTGCAGCAGCAGGGAAGCACCATGTGACATTTGAGATCATAGGGACAGCAGGAGCCAGTGTTGCTGCTGGATTTACAATCCCAAGAACTTACTGATATAAACAGGTTAGGTCTCTGGTCTCCAGAGTGCTTAGAAGAACTGACACTAAATCTCAGCAATAGTGGCCCATATGATCACTTATAGGACCATATGATCAGGTGTGGCTTGTTGCCACTCTCCTCTCTCTGTTCTGGCCACCTCAAACATTTAGAGCAAACTGCAAAAGATCATTGTGGACTTCCATTCACTGAAAATTGTAATAAGCTGGCAATGCCGACATCCGCTACAAATTGTTTTGTAAAACAAGAGTAGTTCACAGTAAGGAAGTGAGGAACTAGATGACCTGCGGAGACTTCCTGACCTCTGTACTGTAAACTGGCCGGTACAAAACAATTTCCAACAATGCTGTCATCTGAGACTAAACAACTGTCTTCAAGTATGCAAGGACCATAATGAGGTCTGTGTTCTGTGTCATCTGTGGCGAAATTCAGAAAAGCACCAGTGAGATGAAATAGTGAACAGAAACACTGTTCTGCTATTCAGAGCAAAAGATTAAGAGAGAGAATCACCTAGCTGTCATGTTCTATCCAAATGGGAAATGTGTATAAAGGAAGAGGTGAGGATGCCTTCTTGCTGAGGATATTTAAGACAAAGTGGAAACATCCTGTAGGGAGAGTCCTCAATTGGACATAAAGGGAAATGGAACAGAATATAGAACAGGGGTGTAACCATAATAGGGCAAGGGAAGACAGTTGTCTGGGGGCTCACTGCCTTGGGGGTCCCCAGACAAAACTGATGTGAAATCCTCCAAAACTGATGTGAGTGTTAAGACCTGGAGCTATCAGAACAGCATGTCTTTCTCTAGTACCATTAAATGATTTGCATTGTCCACAAGTTACAAAACCTTTAAAAAAATATTTTAGGATGATGTTCCATTGTGGCACATAGGAGATAGATAGATAGATAGATAGATAGATAGATAGATAGATAGATAGATAGATAGATAGATAGATAGATAGATAGATAGATAATGTCACCACTATTCCACTATTTAGCCTCATTTAAGATTTCTTTACTTCATGAGCTGAGCTTCAGTGGGGGGGGCGGCATTTTAAAATCTTGTCTCTGGGCCCACTCCAGCCTTGCTACTCCCCTGGTATAGAGCAAAATTAATCCATGAAAGGTCTTCTGTATATCATTTTGACTTGGTTGATGGTGGCCTCAGGGCAAGGTAGGGAGGGTATGTCCGCTATCCTTCTTTATGCTAAGGCATTTGCCTAGGGCAAGCACTGCAGCATATGCAGAGAGAAGCACATATTTCAGGGGTAGGCAGTGACAGCCATAACCTGGAGCTTTCCCTGACAGCAAGCTTTACCATGGGTTTACTGAGAGGCTTTCTTGCGAGTTTGAAGTTGCCCCCCACAAAATGACTATAAATTGGGCTACACTCTAATTGTCCAAAGGGACAAGCTGGCTCTGTCTTGCACCTACATAGTCTCCAGCTAACCCTATCGGCCAAAGACAGTCCCTATTTTCTGGATTCTGTCCCTCATAAATCACTGTCGCTGTTTTGGCTTCTTGAGAATGGCCTGTTCAATTTGTTTCACAGGAGTTGCTATAGCTCTCATTGCTCAGGATTCAGCTCCCTCCCCTGAGTCTTTAGAAATTAAATCTCCAAGTGGGTGGTTGACTGCATTGTGCCTTTAGTGCATCTACAAGTACATGGGTGCACAGCACTGAGCGAGTAGAATCCAGTCTTCAGCAATGTGCAGTAGTGGGTGGGGGCTTGGGCAGTAATCCCTGGTATGAGAATTGGTTCATGATACAAGGGGATCCTTGTTTTCACCAGCAAAATGGAAAAGGCTGTGGACTTGGCTCATGCTTTGGTGATCTCTGTTAACAAATCATGCTTTGGTGCTCATGCTTTGGTGGTAATCTGGAGGAAAGTAATCTGCATGCACTTTATTACCTGCTTCCCATGTATGGCATGCTGTTCATCAGAACTGTACACCACGTGTCTCAGGTTGCTTTGGCCACACCTTCTACACACTCACAAGCATGTCCCTCTTTTTACTGGCAAAATAAAGTAAGGCTTTTAATTAGCTACAATAAAAATAAAAATAAGGCTTTTAATTAGATACCGTTTTAATTGTGTTTTAATAGTTTTAACTTTTTAGTTTTAATTGTTGAAATGTTTTAATCTTTTATTGGCTGTTTTTATTGTTTTGTGAACTGCCCAGAGAACTTGCGTTTTGGGCAGTATAGAAATGTATAAAATAAAATAAAAATAAATAAAAATGTTGCAGGGCATGTGCGTGTGGATTGTTAGGGAAATGCTCTACAATGTGTGAGAGCTATCCAAAGTGAAGCAAGCCGTTTTTCAGGGGGAATACATGCCTTCCCTTGTGCCCTTGGAGTGCCTCTCTGGTACTGCCAGATGAATTACCACACAGCCTTCAGATGAGCATGCAGGTTGACGGGCACCGCTTGGCATAACCTACGCCATCTTGTATGTCTGCTGGATTGATAGTTAACCCGCTCCCCCTCCCAACATGAGTACTATCAGTTTGCAAGAAAACTAGTTTCAAAACTTGTTGTCTCAACAGATTAGGATATCTCAACATTTTAGGAGGAAGCAAGAGATAGAGAGGACATGTGCGAATGAGTAAGAGTAACCGCTCCGGAGGCTTGGTGTTAATTTGTAACTTTTTGTAATAGGATTTGTAACTTTTGTAATAGATGACTGATCCTATGGTCATGAAGGCAACGTTTAAACTATGTATAACTATCACCCTGAGAACGAAGTTCAGGGCTGATGCTTTGAGAAAGTTCTCCTTCAGCCATTATTCTGCGCAGAATAAAGTTCTAAACGCTCTCCACTTTGGTTGTGTCTTATCTGGCTTTGGGGGGCACACCAGGAAAAGGACCCGCTTGGGCACAACAAGGTGGCTATTACAGCCAGCTCTAGGGTTCCACCCAAGTGGAGGCTCCTTTGAGGTCTCCCGTGGGAATCAGGCCCAGGGGTGGTTCTCTGATAAGGCAAAATGAAGACATCATCTGAAGCAGCAGATTTGAGGAGCAGCAGACATAGCCACACAATTATCACCCCAGCATATGCTGCCAAGTCTGGGCCCTGCCCGGGAGAGACTCACCACTTGCCTGCAACAATGCTCTCTGGTTCATGGGAGGTCAGACTTCCCACATATTTTTCTACCCAGCACTAACCCTAACCAGCTCACCCCCACCCTGCTTGCTCTCTCTCCTCCTCCTTCTTGCCTCCATCCACTGACTGCTGACATGAACTGGAGGCAGCAAGCAAGGACAGCAGGGAGGAGGACTGCTGGAGGATTGCTGGATTGACTGATTTCTATACCGCCCTTCCAAAAATGGCTTAGGGCGGTTTATACAGAGGAATGAATGAATGAATGAATGAATGAATAAGATGGATTGCTGGACTGCTGGAGGAGGATACAAGGAAGTAGAGGATGGAGCAACATGTCCCTTCCTTTCTTGTTGGCTCCAGCTTGTGTCTTATGGATAGGCATGAGCCGGAGGCAGCGATCCAGGAAGAAGGGTGTGTTGCAATGCACAGAAAGGGAAGCAGAGAGTGTGTGCCCTGGGAGTGGGGGGGGGAAGGGAGACAGGGGGGGAAGGAAGTAGCAGCAGCAGATTCTGGACCACGGAGTGAGGCCACTGCGGTGTGGTGTTGTGCACACCTTGCCTGAGACATCTATTTACCGTGAGCTGGCTCTGAACAGGCCTTAACCATTCAAAGTATGATGGAATGTTGGAAAGGCATGGTGCTATTTTCAAAGGGTGTGACAAAGAAAGAGAATGCTAGGGATTGGCTCTAGCAAAAATAGATATAGATATAAAGATATAGCACATATTCATATATCAAAGACCAAGGTCAATTTTCAATTGTGTATAAGCAGCATGTTTTGAATTCTGCACTTGTTCACTTCAAATTCTGTAATGGGGGAACTCAAGGTTTACAAGAGGGGCAGTGGGGAGAGAGGAAACCTGTTGGACTGGTTCAAAAGATAGCAGCCGAGCACACATGAAGAAAGAGGGGTTATGATGAAAGCACACCTGGAAGCTTTTCACATGGGGCTTTTGAAGGGGTGTGTTCACATATCAGAGAGATTTACCCTGAAGTCCCTGCAAGTTATTGGGGAGCAGTTAACCCCTGCTAACTGAGCAAAGAGGCATCTTTTAAAAGTGGTGATTCTCTTTATTTAGCAGGGGGAGAGCAACTGGCCCTATCCAGCCCCAGCACAGCATCCCTCCAGTGGCTGATCCTGGGGTCAACCTTATGTTTCATTTTAGATTGTGAGCCCTTTGGGGACAGGGGATCATCTTATTTATGTATTTATTTTTCTATTTTCTATGTAAACTGCTCTGAGAACTTTGGTTGAATATGGTATTCATCGTCGTCGTCGTCGTAGTTCACACAAAATTCTGGTTTTTCACTATGTGCTGAGTGTAATACCTTTTTAAAAAATCCACTATTTGAGGCGTTTTGGGGGGACAACTCTGAGTTCGCAGTAAAGCCTCGCCGTAAACTCACAGTAAAACCTGCGGTGCGTAAAAGTCCCTGTTGGGACTTTCTGCAGAGCCAGATAAATGGCCTCCAGACACAATCAAGAGATGTTTCACAAGGTTGTTGGAATGTCCATGGAGGACATCCTCAGTGGGCATGCTTTCAGTATGACCCCTCTTTCTTAATGTGTGCTGGGGCAGGATAGTTTGAACCAGCCTGTTAAGACCATGACATATTGATCCATTTAATATGACATGGAATGCTGGCAGGTGGTACAAAAAAAGGTAGAGCACTGGACAGAGAGAGAGATGAAGGGTCAAAAACCATGGTAGAGAAAACTATACTGGAGGGTGTGGGAAAAGAAAATGGGTAGAGCTTGATATTTCAAAGTCACAGGAATTTGTTTGGCAAATACCACTGCAGAATTCCACAAATGCCACCAAATTCCATCAATACTCCATCCAGTGCAGAATTGCCTATATTCCCAGGTCTTTTGCATGGGTATAATTTATTTTCAAGAATGTTCTGCCGAGGCACCACAGGCTCAGTAGCTTAAATGCTTCTGTGTTGTGCTGGAGAAATCTTGCCTACAGCCTATTTACTGTACTGATACTTTATTGGGTGTGTTGGGTGGAATGTTCTATGGTTACGTAACATGTTTTGTGACAAATCTAGGTATAAGAACATTCTAAGAACCCTGCTGGGACAGATCAAATTTGTCCATCTTATCCACCATCCTGTTTCCAACAGTGACCAGGCAGATGCTTCCAGCAGAGACATTACCAGGCACTTAAAAGATCTTGGGCCAGAGCCCACAGCTCTCCACCCCCGCATTTGGATAAATAAACTATTTTATGCTCCCGAAAGGAACCCAATGCTCTCTTCATTTTTGAAGCCCCTAATCACCAATGCATCCATCGATATCAGGAAGTGCAGAGGATGGGATACTGAAGATTAGATCCAGAGCATGAAAGAATAGATCCAGGGCACAGGCACATGGTCCATGCTACTAACGCCCCTGGCTTCCAGGCAGCCCCTGAGCAGGCCATGAAAGCAACCCTCCTCTATATCATCACAAGCAGCCTAAAGAGGTTCACTGCCTCTAAAAATGTAAGTGTTGCTTAATAGTGGCCGTAGGTTAATAGTGATTGACGGTTCAATCCTCCATTAATCTGTAATCCTTTTTCAAAGCCACGTAGGCTACTGACCATCACCAGATCTTGTGACAGTGAACGCCTGTGCAACAAAGTCCTACTATCGTTACCCTCTCGGTGTGTAACAACTGCGCTTTTGAGTCACTCTGCTGGCTTGCAGCTGCACTGCTATGTTGGTGGCCACATGTACAGTGACAGGGGTGCAAAGAGAGGCAAAGCTTGAGGAGCAACTCCTCATGTTTTGGGGAAGAAAGGAAAGACACTTTTGCAGGGAGAAAAATATGTTTTAGGGGTCAGAAAGCATGGGGGAGAGAAAATCATTGCTTAAAGTTGGAAGAGGAGAACAACAGTTTAGGTGGAGGTGAAAAGGTAATAGTTTGGGGGAGTGTTACCCCAGTAATGAGTATTACTGGGTGTAACACTCATCCCCCCCTAAAATGGGGGGGAAACAACTCAAATGCTAGGGGGGATAGGAACATAGGAAGTTGCTATACAGGTATACCGAGTCAGACCATTGGTCAATCTAGCTCAGTATCGTCTACACAGACTGACAGTGGCTACTCCAGGACTAGGAACATAGGAACATAGGAAACTGCCATATACTGAGTCAGACCATTGGTCTTTCTAGCTCAGTATTGTCTTCACAGACTGGCAGAGGTTTCTCTAAGGTTGCAGGCGGGAATCTCTCTCAGCCCTATCTTGGAGAAGCCAGGGAGGGAACTTGAAACCTTCTGCTCTTACCAGAGTGGCTTTATCCCCTGAGGGGAATATCTTGCAGTGCTCACACATCAAGTCTCCCATTCATATGTGACCAGGGCAGACCCTGCTTAGCTAAGGGGACAAGTCATGCTTGCTACCACAAGACCAGCTCTCCTCTACAGGCAGGACTAGTCTCTCTCAGCCCTATCTGGAGATGCCAAGGAAGGAACTTGGAACCTTCTGCATGGAAGCATGCAGGTGCTGTGAAGAATTCTAGGTAGATGATGAGGCTTTTGCACAACCTTGCATGAGCAGCTTTCAGTGAGTGTGCAGTGGCATGCAGCAAGAAAGAAGCCAATCTGTACCGAATTGTTCCTGTGGTATCAGCAGGCACACAAGCGCTGCAGCATGTGGAAGCTGCAGCTGAAATGCCTGGACAGATTGACTCAAAGCTGCACCTGCATGCAGCGAGAAGGATGGGATTCTAATCTCTTAATCCAGAAAACAATTTCCTAGATCAGAGGTGGCTAACCTGAAGCTCTCCAGCTGTTGTTGGACTACAACTCCCATCACTCCCTGCTGCAATTTATTGTGGTTGGGGATGATGGGTGGTCCAACTACAGCTGGAGAAACTCAGTTCCTAGATATATGGGACCCCTCTTGGTGAATGATTAAAAAAAAAATCACAGCAGATATTTTTGTTTGTTAATGAATATAACATATAACATATAAATATAACATGATATGAAGTATGACCACATCTTTCAGACAGACAGAGACAGAATGCATGAAACATTTATAGGGAGGATTATCCATTGTGTCTCTCTCTCGCCTGGAAGGCTGAGCTTCTTAAAGCACAAAATTGTTCAATGTAAAGGTGTCATATAGAGTCAAGCAACAGAGGCATCTAGTTGCATCTTATTGAAAAGGAGCAGCTCTCTAGTGTTTTGAACTGAGGTCTTTCCAAATCCTATCTGGTGATGGTAAGAAACATAAGAAGCTGCCACATAAATCTGGTCCATCTAGCTCAGTATTGTCTGCACAGACTGGCAGCGGCTTCTCTAAGATTGCAGGCAGGAGTCCCTCTCAGCAAGGAAGGAAACTTGGAACCTTCTGTAGGCAAGCATGCAGCTACTCTTCCCAGAGCAGCCCCATCCCCTAAGGGGAATATTTTGAGGTGCTCATATATGTAGTCTCCCATTCAAATGCAAACCAGGGCAGATCCTGCTTTGCAAAGGAGACAATTCATGCTTGCTACCACAAGAAGACTAGCTCTCCTCCCTGAACCAGGACCTTCTGCAATAGAGTACAGCCTCTTCCTCTGAAGTGGACATCTGATTTGCCTTGAGGAAGTGACATTCTCCCACTCTCAGTTTCCTCTCACTTCTAGAAGAATAGCAGCGATTTCATAGTTTGTATAAGGAGACCATAAGGTATGTTACACAATATTAAGAATGCAAGAAAAATTAAACATATTAATCATTATTAGTTCAAAGAGTGTTCATTCAGAGGGTGACTGAGTAATAATTAATTGTTATTTGGTCATGAGCTCAGTGCCTTTCATGGACTCGCATTCCATTTTCTCTCCCACCCTTTGCTAAACTCTGAGGCAAATATGCATTTTGAAATCAAAGTAAATATTATAAAATCTACTTTACTGATTTAACTAAATCGGCTTTAAAGGTCTTATTAAAACTAGGACATCTCTCTGTAAAGTAATGCCTGAAAAATCAAAACCAATTGCCTAAGTTTACTTTAATATCTCCAGATGTAAAGCTTCCCTATCCAGCACTGAATATATTAACACAATTTTTTTTATCAAGGCAAATAGGTATGCCATCTTTCCTGGGAGGAAAAATGAATTGCTTAGGAAAAATGAATTGCAGTTGTTATGTATTTTAAATATATGCAGATGTTCTAATTGAGCATTGCCTAAGATAGATCAGTTTAAGAAGCTGGTGAAGTGCTGAAGAAAGAAAGAAAGAAAGAAAGAAAGAAAGAAAGAAAGAAAGAAAGAAAGAAAGAAAGAAAGAATCCTAGTCTATTTGGTATTTTCCCATGTCATCAGCAGCTTTTACTGAATGAGCATCGGATTGCTGGACAGGAACTCAAAAGGATGCTTGTTACAAGATTTTAACTTGAAAGGATACTTGAGCAGCTGAAATACCATGAGAGAAGTTGATGACCATTTGGTGAAATTGTATGAAAAGGTTAATGGTCAAAGTTCAGCTTGGGGAATGTTTGAAGCATCAATGGAGTCCTCACATTTCCAGATTTTAGTTCACTGTTAGAGCAGAAATGGTCAAAACCAGTTCGGACAATGTTTTTCTTCTTCTGTTTCTCCCACCCCCTCCTGCAAATGTTCAGATCTCCATCATTATCTATCCCCATGAGTCCTGTACTCCCCCTGCTCCCAATCCTAAACTGGACAAAATATAGTAAACCCAAATATTGCATTTGTGCAGCGGCATCACAGAACTGCTGTCAAGTGCCTGCTGGAAATTTCACTCCTATGAGCACCTTTATGTCCGAAAGGCCTGATGCACATTTAACGGTATGTCTGGTCACTATGGTTCACACAGCCAATAGAAATGACTGGGCAACCATTCATACATGTTGCAACACCATCTAATCTTTCTGTATGCTTGTATTTGAGCTTGTAGAACAGAACCAGTCCAGAAGGCAGCACCCTGATATAGCCAAGGTGTTCATGAGGTGGAAGAACAACGGCCCAGGGGCATAACAAGGCTGGAGTGGGCCCAGAGACAAAATTTTAAAATGGGCCCCTCGCTGATACACACACACATACTTTTCACAATATATAGTCATGTGACTTGCCTCTGGGGGGGCCCTCGAGGCATGGGGGCCCCCAGGCAGACGCCTCCCCTTGCCTAATAGTAGTTACGCCCTTGCAACAGCCACTGGCAATACTGCTAAAATCAGGTTGCAGCATAAGACTGACATATTTCTGTGAACAATGTCTGCCAAACATGTCTGTAAAACAATTCTGTAACAGTACCAGCATTGTTGAGAGAGCATTTTGCCTGCATATCTTGTGTCCCCATTTTTCCTCCATCTTCAGTTTGTTACTATCCTGTCCTCATCCTGCAAAGAACTTTGTTTTTCTTGCAAAATACTGGATTTCCAGTTCTAATGTTAAACCTCCAGCCAACTATGTGCAATTGCCTTTTTTCCTTAACTAGCATCAGAGGCTGAGAATTCCTTGCAGTTGCATCACTCACGGGTACTTAAACCTGCTCTTCTTCAAAGAGTTCAGAGAAGCATCCCACAAGAGTATAGATGTCTCTGGAATAGTCCATGAGTATGAACCAAGAAAGAACATGAAGGGGGCTTTGGGAGAGAGTCTGTAGCTCAGTGACAAAATGCCTGTTTTGCATGTAAGAGGTCCCAGCATCTCCAGGCTAAACTGGGCACAACCCTTATCTGCAACCCTGGGGAGCTGCTGTCAGTCAATGTAGACAATACTGAGCTAGACAGACCAAGGGCTAATGGCCTGGTTCAGTCTAAGGCAGGTGCGTGTGTGCATGTATATGTGTACATTTATGCATAAGTAGTGTGTTAACTTGATAGCTTATGTCAACTGAAGATTGCCATACTTACATGATGTGGATGATCTCTCTCACACATACAACTACACAAACACCCTTGAGGCTGAGTTGCTCAAGTACCTGAGTTTTGGATTTTGGCTTTCTCATATATATGAGCAGGGTTAACACCCGTTTTTATGGACGAAGGACCATAGTTCCATGAAAGAGCATCTGTTTTGCATGCAGAAGGTTCCAGATTCAATTCCTGGCATCTCCAGGGAGGACTGAGATTTTTGAAATTTGGGAGGACTGCTGTCCATCAGTGTAGACAAAACCCAGCTAGACTAATGGTTTGGATCAGGCTTCCCCAACCTGCGGCCCTCCAGATGTTGCCGAACTACAACTCTCAGCATCCCTAGCCACAATTTATTGTGGCTGGGTATGCTTGGAGTTGTAGTTCAGCAACATCTGGAGGGCTGCAGGTTGGGGAAGCCTGGTCTCGATGGACTAATGACTAGCTCTATATGAGCAGAAGCTTTAAAACCTCCCTAACATGCTGAAATCCCACAGGTGAAAGATTTCCCCCACCAATGTCTCTCCATGGCAGGAGTTGCTTCTTCACTTGTTGATTTCTGCCTGTTATGGACCAGTGAAAGGCACAGCGCCTCTACCCATAATCAACACAGCAGCTCTACCTGTAAGTGAGATGGTCTGATTCTCCCTCCAGCTGGTAGTTATTCATGGGCATTGCCATCTGATAGCTGTTCACTGGCCTGTGTGAAATGAATTAGTGGACTCTGCTCATTGCCTAATGTGATTCGTGTTTGCATAACAGAAATTACCAACACAATTAGGTCTAATTGGTCCCACTTACCAACAGTCTCAGAAGAGCAGTCAAGGATTAAATAGGAAGACCATGATGACTAAATTCCCCTTTGCCTCTCTATAGGTCAGGGGTATGCCACCTTGGCTCTCCAGCTGTGGTTGAACTACAACTCATGTCATCCCCAAATTCTGGCTAGGGGTGATCAACTCCCATCACCATCTCAAGGTGGCCTACTCCTGATACAGTTTAACTCACTGGACCAAGCCGGAAGAGTTCTTGGCTTGATAAATGGAGCATGCATTGCTGTAGGCCATCAGGTATTTATTTAGTTAGTTAGTTAGTTTGTTTGTTTGTTAGATTTATATGTCACCCTACTCCCATAGGACTCAGGGCGGCTTACAAGCAATAATATACACAACAATACAATTTCATAAAAATATATCTTACAAAGCCTCATAAACCACAACCCCATATAATACTCATTCCACATGACATAATAACCATGGATTACCAGATCACTCTACAACCAGCTATCTCAGCGACCAAAAACTCGGCGAAACATTTCAGTCTTACATGCCTTACGAGAGGCCAACGGATCATGAAGAGCTCTGATATTATCCGGGAGACCATTCTATAGAGTTGGGGCCACCACTGAGAAGGCTCTGGCTCTCATTGATTGCAATTTAATATCCCTAGGGCCTGGGATCACCAAGGCATTACTTGTGGCTGATCTCAGGACCCGGAGAGGGACATATCGAACCAGGCGGTCTTGGAGGTATGGAGGGCCCATACCGTGTAGGGCTTTAAATGTTAAGGTTAATACCTTAAACTTAACCCAGGACTCAACTGGCAACCAGTGCAACTGAACGAGCAAAGGTGTCACATGCACTCGTCAAGTTGCCTTAGTAAGGACCCTGGCCGCTGCATTCTGCACCAGCTGCAATCTCCGAGTTAAGTGAAGTTGCAGCCCCACATCAAGCGAGTTGCAATAATCTAACCTGGAAGTGACCGTCGCATGGATCATAGTGGCCAAGTCCGGAAGGGACAGATAGGGGGCCAGCCACCATATTTGGCGTAACTGAAAGAAGACCTTTCGAGCGACCTCCATGATCTGAGCCTCCATAATCAAAGAGGCATCAAGAATCACACCCAGGCTCTTCACAGTAGGCTGAGGTATCAAACAAGCATTACCAAGGGTCGGTAATTGAAAACTCTCCCCTGACCTCTTCAGGCCCAGCCACAAAACTTCAGTCTTATCTGGATTAAGCCATAGACGACTTTGACTCAGCCAGTCCGTGACTAGGGATGTGCAAAGGGTCCAGCGGTCCGACGGTTCGATCCGGAGGTTGGGGGGTTTGAGATCGAATCGAACCCCCACCCCCTGTCCGTCCAGACTGGAACCGAACTGCTGGGACTGGTCCGCGAATTTTTATTATTATTTTTTTTAAATAAATGTCTAAAAATACCTTTAGCCCCTTTGGCGATGGGGGGGGCTTGCTGTAGGCCGCGGGGTGGGTGGTCAGTGAGGGTTCCCCCTCCCCCACCGGCCTTCCTCATCACTGCTGCAGCCGGGTAAGTATATCCCTTTTGGCCCTTTCGGGCCTCCGTAATGACGAGTGGCGGCCATTTTGGCCACCGTCACGCATGCACAAATGCTGTCTGCAAGGCCGAGAGTCTCACAGACAGAATTTGTGCATGTGCGGCAGCAGCCAAAATGGCCGCCGCTCATCATTACGGAGGCCTGAAAGGGCCAAAAGGGATACTCTTACCCGGCCACAGTGGTGATGAGGAAGGCCGGCGGGGGAAGGGGGAACCCACGTGGACACACACACACCACGGCCTACAGCAAGCCCCCTGAAAGGGCTAAAGGTATTTTTAGACATGTATTTTAATTTTAAAAAAAAATTCACTGACCGGTCTGGGACCGAACCGGACCGGGGGGGGTGGTTCGATGGGGGCAGGACTGAACCGGGCCAGATGGTTCTGTTCACACCTCTAACCGTGACCGCTTCCAAACACCTGGTCAGCTGGGCTATGGTGTCCTCAGTCCTGCTATCCATCAGCAGAAAAACCTGGGTGTCACCTGCATATTGGTGGTACCCTAGCCCCAAACTCCTCACCAGCTTTGCTAGCAGCCGCATATAAATATTGAAGAGCAAGGGTTAAAGAATAGCCCCCTGGGGGACACCACATGTTAATACCTGACATGAAGACCTCTCATCGCCCATTGCCACCCTATATCCCCGGTCTTGTGGGAAGGAACACAGCCACAACAAGGCCACGCCTCGAATCCCAGCATCAGCTACGTGGTGGACCAGAATATCATGGTCCACAGTGTTGAATGCTGCTGTGAGATCTAACAGCAACAGCAGCGCTGACCCTCCCCTATCAAGCTGGCGACGGAGATCATCAGCCAGGGTGATAAGGACCATTTCTACCCCACACCCAGGCCGTAACCCAGACGGGAAGGGATTGAGAATCGCTGCATCCTCCAAAAACGATACCTAAACTCATATGCTTTCCAATTGTCTCTAGTTACTATTCCTGGTTCCTTAGCTTGTCCCTGGTAAAACACTGTCCCTAATTAGAGCCAGCATGGTGTAGTGGTTAGAGTGCTGGACTAGGACCGGGGAGACCCGAGTTCAAATCCCCATTCAGCAATCCCCATTCAGCCATGAGACTAGCTGGGTGACTCTGGGCCAGTAGCTTCTCTCTCAGCTCAACCTACTTCACAGGGTTGTTGAGAGGAGAAATTCAAGTATGTAGTACACCGCTCTGGGCTCCTTGGAGGAAGAGCGAGATATAAATGTAATAATAATAATAATTTTGCCTTTCAGAGATACCTTGCCAAAATTTGGTCAGTTCAAGTTGCTAGAGTTGTCCTTCATTCAGCTCCCCCCTCCCACCACCAGAAGTTAAATTGCTAAATGGTTCAGTGAATGCATCTTGTGTCTGCTGCACATGTAGGTAAATACTTGTACATCAACACTAAGGCACCACGCAGTGCACAGCTTGTTATTTCACACACTGCAGCTGCTGAGTAGGGATGTGCTGAAATGTGATTTGGCATCCCAAATTGCAACACAATCCCTTTAAAACTGAGGGCTTCCACAGCCCCTTTAATGTGGAGGAGAACAGGTCCTCCACCTCTGTTCACCGCCATTGCTGCACTTGCAGAACCCCTCCTCTCCCACCAGGTATCAGCATGCTCCAGTGGCACTCTCCCCCAGCTGCCCCCCATGTGCAAAGGCCATGTGCATACCAGCACCGCACGGGGGCAGCTGGGGGAGAATGTTGCTGGCACATGCTGATAGCCGGGGGGTGGGTGGGAAGTACAGTAATGGCAGCGAGCAGAGGAGGAGCATGGATGGACCTGCTCCTGCATGTTAAAGCGCTTGTAGAAGCCCTCAGTTTTAAAAGGGATTGTGCTGCGATTTGGATGCCAGGTTGCATTTCGAGCACATCTCTACTGCTGAGTATTTTCTGAACTGCTGATTGCCTAGAATAGGACAATTATGCCTTTCCAACACATCTTTACCAATCTTGCTTCCTTGGCTTTTAAATCAGTGTGGACGGGCTATGGGAGAATAAATGAATGCAGCATCCAGCCAGACAGTGAAGAGCCTTCAGCAGTGTGGAGTAGCTGATACTTCCAGGTTTTGAGGCCCCAAGCCGTAGTAAAAACAAAAATGACAACACATCAAAACAAAATAAGACACCAACAAATCAACGTCTAAATCTGAGGCCCACTTTGAGCTTGAGGCCCAGGCCCAATGGCTCTCCTGGCCCCTCCTCTGTTTGCCCCTGCACTGGAGGTTAGCCATTGTCATCATTATCTGCTTGGAGGATCATTTCAAAGACATTTGTGTCTTCCCCATCTTGGTTGTGATAGAGTTGTACAGGGCTTATTGCTGTGCATGCCAAACCATTCTTCACACAAGTACATGTAAGTGCTGCAAGAGTCAGTTTATACCTGCTGGGTCCTGGTTTCCCAGAACTGTCTGGGTGCTGGTTTCCCAGCCATTCACAGAATAGTATCTGCCTCCACCATCCTCCATCCACCATAGCTCTCTGGACTTGGGAAGCCTAGAAACTGGGACAGTCATGCAAAATGACAGTTGATGTGATTCTATTACACCCTTTTTGGCACAGAAGATTATGAAAGGTGACTCATTTACATTTGCTGTATTCTTAGATCCACCCAAATGACATGTGAAATGTTCAAGATGTTGTAAGCAATCTGACGGTACTTCTAGTGTTTCTCCAAGTTGTGCAAATGCCACCTGAAATTCTGTGCTAGCCTATACAAGCACAAGGCCGGCCTGCCGCCGCCTTCTCCTCTCAGTGGTCGGGCCACCCGTCCCCGCTGTATCCTGTTCCCGCCAGCCAGCTTGACTGGCATCCATATTTCCCCCCATCCCTGTCACTAATCCTATCCGGCAGCTGCTCGGGAACTCTCGCGAGAGCTGCCACACATGGGATTAGCGACTGGTATGCCTAGGAGAAATAAATATATAGATATATGTACACACCCTCTCTTAAATGTTACAATTATGAGATAGGCTGCTACAGTCATTGGCTTACATTCAGACTAAGTTACGCATGAGTACTTCCACTGAAATTAATGGGACAAGTTCACACACACACAATCTCTATAGGGTACATGAACTGAAGCTTTGTGACAAGAGGGGCACATTTGTTTTTAAAAGGCTGGGAACCCTTGCTCTATGTGACAGTCCTGTCACGACTCACTCCACACCCTGACAACTAAATCTGTCTTTCTTCTTGCTTGTTCCCCTGACACCATTCATTCACTACAATTTTCCTTACATTTTTTTTTCAATGGGTAATATTTACTGCCCTTGGAAGTCCAATATCTCCTTACAGTGATTCTGGTATCAGTGGTTGAGTTTGACATTAGAAACTGTTCTGAAGGAAGAGATAAAAGACTTCACACTTTTTCTTCCTAAACTCCTTTCTATAACTTCTGCCTGCCCACCCCCATACTTCATACTGCCTTCCCCTTTTATTTTAACCAATTACTTTCCTTTTCAATCTTTCAACATTTTGTTTCCAACCTGTTAGATACTGCTTCAGCCATTGCCAGTTAATTCCCAAATGTACTTTCTCCTCCTCCAGGTTCTGAAACCCACGGAACTCCTTCCATCAATCAAATTCAGCCATTCCCCCTAGAGACCATAACTAGGCCCCAAGTACTTGGCAACAGTTGCCATGCTCACCTTCCCACGAAACCTCCAAACCAAGCAACATTAGCAAAAACGTTTTCCCCTGTGAGTCAATTCATCACAAGGAACATCACAGCCATGTCCTCACGAACAATAAAAATTGCCTTGTAGTCTTCCTTGGTAGAGCATGTAGCAACAATCTAGTGCCTACTTCCTCGTGATTTGATAGAAGTTCTGTAACTATTTCAACATCATTTTGAGCAATTTTATAGCATAAGTCCTCCTATGCAATAATAGTTTTTTGCCCCAGGGCTTTTCCTTGTATTTTTTCTGCTCCCATTCTCCACACAGAAAAGCTACAATATTTCTTTTACTAGATGAACATGATATGAACCTTTGCCACTGCTTTATATTATTGTCTTCTACTATGTTCTTGTACTGTAATGCATTGTTACCACTTTTTTCTGCATTATTTCCTGGTACAGTTGAGCATAAATCAAACGCAACATTATTCTTTTGTTCTAAGGACTCTCTATGAGAAGTCATTTGAACACATTGGCTAATGCTACCTTCAGGGACAGATTGGGGGCGGGCATAGAGGCCTGCGGAAGGAAAAGGGAATTGGTGAAAAGCACCCCATTCCTGTTGTGTGCAAGAAAATGTATTTGGTGTGTGCAGCATTAGTCTAGATGTCAGCCATTGTTAGCCTACTTTCCAGTAGGCTTATGAGATGATCACCTGGCATTCTGTATGTTCAAGTGTCCATCTGAGTATCCGTGTGTGTGTGTTCCCCACGCCCATCAACTTCGCAATGCCTGGACCAATATGCACTAAATCGGGTACAGTTGTAAGGACACATAGGGACACCTCAACGGCGTAGTTTGTGATGATGTCATCTACTCCAATTCAAGATGGCAGATGCATAAGCGTTTGAGATGCAAGTGGGCAAACTTGTGGGCTGCCTATCCGATTTGAACCAAATTTGCTATTTATTTTATTTTATTATTTATTTATTTATTTAAAATATTTATACCCCTCCCCTCCAGTACACTACTGCTTGGGGCGGCTCACAACAATAAAATAGTTACAATGTAAAATAAAACTAATAAAATTAACCAAATTAAATAAATAAGTTAAAAGTCCAGGCTAAAACCACAGTCAGAATTAAGTTTTAAATTAAAAATTATTTTAAAAGCTAAAAATTGAGAATTATAAAAACTAAAGAACCTACCAGGTATAACCAAAGATGGAGCATTAAAAATCCCATTTTAAAAGATGTGTTTTAAGATGGGTTTTAAAAAAACCCCAAACACACACACACACACACACACACACACTGAGGGAGGGAGCACGGTGAAGCTTTTCCACCAACCAGATCTCTGTTAGTGGCAAGGCCATGAGCAGGGCCTGAGATGATTATTTTATTTTATTTTATTTTATTTTATTTTATTTATCAGATTTATATACCACCTTTCATTAAAAAATAATCCCAAAGTGGTTCAAAACATATTTAGAAATAGTAGAAAACAATTAAAACAGTAGAAATATTAACTTCAAATATTTAAAATAGTGCCAGGCTATATGCTTGCTAGGGATGTACAAATCAATTCAGGCACAAATCAATTTTTACCTGAATCCAGCTGATTCAGGCGATTTTGAGACAAAACAAATCATCCCTGTGGTCCATTGGCTAGATTCGGGTCCAAACCAAATCATTCCAGATTAGATTTAAATCACTTTCAGATTTGAATTCCTCCTATCATTTCCCCCAGATCCCCAGTTTTCACCTTAAAGAAAATCCCAAGCTCCAACCCCTGCAGAAGTGGAGCCACAGAGCAAAACTTGTGGTCAACCCCCACCCCACCCCACCAGCACCTGGATTCCCTGGTGTACACCAACCCAATCTGAATGAATCCCCACAAGGATTACACACCTTCATTTTCTCTATTCACTTCGACCATCTCTGGACAGTTCCAACTGTCACCTCCATGTGCCAACTGATGAGCAGAGGGCCCTGGCAGGTTCATATGGGCAAATGCAGTCTGACAGGTACCCCTGACCCAAGCCATGTAGAACTTTAAAGGTCAAGACCAGCACCTTGAATCTAGCCCAGAAGCAGACTGTTAACCAATGAAGCTTCTGCAGGATGGGTGTGACACTCGTGAAGTGACTTGTGCCCATGAGCATCCTTGCAGCACCATTCTGGACCAGCTGAAGCATCCAAACCATCTTCAAGGGCAGCCCCACATAGAGCGCATTGCACTAGTCCAACCTGGATGTTACCAAAGCATGAGTGACTGAGAAGTCAGGTCCAACTTCTCCAAGTAGGGTCGCAGCTGGCATACCAGCCGTAACTGGTAAAAGGCACTTCTGCACACTGCTGCCACCTGAGCCTCCAAGGAGAGGGTCGGGTCCAGAAGCACCCCCAAACCACGGACTTTATCTTTCAGAAAGAGTGTGACCAGGTCCGAGACCAGATTTACCTCATTATCCAGATGATCAGTTCTACCAACCCAGAGCACTTCCGTCTTATCTGGATTAAGTTTCAGCTTGTTTGCCCCCATCCAGTCCAGAACAGCTTCCAAGCCCTGGTTCAGAACATCCACTGTCTCCCTGGTCTCTGCTGAAGATAGGTAGAGCTAGGTGTCATCAGCATATTGATGGCACTGCAGCCCACACTCATGGATGACATCTCCCAGAGGTTTCATGTAGATGTTAAACAGCATGGGGGACAGAATAGATCCTTGTGGCAACCCATAGGCCAAAGGCCAAGGGGTGGAGCAGGCATCTCCCAGCACCACCTTCTGAGTACGGCTCTCCAAGGAGTAGAAGAGCCAACATATAACCGTGCCCCCAAGACCCAACCCAGAGAGATATCCCAGAAGGATACCATGGTCGATGGTATCAAAAGTTGCTGAGAGGTCCAGGAGGATCAACAGAGTCACATTCCCTCTGTCTATCTCCTGATCTAAGTTATCAGATTCATCCAGGCCTGCCTGGAGCTGAGACACCACAACGCTCTCCAACACCTTGCCCAAGAAGGGGAGGTTTGAAACTGGTCAAAAGTTACTTAAGTCACCTGGATCCAATTAGGGCTTTTTAAGGAGGGGACTGATGACCGTCTCCTTCAGGTGAGGGGGCACCACCCCCTGCTCTAGAGAGGCATTCACTACCCCCACCACCCATGGACCCATTCCCTCCCTAGAAGCCTTCACCAACCATGAAGGGCAAGGATTGAAGATGCAGATGGTAGGCCTCAGCCTTCCAAGCAGCCAGTCCATCTCCTCAGGCAACACAGTCTGAAAACCATCCAATATAACAAGACCAGACAGTGCACTGGCAACTTCCAGGTCCAGTGCCACAAAAATCTTAGCATCCAAGTCAGAATGGATATGAGCGATTTTATCTGTAAAATGTAACGCATATTGGTCACAGTGGACTGCCGAAGGTTCTGTTTGATGGTCTTTGGAGTCCTCACCTAGGAGACCCAGAACCACTCGAAAAAGCTCTGCTGGACAACACTGAGCTAACGCAGTTGTGGCGGAAAAGTAGGATTTCTTCACTGCCATCACCACCATAGAGTAGGCCGTAATATGGGCTCTAGCCTGTGTTTGGTCACATTCATTTTAAGTTTTCTGCCAACGATGCTCAAGCTGTCTACCAGCCTGCTTCATTGTCTACAACTCATGTGTATACCAGGGAGTCTCTTGGACTCAGCGAGTCAGGAGAGCACGCCTAGGTGCAACCATGACAATCACCTGGCCCATCTCCTCATACTATAGGGAGACAGGGCATCAAAAGGATCATCCACTCTCTCAGCCAGAAACTCCCCCAGTGCCATCAGGAATCCATTAGGATCCATAAGCCTCCGAGGGCAGACCATCCTAACTGGTCCCTCACCCTTCCAGAGGTGTTTTGGGTCCACCCTCAGTCCAATCTTCACCAGATAGTGAACCGTCCATGATAACAGTATCGAGGCCTCCTGGACTATCCACGGAGTACCACTGTCCACCATAGACCCAAAGACCAAGTCAAGCATATGGCCTGCCACATGTGTGGGACCAGAAATCAGTTGAGACAAGCCCATGGTCATCATGGAGTACATGAAGTCCTGAGCTGCACCAGACAAAGCGGCCTCACATGGACATGCTACAGCTGTAGAGACACAAAGGGATGCCTCAATGGTGTAGTTTGTAATGATGTCATCCATCCCAGTTCAAGATGGCGGATGCATAAATGTTTGAGGCATACGTGGGCTAACTTGTGGGCCATTTAACCAATATGAACCAAATTTGGTACAGCTGTAGTGAGTGACACATAGGGACACGTCAATGGCGTACATTGTGATGATGTCATCCGCCCTGATTCAAGATGGCAGATATGTAAACGTTTGAGGTGCATGTGAGCTAACTTGTGGACTATCTAACCAATTTGAACCAAATGTAGAACAGTTATAGTGAGTGACACATAGGGACACCTCAGTGGTGTAGTTGGTAATGATGTTATCCACCCCAATCCAGGATGGCGGATGCATGAACGTTTGAGGTGCATGAGGGCTAGCTTGTGGACCACCTAACCGATCTGAACCAAACTTGGTACAGTTGTAGTGAGTGACAAAGAGACATCTCAACATAATGGTTTGTGATGATGTCATCCACCCTATTTCAAGAAGGTGGATGTGTGAACATTTGAGGCACAATTGGGCTAACTTGTGAACCACTTAACTGATTTGAACCAAATTTGCAACAGCTGTAGGGAAACATAGGGATGGCTCAAGGGCATAGTTTGTAATGATGTCATCCACCCTGATTCACGATGGCGGATGCATGAACATTTGAGGTGCAAGTGGGCTAACTTATGAACTCCCTAACCCATTCAGACCAAATTTAGTCCAGTTGTAGGGACAGTGAAAGGAAAGTAGGTCTGGATATATCAGGCCTGAGCCTGATTTGCACTTGCACACTCGCACACACAGAGATGCACACAGAGACTAAGGCTGCCAGCTGACCCTCATTATGCAGGATGTCCCTCATTTGTCCCTCATTTATTCAATAGCATATAATTAAATTACATATACATCAATGATACTCAGGCTACATACACATCCCAGCCCCACTCAGCCAGCCCCCACAAACTTGTGTCCCTCATTCTGGCAATGAAATGTTGGCAACCCTGACACACACACACAAACACACCTGAGCTACTATTAGAACATGTTACAAGATAAGTGCAGCAGATCACTGTGTCAGCTAAACTTTCTCCCCAATCTGCTTCCTGCCCTCTCAAGTTCTCCTTTATCCCGAGAAATACAAAACGGTAAAGGAAGGAACTGTTGCTGTGTTCCTCCTAACCTTTCCCTCAAGTATTTATGTGCTTGCAAGAAACAGGATCTCATCCTTAATGCTTCCCCCCACCCCTTTGTGTAGTTTCTGCCTACAGAGTAAGAAGAAAACAAGCTGAAAGTGGAAGGAGTTAATTTGCATTCAAGGCCTCGCACTAAGAGTCAGCAGACCTGGTTCTATTCCAGGCACTGCTGTGTTCTTCCCCCTTTTCTAGTAAATTGGATCGCTTATTTGTAGATGAACCTCAGCTTCCTGTTCAGTGAAATGGCAGTAATAATAATGACTTTCCATCATAGGGAAAAGGGTATTCTTTTTCTATCATTTTAAAAAATGCTTTAAAAAAATCTATTGTTCTAAAATAACAATTATTTAATTATTCTACGTAATTCTTCTGTTTTTAATTTTCTCCTTCTATTGTTTTATTATTATTATTATTACTGTCCCTGAACTAGCTGTGTTTCATGTGGTCCATTTAGAGAGCCGTTTTGTAGATTCTGGTGAAAGCTATGTTTGTGATGTGCAGTGAACCCATTAAGTGCTTGTTTGCATTGATTAATCAATTATCACTTTCAGGCTGAATACACAGATTTACACAGTGCCTAAGACAACAGGACACAGAAAGCATAAGTGCCACCCATACAAAGATTCCTGTTAATAGTTCTTTGTGAAGGTTCCATTCAAATGTGCAGGCCTTTCAGGAGCTTGTGAAACCCTGCCCATTCCATGTCAGAAGCACCTTGCACACCTTCATTCTTGCTTCTTTATGCACTGCATCATTTCCAGGGCTCAAAACTGTCAGAACTCTGGTGACATCAACACCTGTATTCTGTGTATGCGCATTTGTTACTCAACAAGGTATATTTCTGGTGTCTTTTGAAGACCTTTTTAGGTAAACAAAGAAAGTTATTATTATCATCAATAGTCATCATACCTGACTATTGGCCACTGTGGCTGGGGATGATGGGAGTTATAGTCATTAAATTAGAGCTATCAATCAGTAAAAACAGGAGTTCTCAAAATTGGGTCCCCTGATGTTGTTGGACTACAACTCCCATCATTCCCAGTCACAATGGCTTACTTGTGAATTAAAACATTTTTAACATCCTGGTTAAATGTTTGCTAGGAACTTATTCCCTAGTAAGTGGGCATAGGATCAGCCATAACTCCACACTTTTTAAAAGAGTAGTGAATTAGTTAACCTATTATTTTAAATATATATTTAAGCTTTATATAGGAGACTCTTAAAAAATAAGTTACCATTTAATAAACATAAGCTATCACTCATTGTGAGAAGGAAAGGTAACCTTTTAGACCTTTCCTTCTTACAATGAGCGGTAGCTTGTGTTTATTAAATTTCTCTTTCGTTCCTTATTATAGCAGCACAACCCAACTAAAATAGCAACCAAAAAAGAGAGGAAAGAGGGATGTTGCCCTTAATCTGCAGCCCTAACATTGGTCCTCACTATTTTTTGGACTTTCTTATCTTATTCCCATTGTTACTTAAATGTATTTGAAACTCCAAAATTAATTGATAGATGCAGATCAGCAATTGACTCAACAGTTTTCTTGCCCTCTGACTCAACAACATCCTCGCCCCCCTCCCCCTGCCGACCCCTTCCAGAAGTAACAGTAACAGCTCAGTGGTGGCCGGTAAGGGCAGCATCGTGGTGGTGGTGGTGGGGGGGGAGCAAAGTATGAGGCACCTTTAAAAGTAAATTAGAAGGTGCTTACCAGTGGTGCTGTTGCACCTGCAAGCTGCCTTGAGTAATGGCGCCCTGACTGGCATTCCATGCGGCAGTGGCACAGCTCTGGCATGCATCTGGCCACTGTGCATGCATGAAGGCCATTTGTGTGGTCAGCAATGCAGGGGAGAGCCCAGTCACCAAGGAAGGCACCTCCTGCTCGCACGTTCCTCCATGCTGGCAAACTTGGATATTAGGGTTGCCAACATTCTGTTGCCCGAATATGGGACATAACTCGGGGGGGACATCTCAGGGTGAGGCCATCTCAGTGGCAGGACCATCATTTCTGCATGCGCTGGCTTGGCCTCATGTGGGAACCCCATGTGGGAACTCCCTGAGATCTGTCTGAAGCACTCCTCGCCACAGTACCATCACTGGGCCCTGCCATCTTGCTTGCTCACCAGCCCCAGCCTGGGGTAGGACTGCTAGTCCTACCTCAGCCTGCTCAGGCCTGATCCATTGCCAGGGAGGACCCACAAAGTACAGATAGCAACAGCTCTCTTCTTTCACCTGAGGTCCCTTCGGAGTGAACGAATGGCCAATCAGAACAGAGTGGCTGGATCATGTGGTGCAGCGAGAGCCAATCCAATGCTTGTAAAGATGACCAGGAAGACCAAGGCTTTGGCAGGAAGCCTTATGCTTACTGTAGCGCAGCCCTGTCCCCACCACACTCTGGCTCCAGTTTTTTGTTTCAAGGGCCTGTTGTGGGCATGGAGCGCAATTCCTCTGTCCTTTGAGCATGCTGAAGGTGACAGAGAATGCTGTCCCATCAGAAGCAGGTGGTGTGTGCGGCAGAGCCAAAATACAGGGGAAATTGCATCCCAGACAGGTTGAACACTTCCCCACCTGGAAATATGAGATGTCCCAGCTAATCTGGGACTGTTGGCAACCCTACTGGGTATTTAAATACCCAAGGTCACGTGCACAGAAGAAAGCAGAGGGGAAGAAAGCAGCGAGGAGCAAGAGGAAGAAAGGCGAAAGTGGGAGCAGAAAGCGGGGGTGGGGGGATAAAGTAGAAAAAGGGAGGCAGAAAGCTGTGTGGAGGGAGAAAGCAGAAAGGGGGCAGAAAGCGGGGGTGGGGGAGGCAGGGATTGCATCCCCCCTCCAACCCACCCACCCACCCACCACAAACAAGCCAGTATCTAAATTCAGACTTACCAACACCCCCTGTGAATCCTCTGTGGCAGGGAGCTTCCTCCAGCCCCTCCTCTTGGTTCCTGTAATTTGCTTTTCATTGCTACTGGCTGGAATAGCTGATCCTCAAGCTGTTCCAGCTTCTGATTCCTTGGGAGGCCATTCCTAGCATTGCCCCCATGAGGAAGGAAAAAATGGGTTAAAATACACATCCTGGTTGTCACGGTGTGTGTGTGTGTGGTATATTTCCCTCCCTTTTTTCATCTTCTTCTGGTGGCAATGCCATCAGGAAGCTGGATCAGCTGAGCAGCAGCTATTTCAGACAGCAGCAACAAAGAGGAAATTATAGGAAGGGGGGAAAGGGGCTGGAGGAAGCTCCCTACCTCAGAGTATTCATGTTCTGGCACTGCTTGTAAGTTTCAGCTTAGATTCAAAGGTTGTGCCATCGAGTCAGTGTTGACTCCTGGCAACCACAGAGCCATGTGGTTTTCTTGGTAGAATACAGGAGGGGTTTATCATCCCCTTCTCCCTCACAGTATGAGGTGGTGCCTTTCAGCACCTTCCGATACGGCTGCTGCCTGATATAGGAGTTTCCCATATTTTGGGAAACTCACCAGTGGGGATTTGAACCAACAGCCTTCTGCTGTCTAGGCAGGTTGAGTCCCTGCTGCACCATTAGGTGGCTTATGCTTAGATACAGTACTAGCTTTTTGGTTGGTTGGTTCGGTGTGTGTGTGTGGGGGGTTACAGCTCCTTCCACCTTCACTGATTGGCCACCTCTGGAACTGGAGAGAATAAGAATGCTGTCCATTCCAGGTCTCCCAGTAAGGCAGAACCACACATCTACCATAGTCTCCCTCTCCAGTCCAGTATGGGAGACATCTACCATAGTTTCCCTCCCCTGCCACAAACAATTCATTGTTTATCAGATTGGAGAGTAAACAATTTTGTATATCTTGCTGCCAAAAGCTTACTACACATTGAGATTCAGGACTTGGCTAATACCAACAAAAGGTATATGAAAAAAATGCATCTGTTATTATGGAAATAATAACAATAGTTGGGTAAGGACTTGAGTAACACTTCAGCAGTATATGAAGGTTAGGCACCCCTTTCTGTTTTAAGATAGGATGCTTTCTAAATTTGTCCTCCATTCTCTTAATAATATCTGAATAGCGTGGGAACCAGTGCATCAATTACGGGGTGGGGGTGGGGGGTGGGGAGAGGCTACCGTTCATTATGTCTGCCAGCTACTGTTTTTAGAAGGGTGGGGGCAGCTGATATTTTGGCTAAAATTGTGGGGAGGAAATCAGGAGGCTGGACTTGTGGATTTGATTAAGGATCCCACCTTCCCAATAATTTGATCACTGACAGGAACCAAGCAACAGAGGATTATGTAAGACTGTGCTAAAAGTTTTGAATAATCAGAGGCAAAACCCATGCGGTCACGTAAGTTTATAGAGGGAAAGAAAAGAGGGTGTATAATCAGGCATGTCGGAAGATAAACACAAAAATAGCATAATAGCTAATACATTGTTCTAGTTCAGATGTTAAAGGCTGCAGAGCATTGCTGAAATGCTTACATTGCCAGAATCCAAAAGAAGTTAATCATTCAGGCAGATTTTTGTTTTCTTGGACAGGCAGAAAGTAAGTTTCTTCACTCCAACGCATGGTTGCTAGAGCCCAATAGGTGTGCAAGAGTAGCATAACTGAAGAACAAGAACAGAAGCAGAAAGATAGTCAGAGGCACATCCTTTTAACAGAAGTGGCTTCTTGGAGAGTGATGGTCATATGACATCATGAATGTCGGGGAAGAATGGCAGTTCAGTCCCCAAATAGCAGAGCAAAACCAGTTTGGTGAGAAAGCAGCAAAGCAAGAGGTCTTGAGGAGACAATTCTTTAGTACTGAAGAACAAGGATTTGTTTAGAAGTTACAAAAGGATAGGAAAGCTGAGCTAAAGGCTGAAAGGGGAGAGAGACTGTACAAACAACCATCTCTGGAGAGGCAAAATGGACACCAACACTGGAAGAACAAAGAAGGGAAGAGTCCCGCACTTTTATTCATGACCCTAACTACCATCACCCTTGGTCACTATGAGACATTGCAGCTGAGAGCTGATGCTTCCAGGGTCCTAGGTCCAACAATGAGCCCATGTGTTTCTGTACCAATCAGGAAACATTTCAGTTACCCTGAAAGTTAGGCAAAAGACTCAAAGCCAAAGATTAGTGTCACTCATCAGGAAATTGTCCAGACTCACAGCAGAAGTCAATGGATATGTAATGCAATCTATGCAAAACACATGTAAATTCTGAACAGATGTTGAAAACTTCTCTTTTCTATCAAGCCTTTGAATGGTTTTTATCAGCTGAATTATGTTTTGTTCTTTTATATGTTTTTGCTGTCTGCTTTTGTCTGCTGCATTTAGGGCATTACATTTTTGATACAGTGGGATTTCCCCCTATATTTGTATTTTATATATATTTATTTTTAGGGACTTTAAGCTATGATTGCGCGCGCACACACACACACACACACACACACACACACACACACACACAAAAGCAGGGTACGCATCTATGAAATAAATACATATGAACAGAAACAGCACATCATGTGTAGCCTATGCAAATACATGTGAATGGAGAACAACATGGTTTCCTCAAGGAAGCACTTGTTCTGTGAATATCGCGTCTTCCCCAAACCATTATATTTTGTCACTGGGGAAACTATAGTCCTGCCCCACCTGCAGCTAGCACTTCCATTGCAGTTGTGCTTTCTAGAATGTTCTGGCTTGAATGTCAACTTATATCTATTTCTGAAAGTGCTGGAAATGTTACGATCCTTTTGGACAGAGAACTGGAGTGCCTGCGGGCAAGTGGGAGGTACTGACAAAAGTGGGGTGACCCACAGATATACTAGTTTCACAAAAACCTGAAGGAAAAAAACCCTAGGTGGGCAAAATGTTGGAGATCCAGCCTTGACCTTTTGCACTGATAGCCCAGGTTGGTGGAGGGCTAACAGAACTCAGTGGCAAGGAGGCTTCAGCAAAAAGAGCAGAAACATTTTCAGCTTGAAGAATCTTCCCTCAAGAGAGTCTCCCCTTCTGCTTCTAAGGGGGAAAGCTGACTAATAGCCCCCCCAGAAGAAAATGCTGAAACTCTGTGGTTTCCCCACCACCAGTCAGGTAACCCTGTTGTGTTTAGGAAAGGGAAGGGGTTTGACACAGTTAATCTCTCTGTTTTATGAAGTACTGCCCTACCAGGTGTTGGTGGGCACGTTTTGAGAGAATTTCCTCACAACTCACCAGCTTTAGAGGAACACTCTGGAGGCTCAGATTATAACCACAGTTAAACTCAACAAAAGAAACAGCCCTTTGCTCATTCTGTAGCATTTACACAAAAAACTAAAGAACCCTGCTTCTTAACTCTTGAAGCTTTAAGGCTGGGTGAAAAGGAGCTGGGACTAAGCACCAGTGCCCACCCTCCAAAACCCAGAAAATAGAAAAAATAAAATTAGCACATGAAGCAAGACCCAAGTTAGAGGAGGGACTCCTGTCTTTGTTGCTAACTTTAGTTTTGTCGCCATGGTCAGCCATGGGTTCAGATAACACACATGCACACCACCAAGGATACAGTGTAACATTTTGTTGCAAGACCATACTTGTGAACACCTAATTCCACTCCATCATGCACCCATGCTATTTCAGAACACCAAGTTTAATTATGAATTTTATGTATTCTGTTAGCTTAGAGCTGGTGATGCTACAACAGCCCAACAGCAATAGGTTGCAGCAGCTGGGGGTGTAGGGAGTTGTAGTCCAACAACAGTTGGAGAGCTTCAGATTGGCCACTCCTGCCTTTGAGGGCATGCTTTCCTACTGAATACCGCTTAAATACAGGAACATTCGTGTAGCATTATTTTAAAGGCAAATATCAGCAAAGCAAAGCCTCTGCAGCAATAACCCAGTATTTTGTGGGCCTCAGTTCTTGAGAGCTCAGCTGTGTGCACTCTTGTTCCGTACATGAATGTACATCTCCCCTGTCGATTTGCTATGTGCATGTGTATATTAGGGGTATGCACGATCCAGTTCCGGTAGTTTGGTTTGAGCTGAACTTGAACCAGCCTGCTGGCCCTTAAGCTGGTTCGAGTCAAACTGGCCCCTGTTTGGCTTGAATGTCAAACTGGGCCAAACTGGTTTGGAACCAGTTTGGCAGTTTGAGGGGGCATGCTTGTAAAGGGGAAAGCGGTGAGTATTACCCTTTACAAGCAAAGGGGGGAACTCTGCCTACCTGGAAAAAAATGCCCAATACGGGTGGCGAGAGGGCACCTGGGTGTGGCACAGCAACAGTACAGCTCCTCCTAATTCTCCAGACCAGGCCCAGTGCTCCAGCACAGCCCAGTTCTGGCCTCCACACATGCGCAGAGGCCATTTGTGTGACCTCCATGCATGTGTGGAGGCCATTTGCATGACAATGCACTGGAGCACCAGAGAATGTGGAGAAGCCGTGCTGCTGCCATGCCCAGGTGCCTTCTCACCACCCCATTAGGGGTTTTTTTCCAGGTAGGTAGGGTTCCCCCCTTTGCTTGTGAAGGGAAATCCTCATTGGATTCCCCTTTACCAGCATGCCTCCTCAAACCACCAAACCGACTCCAAACTGGTTCATTAGAACCAGGGGGATGGATGAAGAAAAACGAGAAGCACCAAATACAGATGAAAATGAAGAGACAAAAGTCCCACAGTGCTGCAAAAAGGTTTATTTGAGCCCAACGCGTGTCGGCCAAACTCTTCTTCAGGGGCAAAATATTAGCCAATGTAATCCTGTTACAAAAACACTTCTTCAAAAACAGGTAACAATATCTTAGAGAGTAGCCAAAGCCAATGAAGCACATTTGCTGATATCTTCCTGTATAAGGGCCAGTTTGACTCAAACTTGGACCAGCACCCCTTTTGTGGGGTCCAATCTGGTTTGAGTCCAAATCGGTCAAACCAGGCCAGTTCTGTTTGAACCAGGTTTGAATGGAACCGGTTTTGCATTTGCACACTCCAAATGTATTTGTATATGTATTAGTCAGCAGATGGCAATCTCCTTACAGCAAGGCTATTCTTTCTATTACATGGAGATGAGATATAATGCTATTGGCACCAGGCCAAGGCTTGCCGGGCTATCCTTCGAATTCTGAAATATGACTGGAATGTGCTTCGGATAAGTCTTCCTTGTGAGGCTTCCCCACTCCTGTCCATAGAACTTGGTCCCACTTCCAATCCAAATGTGTTTGAATTCAGTTCGTGGCAGACAATGGAATTCAACACTATAATCTGCCCCATTGCATTGCAAGGTATATGATTCTCTCCAGTGTTCTAATTTTTTTCCACCTGTGTGTGCGATGAGTTTTGTTCTGGGTGACAGTATCAAGGCAGTGTGCACGCACATGCATTCAGAGTAGGGCCTTCCTGATTCAACCTGAGCGGGATCTAAAATTAACTGAGCAGAAATGAAAAAACTTGTGAGCGCGTGCGCGCACACACACACACACACTCCTTAGAGGGGACCCTGATTATCAGGCACAATGGGATGTGAAAGTACATTGCTTGGCTGAATTGTGCTTATGATGAAAAACTTATTAGCAGTTTTTAAATGATGACAATTAATAAACGTCTACATGGCATATCAGCCTGTCCATGTGACCCCCCAACTGCATTTTCTCTTATTTTGTAACCATTGTGCCATTTATGGCATGAAATTTAAGGCATGAAACTTCTCAGAGATGTAAGTTTTGGGCAGTATAAAAATATGTTTATTAATAATAATAATAATAATAATAATAATAATTATTATTATTATTATTATTATGGCTTGTTTACACAGTCAGACAGGTGTTATTGACTGGTTTGTTTTATTCAGACATCGAGTCCTTCCCAAGGACCTGGGATGGCTAAATTTTATTGTCAATTGTTATAGATATCGTCGCAGAATATAGGCTGTTCCCAGTAAAGCTGCTTTTTGTAATTGGCTGATGGTGATTTCTGTGGCCCCTATGGTGTTGAGGTGCTCTTCAAGGTCTTTTGGAACTGCACCCAGGGTGCCAATGACCACTGGGATTATTTTGGTCTTTTTCTGCCACAGCCTTTCAATTTCAATTTGTAGATCTTTGTATTTTGTGATTTTTTCTATTTCTTTTTCTTCTATTCTGCTATCCCCTGGTATTGCTATGTCGATTATTTTGACTTGTTTTTCTTTCTTCTCGACTACAGTTATATCTGGTGTATTGTGTGGCAGATGTTTGTCTGTTTGTAGTCAGAAGTCCCATAATATTTTTACATCTTCATTTTCAACAACTTTTTCAATTTTATGGTCCCACCAATGTTTGGCTACAGGTAGCTTGTATTTTTTGCAGATGTTCCAGTGTATCATCCCTGCTACTTTGTCATGCCTTTGTTTGTAGTCAGTCTGTGCAATCTTTTTACAACAGCTGATTAGGTGGTCCACGGTTTCATCTGCTTCTTTACAAAGGCGGCACTTGCTGTTTGTGGTGGATTTTTTGACTTTTGCTCTTATTGCATTTGTTCTTAGTGCCTGTTCTTGTGCAGCCAGTATTAAACCCTCTGTTTCTTTCTTCAAGTTGCCATTCTTAAGCCATTGCCAGGTCTTGGTGATGTCTGATTTTCCACTTATATTATGCAAATATTGACCATGCAGGGGCTTATTTCTCCATTTTTCTGCTCAGTTCTTGACTTGTTCTTTCTTGTAGGCCTGCTTTGTTTCATTGGTGTTGAATAGTTTCTCATTCTTGACCATTTTAAGTGCATCTTCTTCACTGTCCCTTATATATTCTTCATGGCCTCTTTTGTCCTCCTCTACTGTTTGATGGACTTGCAGCATTCCTCTTCCACCTGAGCTGCGAGGGAGGTAGAGCCTATCTACATCACTGCGGGGGTGCAGAGCATGATTGATGGTCATGATTTTCCTGGTCTTACGATCTAGCGTCTCTAGCTCTGCCTGGGTCCAGTCTATTATTCCTGCAGTGTATCTGATAACAGGTATAGCCCAGGTGCTTATGGCTTGTATGGTGTTCCCGCCATTGGGTTTGGACGTGAGGATTTTTCTAACTCTCCTGATGTATTCACTTCCCATTTTTCTTTTAACTTCAGTGTGTGCAAGGTTATCAGCCTGGAGAATGCCAAAGTATTTGTAAGGTTCTTTTTCTTCCAGTTTCTTGATCTTGCTTCCATTGGGCAGTTCTATTCCTTCTGTTTTTGTTATTTTTCCTCTTTTCATTATTAATGCAGCACACTTGTCTAGTCCAAACTCCATTGCTATATCGCTACTGAATATACGGACAGTGTTTAGCAGTGATTCGATTTCTGACTGGGACTTTCCATACAACTTCAGATCATCCATGTACAGCAGATGGTTGATTTTACTGGACGTTTTAGATGTTTGGTATCCGAGGCCTGTTTTGTTTAGTATTTGTGAAAGTGGGGTCATGGCGATTACAAACAACAGAGGGGATAGTGAGTCCCCTTGGAAAATGCCTCTTCTAATGCTAACCTGTCCAAGTACCTCACCATTGATTGTTAACTGTGTACTCCACATGCTCATTGCTTTTTAAAATAAATATCTGAATGTTTTTGCTGACACCAGTTGTTTCTAAACATTTTAGTATCCATGTGTGAGGCAATAAATCGAAGGCTTTATTATTATTATTATTATTATTATTATTATTATTATTATTATTATTATTGTGCAATTTCAAAACATCTTGAAGAGCACCTCAACATCTTAGGGACCACAGAAATCATCATCAGCCAACTACAAAAAACAACTTTACTGGGAACAGCCTATATTTTGCGACGATATCTATAATAATAACAACAATGATATTGATAATAAAATTCACCCATCCCAGGTCCTTGGGAAGGACTCGATGTCTGGATAAAACAAACCAGTCAATAACACCTGTCTGACTGTGTAAACAAGAAATAATAATGGTGATATAAATGTAGTTGAGAAGAAAGAAAAACAAGTTAAAATAATCGACATAGCAATACCAGGGGATAGCAGAACAGAAGAAAAAGAAATAGAAAAAATCACAAAATACAAAGATCTACAAATTGAAATTGAAAGGCTGTGGCAGAAAAAGACCAAAATAATCCCAGTGGTAATTGGCACCCCAGGTGAAATTCCAAAACAACCTGAAGAGCACCTCAACACCATAGGGGCCATAGAAATCACCATCAGCCAATTACAAAAAGCAACTTTACTGGCAACAGCCTATATTCTGTGATGCTATCTATAATAACAGCAACAATATTGATAATAAAATTCAGCCATCCCAGGTCCTTGGGAAGGACTTGATGTCTGACTGTGTAAACAACAACAAGAATAATAAAATTCACATGGGAAGGAGTATCAACAACTTCATACCAGAAGCACTTTTTATTTATGCCATTTCTGCCCCATCTTTCTTCCATGTTGGAACTCAAACTCACCTTCAGGGGATTCCCAGGCAGTCTCTGACCAGGTCCAGCCCTGCTTAGCTGTGGCAAGGTGGCTGCCTCACGTGCCCACTATAAATGGGTTGGTCCCCTAAGAGCAAGGGAGTTGTTTGGCTGCTTGTCAATAAGAAGGTAAGAATAGCCCTGCTGTATGCCCCATTGAAAGCCATCCAAGCTAGTGGCCATCACCACATCCCATGGCAGAGAATTCCATAGATTAATCATGCACTGTGTGAAAAAGTACTTCCTCTTGTTGGTCCTAAAATTTCCAGCCTTCAGTTTCATTGGATGAGCCCTGGTTCTAGTGTTGTGAGAGAGGGAGAAAAAATTATCTCTGCCCACTCTCTCTACTCCATGCATAATTTTGTACACCTCTGTCATGCCTCCCCACAGTCACCTCTTTTTTCCAAACTAAAAAGCCCCAGATGCTGTAACCCTGTCTCAAAAGGAAGGTGCTCTAGGCCACTGATCATCTTGGTTACCCTCTTCTGTACCTTTTCCAGTTCTACAATGTCCTTCTTAAGATACGGTGACCAGAACTGTATGCTGTATTCCTAATGTGGCCACACCATAGATCTGTATAATGGCATTATAATGTTAGCATTTTTATTTTCAATCCCCTTCCTAATGATCCCTAGCATGGAATCCATAGCATCCTCTCAACACATTTGCATATGCACATTTGTGTTTTTACACCAATTCTGTAATGTCCTTCTACTGAGTCAGACAAAGGGCATGACCACCACTGAACTGTGGGGGACAAATATTCCCTGGCCACTGGTGTCTGGGGGCCACCCAGCTGGTGAACGAAGCACTTGCCAACTGGAAGGAAGGTGATGGGCAGCATGACCGTGTTCCGACGCCAGTTACTCTCCTTGCACTGGTGTCAGAAGCATGCTGATGCAGTGGGCGTGGCCAGCATGGGAACACAGACATGTCGCCCATCACCCTTTCCCCAGCTGATGAATGCTTTGTTTGCCGGTTGGGTGTTTCTTTTCTCTTCCTTGGAAGGATGAAGAGGAAGCACCCAACTGATGAACAAAGTGACCACCAGCTGGGAAGAGGTTGATGAATGGCACATCCATACTTCAATGCCAGCCACAAACCCTGTTTTGGCATGTTTCTGAGGCTGGTGCAAGGGGTGTGGCCAGTGTGCAGTTGGAGCCAAGTGTGGTGCTCAGCCTGAACAAGTAGGTGGCAGTGGTGGGGCCGCAAAGATGGTGGGTGTGTTGGGGGCACCTCCAACCTCCCTGTGCCCTTGAGTCAGACCACTGGTCCTTCTAGCTGAGCACTGTCTACACTGAGTATTATTCTTGCAGTAGCTCTCCAGGGTTTCTTTATAGACTCTAGGGCCTTTCCACAGATCCTTTCCCTGCCCTGCCTGGAGATGCCAAGGATTGAACCTGGGAATTTGCATGTGCTTTACCAGAAGGCTACAGCCCTTCCCCTATGGGTTCTTCCCATTAGTTCTGTCATTGTCCAAGCACAGTTGCATGGAGTGGTCTGAGCTCAGGGGAGCCTCAGTGGATAAAGTCTCATTGAAATTAAATTGTGGCCTAAACCACAAGCAACCAAACACAACAAAGAAACCATAACAACCTGTTGTCCACAACCTTTCTGACTTGGAAATACTTGCTATAGAGAAACTATCTAATCCAAAGAAGGCACATCTGGAGCTCTAGACTGAAGACCCTAATACTCAGTGATCTTGAGCCTGAAGGTAAGTGTGTGTGTGTGTGTGTGTGTGTTTAATTCTCTTGCATGTGCCACTGTGCTGAGAATGCCACCATGCTCAGCATTTTTTAAACTGTCACTTTGACTGGCAGTATTCATTTAAATTACAACTGTGTATTACTGACATGTCTGACTCAAAGAGTTTGGAAGTTATATTTGTATTTGATTATATTCGATTTTTTATATTCAATTTTTATATATTCGATTTTTATATTATAAAAAATTATATTCGATTTTTAAAATTATGGTTTTGTATTTGACAATAGCCCTATTCACAGGTTGTGTTCAACACCTGCACGCATATACAGTGTATGTAGGTACAGATATGTGCACAGGTACAATTATTCACACATTATGTTGAAAAGAGGTACAGCATTACACTTCCTATATGTGCCATGCATATCAGGGGCCTGTACCTAGGTTCACTTTTAAAAAGAATATACAGGTACAGCCATTTACACAAAACATGTATACATGTACAGACATCTATACACTCATTACAACATAATGTCTGAAGCTCTGAATAGGGACAGCTCTGAGGAGAACTGGTCTTGTGGTAGCAAGCATTTGTCCCCTTAACTAAGCAGGGTCCACCCTGGTTACATATGAACGGGCAACTAGAAGTGTGAGCATCGTTAACATATTCCCCTCAGGGGATGGAGCTGCTCTGGGAAGAGCAGAAGGTTTCAAGTTCCCTCCCTGACTTCTCCGAGATAGGGCTGAGAGAGATTCCTGCCTGCAACCTTGGAGAAGCCACTGCCAGTCTGTGAAGACAATACTGAGCTAGATAGACCAATGGTCTGACTCAGTATATGGCAGCTTCCTATGTTCCTAGGGCTAGAATGGAATCCAGAGCCTAGCCTACTTATCTGTAGCACTGTTAGTGTGTATATATTTGCATGTATGGTGAGAGAGAGAGCAAGAGAGCACACAACAAGCATATTGGTACATATAGAGTATGGTGGCACCTTAAAAACTAACGAATAAACGTATGTCACAATATATTAACTATTTAAGGTACCACAAGTCTCTATTGGTTGTGCTTCAACAGATTTACCCCTTTGGGGGATGTTTATGTGTGTATCTATCTATCTATCTATCTATCTATCTATCTATCTATCTATCTATGCATTTGTGTGCAGATACCTACTTAGTCAATGGAATGCACATACCTGAACAGAAGATGCTTTACTTGTACAGAAGGTGACTCTGACTTTGAATTTAAGATGACCCCTTTAAAAAA
Source organism: Hemicordylus capensis (assembly GCF_027244095.1). Taxonomy (NCBI): domain Eukaryota; kingdom Metazoa; phylum Chordata; class Lepidosauria; order Squamata; family Cordylidae; genus Hemicordylus; species Hemicordylus capensis. The sequence continues at coordinate 216,443,835 of NC_069661.1, read as the reverse complement.
TACTGGTTAAATACATGTTAAACCTGTATTTGCCTGAAAGGAAGAGGATTCTGAACTTAAGACCCCACCCCACCCCAAATTCTAACATCAAAGAATTTGGAAAAAACTAGTCTTGGATTCAGGTAAATATGGTATCTCGCATTCAGACATCTCTTATTTATTTATTACATTTATATCCCGCTCTTCCTCCAAGGAGCCCAGAGCTGTGTACTACATACGTAAGTTTCTCCTCACAACAACCCCGTGAAGTAGGTTAGGCTGAGAGAAAAGTGACTGGCCCAGAGTCACCCAGCAAGTCTCATGGCTGAATGGGGATTTGAACTCAGGTCTCCCTGGTCCTAGCCCAGCACTCTAACCACTATACCACGCTGGCTCTCAATATTTATTGACTGCATTTTTATTTTGTTTTCCCCAAGGAGCTAAAGGCAGTGTGAGAGTTCTGATATCCTATAGGGTAAACAACAGTAGCAACAACACTGAAGCTAGAATGAAATTGATCCACATGAAAGAAGAATGAAAGTTGCTGTCTGGTAACTCCTGCAGGGTCTGCCAGGCGTGCACACACTCATAAGTTCACAGAGTTCAGATCATCCAGTTCCTTTTCCTCCTGCTGCATTACAGCTTATTTCACTCCTTGTCCACTGAGCAATCTCTTTGAACATAGTCAGTTGGTGCCGGGGAAGAAACACACAACTTTAACTAAACTAGTTCACTTAACTAAACTAACAGTGCAGTTTTCTGCAGGTGTACTTGGAAGTGTGTCCAACTGAATTCAGTGGAGCTTACTCCAAAGTAAGTGTACATAGCAAGGCTTCTCAAACTTGGGTCCTCAGATGTTGTTGGACTATAATTCTCATCATCCCTAGTCACAATGGCCTTCAGTCATGATGGGAGTTATAATTCAACAGTATTTGGGGACCCACGTTTGAGAACCCCTGGTGTAGGACTGCAGCCTAAGAGGTATTTGTAGCTGTTTTATTTGTAGATGTTTGTTCACACTAGTGTTGTTGGGGGCCTCCCTTGTATCCTCCCACTTGGAAGTGCTCAGCTGGTGGTGAGGTGTGGAAAGGCCTTCTCCATGGTGGAATCCAAGATGCAGCAATCTCTGCCCTAGGAGATTTATAAGATATTCATTACATTACAAAATTAAAAAAATAATAATAAAAAAAAAACAGGAGGGATACCTGTAAATGGATTTGTAAACCGCCCAGAGAACTTGCGTTTTGGGTGGTATAGAAATGTATCAAATAAATAAATAAATAAATACATTATTATTATTTATTATTATTATTTACAGTTATATCCCGCTCTTCCTCCAAGGAGCCCAGAGCGGTGTACTACATACTTGAGTTTCTCTTTCACAACAACCCTGTGAAGTAGGTTAGGCTGAGAGAGAAGTGACTGGCCCAAAGTCACCCAGCTAGTATCATGGCTGAATGGGGATTTGAACTCGGGTCTCCCCAGTCCTAGTCCAGCAATCTAACCACTACACCACGCTACATACATACATACCTATTCCAGTATTAGAGAGGAGGAGAGCATGACCTTCAAAGAACCTTCAAATAACAAATTAAATTAAGAATTGCTATTTTTAAATTAAAACATGTACAAAAGGGCAACTGTATGGGATGGGGTAGTCTTCCTAATGTGGGCCTCTCTTCTTAACCAAAGGATTGTATCTTCTGTGTTTGAATGACTTTGGATAGTTTACAGAGGGTAAACTTGCAGCCTTTACAGAAGCAATTAATGAATTAATTTAATGCAACATAAAAGCCATGAAGAAGCTTCCAGTTGTGGGGAAGCTGTTGTGTCACACATCATTAGTGATGTCACCAGCACTGTGCAATAGGTGCCTGCGACAGCTGCAAGACCACATTCTACACAGCACTATTTGCTGGCTTACTGAGCAGAACGTTGTATTTTCCTTGTGACAAAACATTCCTTTTGTGTGGTAGGAAAACGTGAGCATTCCCTCAGCAGATGCTTTATCTTGCAAAGAAATATTTAGACCCCTCCCCCCCATAAGTAACAAATGCATGTTCATCACATAGGATTGGGGATGGCTGTTTAGGAATGCCCTTAAAACATGCTGTCAGGTTGTAGCTGGGAATGGGGTCATAGCTGAGCCACAGTGGTAGGTTGAGCATCTGTTTTTCCTTCCCATGCAGAAAGTCGCTGGTTCAATTCCTGGCATCTGCAGGTAGGGCTGGGAACAACTCCTGTCCTGCCTGAAACCTCAGAGAGCTACTGACAGTCAGTGCCGACATTACTGTGCTGGATGGACCGATGGCCTGACTCCATGTAAGGCAGCTATTCTATAGGAACATAGGAAGCTGCCACATACTGTGTCAGACCCTTGGTCCATCTAGCTCAGTATTGTCTACACAGACTGGCAGCAGCTTCTCCAAGGTTGCAAGCAGGAATCTCTCTCAGCCCTGTCTGGGAGATGCTGCCAGGGAGGGAACTTGGAACCTAAATGGTTCCCGGCAGAAATTCATAATTTGAGATCATTGCTGTCCTTCAGGAGAGCCCTTAAAACCTATCTGTTTGGCCTGGCCTTCCAGGGTTTTAAATGATTAACTGTTTTACATTGTTTTAAATTGTTGCCCTGATTTCCAGGGTTTTTAGCAGGTTAATTGGTTCTATTGTGTTTTAATAGTTTGATTTTAATTGTTTTTATCTTGCTGTAAACCGCCCTGAGCCATTTTGGAAGGGCGGTATACAAATCTAATAAATACATAAATAAATGCTCTTCCCAGAGTGGCTTCATCCCCTGAGGGGCATATCTCACAGTGCTCACACATCAAGTCTCCCATTCAAATGCAACCAGGGCAGACCCTGCTTAGCTAAGGGGACAAGTCATGCTTGCTACCACAAGACCAGCTCTCCTTTGTCTGCAGAGCTGTCCACTGTTTGTCAGGCTTACAGCTGGGGCAGTTCAAATCTGGGCTCATAGACAGTTTAGAGAGGGTTCCTCCTGTATGCCCACATTTGAGGGTCCCTGCTCTGCAGGTTTGGGAACTGGTACAGTGAGGAGGCTATGTTCCTATGATGTTACCTGTTGGCCTGCCAGACCTTTGAACAGGAGAGAGGAGTTACACCACAAAAAACACGCCCCCCCTTCTTCCTTTTCTTCCCTCAACCCTCTGGGACAGAGTCATTATGCCCATTTTATCTATCTATCTATCTATCTATCTATCTATCTATCTATCTATCTATCTATCAAATTTCTGTACCACTTTATAGAGAAATCTCCTGGAGGTGTACAAGTTGTACAGTACAAAATGTACATGTGGTGTGTACATTTTACAGAACCTGCAAGTCAGTGCTGACATGACTGAGTAAGATGGACCAATAGTCTGGCTCGGCATAAGGCAACTTCCTAGGTCCCCATGGTGTGGCCTGTGTTTGTGCGCCAGACCACTCTGAGCAGTGGAGAGAGGAGTTACACTACAAAAGGCATCTTCGCTACCCGCAACCCTGAGGGACAGGGTGACCATTATGCCCATTTCACAGATATGGTGGTGAGGTCAGCTCAGGGCGCGCCGCAGAGCCTCAAACCGCAGGCCCCCCTGCTAAGTCCCAGCGCGCTCTTCGCCGCGGCACGCTGGCCGCCGCCTCCCCTCCTCTTTCAGGTACCTGGATGGAAAGAGCCCTCCCTGCGCCTCCCTGCCTGTCCTCTTGGGGGCTGTGCCTGGTGCATTCTTTCGCCTGGAACAAGTGGCTGCCCAACTCAGACCCTCCCAAAGCCCACCCACCAGTCTCCTCCCCTCCCCCCCGTCTCCCCCCTCCCCTTCCCCGCTCGGCTTCCAAACACAAGGCGACTCTTTGTATTCCCTTCCATTTGCAGAGGCAGAACGGGAGGGCGAGTGCGGAGAAGAAAGAGACGCGAGGGGGGCGGGCGGGCGGTTCTGGAGCTGCCAAGCTGCCGATAGGAGTTGCTGCGGGGCGCAGATTACATTTCTGAAACCATCACACCCAGCAATCTATCTATGGGTGGCGGCGGAGGCCAGGAGGAGGCGGCGGCGGCTTGCTTTAAAAATAAAAAGCTGAATCCTACCTAGATTATTTTTTATTTTTTTTAAAGGCTTGGGATGGTCATGACGATGTTCGGATGACTTAATATCTCCCCCTCCAGCCTTCCTATGAGCTGTTCTTGGAACCGAGATTCTCCCCCCTCCCCGCCTCGCCCGCTCCCTTCCCTCTTTGGCGTATGAGGGTGGCAGGGATATTTTTAAACCGGAGATGGGGCGGGAGCGGTAGGGGTGGGGAGAGAGGTTGTTGTGATCTGGCCTGGCAGCAGCACTAGGTTGGGGGGCTGAGGAGGAACCTTGCGGGGCAGAGCGGTGGACAGAGAGGAGGAGGAGGAGATACCCACACAAGGCAAACACGCACACGCACGGCATTGAATGGCTGCAGCAGCCCAGGCAGGAGAGCAGACCTGCCAAGCGTGGTGCCAGCCGAGAGACAAGGGAGAAACCTTTCCCAACCTGATCCCTCTATTATTCCGCTAGCATCTGGCTCCCTCCTTTGGCTGCTGCAGGGCGAGGAGGAGGAGGAGGAGACGGAGGAGGGGCCTTGATCACACATTATTAGTAGTAGTATTGGTCTTCTTATTATTATTCCTCTTGTGCAGGGAGGTGATTCCTAGCTCCGGCGCCTGCCCTGCTTCCTCCTCGGCTGCTGCTCCTCTTCCTCCTCCGCGACGTCTTCCTCCTCACCCATCCTCTTCTCCTTCATCTTTCCACCAGCCCGCGGCCCCCTCCCCCGCTTGTGGGCTGCTCGCTCGCCGCTCTTCCCCCCCCCCCGCCCCTGCGGAGGCTGCTGCTGCTGCTGGGGTGAAGGGGGAGGTGGAGGGCTTTCGCCCAGGCTGAGCCATGCCGGGGGGCGGCCGCGGCTGCTGGATGCAGGGATGGGGCGAGACGCCGCTGCGGATCCCAGCATCTCCCCACCGGGGGCCCAGGAGGCAGAGGAGCCGTCGCCGCCGCTCCTGCCGCTGCTGAAAGACAACGGGCGATGGGTAAGTGGCGTGGCCCCCTTCCCCACTGACTGATCCCCGGCTCGGCCAGCTCCTCTTCCCCGTCCTCAGCTGCCCCTTCTCTGACCTCTCCTGCTCCCTCCTCCCCATTCGCCCACCCTTCCCCATTCGCCCGCTGTCCCTTTTCACCCCTACTGCCCTCACTCCACCCATCTTCCCTTTCCCCCGTCCCTCTTTTGGCTCCCTTGTTCCCCACCTTCTCCTCAGGTATCCTTTCCTGCAAACACATCTCTGGGTCTTCCTCTTTCTCCAGCCCTCTTTGTGCTTGATTAGGGACGTGTGTGTTGGAGTGGGGGGTGTTCTTTGGGAAACCATTCAGAGGCACAATGTTTTAGGACTAGACCTAGGGGCAGGGTGAGGTGGAGAAGCCCCCATTGGTCCCTTCTCTGAATCAGGCCAGTTCTGAGAAGCGGACACCCTGGGCCACCCCATCGCTGGTGAAGGAGAGACTCAAAGCTCTTGCTGCTGCCCCCCCCATGACTTTCCTTTGAGACACTGACATAACTATTGTGGTGTGTGGATGGGAGAAAAGAAAACGCCCAGGATCCTGCCCTCCCCAAAAACCAGGGGGATCCCTGCAGCTGCTTAGGTAGTTCAGTAGTGCAGGGAACTCAAGGGTGCTTTTCCTTCGCAGCAGTCGGAGGAACAACCCACCTGTATCTGCAGGGATGCTGGGGACCTCAGCAGACAAGGATGCTTTCCCTTCCTAGGGTCTCTTTCCCCACCCTACTCACTGAAGACCCACACACCTCAAGCAACACTGGGAGCCCACAGGCGCCACCACTGCAGCAACGGCCCATCTGCTGCCCATGCTCCCAGTGCCAGCAGGGCATTGGCAGTGCATTGATGCCAAGGCTGCAGCATCCTATAGGGAATATATAGAGGTAAGAAAGGAAATATTGAAGACAGCATAGAATAAACATCAGCATAGATTAAATGGCACGGAGATTGTATCTCCTGTTCCCTTTCCATCAATCCATATATATATATATATATATGGATTGATGGAAAGGGAACAGGAGATACAATCTCCGTGCCATTTAATCTATGCTGACGTTTATTCTATGCTGTCTTCAATATTTCCTTTCTTACCTCTATATATATATATGAGAATTGTGCCTCATCCACTTTGAATAGGCAGGCTTTGCTCTGTTTCCCTGGTCTATAGGGCCACTGGTACTGCGTGGGGATTTGTCAGCTATTAATATCACTATCTATGTAGTAGGGTGAAGCAGCAGTGAGGGTGTGCGATTCCATCATTGGGAGATGTGGTTGTCTGCACGAGCACAACAGAGGAGTTCTGTGCGGGGGGTGGGGGCGTGTACTGCAGACAGGCAGTAGGACAGAAATAGGGACAGCAAGAGAAGAGGGTGGGGGAGACTTGGGCTGCCTCTGCTTTTATTTTCTCAGGGATTTGGGGGTGGGGGTGGTGGGCAGTGGTCCCTCTAATTTTTTCCTTCTCTCTGTGGAATGAGTTTTGTTCTGGGTGGCAGTATCAGGGCAGTGTGCGTGGGCACCTGCGTTCAGAGTGGGGCCTACCTGATTCAGCCTGAGCGGGATCTAGAATTAACCGAGCAGACATCCAGAAACTTGTGAGTGTGCACACACGCCTTAGAGGGAACAGTGGTGGTGGTGGGGGGAACCCCCCCGAGATACTAAGTCAGACCATTGGTCCATTAGCTCAGTATTGTTCCCACTGACTAGCAGTGGCTCTCTCGAGCTTGAGATGAGTCTTTCCCAGCCCTACCTGGAGATGCCAAAGATTGAGGAGGAACCTTGCGGGCTCCTTGGACCTTCTCTGTGCAAAGCAGATGCTCCCCCACTGAGCTATGGCCCATCCCCAAAGTTTGTGTCTCAGAGAGACAAAGGAAGCCGCCTTACACTGAGCCAGTCTGCTGGGTATGTAGCTCAATACTGCTCCAACCCAGGGATGGGGGACATCTGATCTCAAGCTGCCAACTTCATTGAGTTGCCACTGCTCATCAGCAGAAAGGCCAAGAACTCTTCCTGGCTCCTGTCCTGCTGTAGGATATTCCTACCTGGGGGCCAGCAAAAAAGTCCCCGGGGGCCAGATATGGGCCCCGGGCCTTATGTTGTGCTGGCCTGGTCTACACTTACTGGCATCAGTTCACCAAGGTTTCAGGCAGGGGTCCCTCCCTGCCCTACTTGGAGATGCCAGGGATTGAACCTGGGACCTTCTGCATGCAAAGCAAATGCTCTGCCTCTGAATCACGGCCCTATCAATGGTCACATTGAAACTTCCCACTCACACCCTGAAGTGAGGCTAAAACAATCTGTCAGGAGTGAAGGGCACCAAGTGGTAGAACTTGCTGAAGCTCTTCCACCCAAACAGCAACAATAATAACTATATAGCACTTGAGAGTGTTCAAAACGCTCCACATAATGATCTCTGTAATTCTTCCAACAACCCTGCAAAGTAAGCTAATATGATTATCCACATATTGCAAGCTGAGATGGAGAGGGAGAGGCTTGCCTCAGGCCACCTACTGAGTTCTTGGCAGAGGTGAGATTCAAAGCAGGGACATCCTTGACAAAAGGCTAGTTCAGACAACCAGACAAGCCATGGTTTGTTTAGCTGTGGATAATGAAGTGAAGCCTGCTGTACCTGCATGCACCCTCTTCCCCTTATCTCCTCAGCTTCGGTGTGGCACTTTGACAGTGATATTCTAATTTAACACCAGCTACACGAATTGTCCGAACCTGGGTGCTGTTGTTAAACAGTCACTCCATTCACATGACCATGCATACCCAGGTCAGAGGCTGTACTCAGGTATGCTTGGTCATGTGAATGGGGTGACTGATTGTGCCATACACACATGCCCACTCACATGACCATGCATACTCAGGTCAGAGGCTGTACCCAGGTATGCTTGGTCATGTGAATGGGGTGACCGGATTACAGACGAGGATGTGAAACCACTGATAAATCTTGGTTTAGTTCTGGGTTCAGACGTCATGCAGAACTGTTGTTTCACCAAACCAAGATTCCCTGGACACATAAGATGAGGGGGAAAGGGGATGGCAGAGAAAGGAAGCCACAGGCTCAGGAGGCTTCAGGTTATGTTAATGATCAAACAAATCATGTTCAGTTGTCTGAGTCAACCCAGTGTGTATGGGCTGGTTCACACATGCATGTCCATCAGATTATTCAGCACATGAAAACTACTGAAAACTGAATGTATGAATAGTCCCCATTGAAAAGTGTTCAATTTGAGGGGATGTTGTGGGATACCGAAGGACTTATTTGCAGTGTTCAAACTCAGCTGATTCATTTGCATGTGTTGCAGCCATCATGTGGTCAGCAGATATGGGTGAACCAGCACTTCATCTCTGGAGAGTGGTGCTCTGTACACCAGAACACCCTCTTTCCCTCAGTCACCCTACATACCCCCCCGCCAAACACACACACATGTACACACCCACTGCTGAGAGTGGAGGCATCTGAGTCACCCATAAAGCCCAACACCCACCTCCCATGCATACATGAAAACAGAAAATGAATCATCTACAGCACTCCTCACCACCATCCTTTACACTAGAGTTCAAGTCACCTCACATTCCAAGAATAGTCACATGGTCTTGGGCACTGGCATCTCCTTCCTGATCCCTCAACACTTGATTCAAGGAAGATCTCATGTTACTCAGGGCTGTCTCATCAAAGTCTCTTGTGGCTGCCCTCTTTCCCATCTTTGAAGAACAAATCTGCAGCTCCTTCTCACCTACTGTCCTTCCCAACACGTTGTCTGACATGACACGCATGTGGCCCATGTCAACTAAAACCTTTGGTATCAGCTAGGAACTGGCGGTCTACTCCCAGGAAGAGGTGCCATAACTCAATGTCAGAGCACATTCTTTGGGTGCTCAGGGTCCTGGGCTCAATCCCAAGCATCTCCAGAAAGGACTGGAAAAATCTCCCTCTGAAATCCTAAGTGTACCCCTTCTGCTGCAAACCTTAATAGAGATTTTTACTGTGTGTTTGCACAGATGTATGCATACAAAAATGTAGGTGTTACAGTTATGAGACAGGCTACTCCAGTCTCTCTCTCTTTAAAATTATTATTTATTTATTTATCTATTTACACAGTCAGACAGGTGTTACTGACTGGTTTGTTTTATCCAGACATCAGGTCCTTCCCAAGGACCTGGGATGGCTGAATTTTATTGTCAATGTTGTTGCTGTTGTTATAGATATTGTCACAGAATATAGGCTGTTCCCAGTAAAGTTGCTTTTTGTAATTGGCTGATGGTGATTTCTGTGGCCCCTTTGGTGTTGAGGTGCTCTTCAAGGTCTTTTGGAACTGCACCCAGGGTGCCAATTACCACTGGGATTATTTTGGTCTTTTTCTGCTACAGTCTTTCAATTTCAATTTGTAGATCTTTGTATTTGGTGATTTTTTCTATTTCTTTTTCTTCTGTTCTGCTATCCCCTGGTATTGCTATGTTGATTATTTTCACTTGTTTTTCTTTCTTCTCGACTACAGTTATATCTGGTGTACTGTGTGGCAGATGTTTGTCTGTTTGTAGTCAAAAGTCCCATAATATTTTTACATCTTCATTTTCTTCAACTTTTTCAATTTTATGGTCCCACCAATTTTTGGCTACAGGTAGCTTGTATTTTTTGCAGATGTTCCAGTGTATCATCCCTGTTACCTTGTCATGCCTTTGTTTGTAGTCAGTCTGTGCGATCTTTTTACAACAGCTGATTAGGTGGTCCACTGTTTCATCTGCTTCTTTACAAAGGCGGCACTTGCTGTTTGTTGTTGACTTTTCTACTTTTGCTCTTATTGCATTTGTTCTTAGTGCCTGTTCTTGCGCAGCCAGTATTAAACCCTCAGTTTCTTTCTTCAAGTAACCATTCTTAAGCCATTGCGAGGTCTTGGTGATGTTTGATTTTCCAGTTATATTGTGCAAATATTGACCATGAAGTGGCTTATTTGCACAATATAACTGGAAAAATATAATATAACTGGAATATAACTATTATTATTATATAATATTTATGTATTTATTTGCTTGTTTATTATACCACCTGATATAGAAATTTCCAGGTGGAGATTAATGGGGCAAGTTTACTTGTCTTCTGCATTTCAGTGGGAGTAAAGGTAAAGTGTGTTATCAAGTCAATTTCGACTCCTGGCACCCACAGAGCCATGTGGTTGTCCTTGGTAGAATGCAGGAGGGGTTTACCATTGCCTCCTCCCGCACAGTATGAGATGATGCCTTTCAGCATCTTCCTATATTGCTGTTGCCTGATATAGTACCAGCGGGGATTCGAACCAGCAACCTTCTGCTGATTAGTCAAGCATGTCTCTGCTGCACCCCTTAAGGTGTCAGTGGGAGTACTCAGTCCTAATTTTCTGACTCCTGTCAGTCAGTCTGAGGAGAGGGGGACGCTGAGCTTCAGTGAGCCAATAGTGATCCAATCAGGAGCAGAGGAGGAGGTTCTTCACCTACCTCTTCTGTAGTAGTCACATGGCTGAGGATGCATTAGCTTCAAGCAAGTGGTCCTCAGATGGGAAACAAATACTGTAGTACAGTTGCAGCATGGAGAAGCAGAAGGGCTCTGAGTACCCCCTGGGAGCCCTTCAAGTACCCCAGGGGCACTAGTCCCCCTATTGGGAACACTTGCGGAGAGAGCTGCTACCAGTCAGTGTAGACAATACTGAGCCAGTTAGCCAGTGGTCTGACTCAGTGCAAGGCAGCTTCATACATTCATGAGGAAGCTGCCCATTCCTTTATATGTACAGAATGAGTGTGCGCTTTTCAGAGACTTATTTATTTATTTACTCATTTGATTTTTATACCGCCCTTCCAAGCTGGCTCAGGGCGGTTTACAATTAAAAAACAGAAATCATTAAAAACAATTAAAATAGAAATACAAATATAAACATCAAATTTAAAAACATCTTAAAAAACAATTAAGCTATCAAAACAATTAAAACCCTGAAAACCAGGTTAAGATTAAAACAGTTAAAACTAAATTAAAAACCCTGAAAGGCCAGGCCAAACAGATAGGTTTTAAGGGCTCTCTTGAAGGACAGCAAAGAATTAAGATTACGAATTTCTGCCAGGAGTGCATTCCACAGTCCAGGAGCAGCCACAGAGAAGGCCCGCCTCTGAGTCGCCACCAGACGAACTGGTGGTAACTGGAGACGGACCTCCCCAGATGACCTTAACGTGCAGTGGGGATCATGTAAAAGAAGGCGCTCTCTAAGATATCTTGGACCCAAGCCGTTCAGGGCTTTAAAGGTAATAACCAGCACTTTGTATTTTGCCCGGAAACATATCGGCAGCCAGTGTAGCTGTTTCAAAACAGGCATCATATGGTCTCTCCGGGTTGCCCCAGAGACCAACCTGGCTGCCGCATTCTGAACTAACTGAAGTTCCCGGACTACATACAAAGGCAGCCCCACGTAGAGCGCATTGCAATAGTCAAGCCGGGAGGTTACCAGCTGATGCACCACTGTTCTGAGGTCATCCTCTTCGAGGAATGGGCGCAGCTGTCGAATCAGCCAAAGATGATAGAAAGCACTCCTGGCCATGGCCTCCACCTGAGATACCAGGGTGAGGCCTGGGTCCAGGAGTACTCCCAAGCTGCGCATCTGCTCCTTCTGGGGGAGTGTAACCCCATCCAGCACAGGAAGATCTAACTCGCCCCTCAGATTCTGAGCCCCCACAATGAGCACCTCCGTCTTGCTTGGATTCAGCTTCAATTTGTTATCCCTCATCCAGCCCATTACTGCCTGTAGGCAGGCGTTTAGAGAATGAGTACCATTACCTGAAGATGAAAAGGAGAAGTAGATTTGGGTGTCATCAGCATACTGATAACACCCAGCACCAAACCTCCTGATGACCTCACCCAGCGGTTTCATGTAGATGTTAAAAAGCATTGGTGACAGAATGGAGCCCTGAGGGACTCCATATAACAGCTCCTGTTTTGAGGAGCAACTGTCACCAAGCTCCACCATCTGGAATCTACCCGAGAGATAGGAACGGAACCACTGCAAAGCAGTGCCCCCATCCCCAACTCCCCCAGGCGATCCAGAAGGATACCATGGTCGATGGTATAGAACGCCGCCGAGAGATCCAGAAGAACCAGCAGAGTCACACTCCTTCTGTCGATTCCCTGGTAAAGGTCATCTATCAGGCCGACCAAGGCTGTCTCAAACCCATAGCCAGCTCTAAAGCCAGTCTGAAATGGGTCTAGATAATCAGTTTCCTCCAAGACTGCCTGGAGCTGGTCGGCCACCACCCTCTCAATCACCTTGCCCAACCAAGGGAGATTGGAGATTGGCCTGTAGCTGTCCATCGCTAAGGGGTCCAGGGAAGGCTTCTTTAAGAGTGGTCTAACCATTGCCTCCTTCAGGCAGGGGGGCACCCTACCCTCCCTCAGCGATGCATTTATGATTTTAATTAGGCCACCTCCAACAATCTCCCTGCTAGATAGAAGCAGCCAAGTTGGGCAAGGATCCAGAGAACAGGTGGTAGGCCGCACCGCCCCAAGCAGCTTGTCCACATCCTCAGGAGTCACAGATTGAAACTGATCCAATCTAATACTGCAAGAGGGATTGCTGGACACCTCCTCCATAGACCTTGCAGGAATAGTGGAGTCCAAGTCAGCCCGAATACAGGAGATCTTATTCGCAAAGAACCCATTAAAGGCATCACAGCAGAGCAACTCCGGGGACCGATTGAAAGAAGAAGGAGCAGAAACCAAACTCCTCACAACCCGGGATAGCTCCGCCGAGCGTGAACCTGCAGCCGCAATGCACGCAGACCAGAATCTCTTTTTCGCTGCGCGCACTGCCACTGCATAAGCCTTCAAATGGGTCACATGCTGAATCCTGTCAGATTCGAACCGAGTTCTCCTCCACTTGCGCTCTAGTCGCCTACCCAACCGCTTCAGCCCCCGCAGCTCCTCAGTATACCAAGGGGCCCTTTTTGCAGCAGGTCAGAAGGGACGCTTAGGAGCAATCGTGTCTGCTGCCCTGTTGAGTTCCCTGTTCCAGGTTCGCACCAGGGCATCGACAGAATCACCGGCCGCATCAACGTCAAAATCCTCCAAGACCTTTTTAAATCCCACTGGGTCCAGCAGCCTTTTCGGACGGACCATCGTAATAGGTCCACCACCCCTGCAGGGGTGGATTGAAGCTGTGAGACCAACCTTAACCAGGTAGTGGTCCGTCCATGACAATGGGGAAACCACTGGGTCCCCCACCCACGGAACACCCCCCTGATCCGAACAAAAGACCAAATCGAGTGCGTGGCCAGCAATGTGAGTCGGTTCAGAAACCAATTGGGATAGGCCCATAGTTGTCATGGCCGCTATGAACTCTTGAGCCGCACCAGACAAACCAGCCCCAAAGTGGATATTGAAGTCCCCCAGCACCCAAAGTTTAGGAGACCCCAACACCAACTCCGCGACCAGCTCCATCTGCTCAGTTAGGGAGTCAGTTGGGCAGCAGGGTGGACGGTACACCAACAGAATCCCCAATCTATCCCTAGTTCCCAGCCTCAAAAATATGCACTCAATATAAGTCAGCTGTCTCACAGGGGTCCTGGTAAGGGAAATGGTATTCTTATGGACCACAGCCGCAACCCCCCCACCCCACCCACTTCCCCTGGCCTGCTCCATGACAGAGTAACCTGGCGGGAGAAGCTGAGCCCACACTGGACCACTCGCCTCCCCCAACCAGGTCTCGGTTATACATGCCAGGTCAGCTCCCTCATCCATGATCAGATTGTGGACAATTTTGATCTTATTCTGAACTGACCTGGCATTGCAGAGGAGCAAGGCCAGATTCTGTGGGTCGTTGGAGCTGCTCCCCGAGGCCAAAGAATTGACAGAACAGTTGGAAGTGGAAACAGTTACTAAATTACTGACTTCCCTTCCCCTGTAACGGCCAGCTGCTCTGCCAGCGCCAATTCTTCTATTCCCCACCACTACAGTAATAGCTGCCCCTGAACTGCTAGACACCCCCCCAGCACCATCCCACTCAAGAGAGCCCAAACACATATCTGCAAAAGGCCTGGCCCAACCCAACCCCTCAGCCCCCAGTCCCACCCCAAAGGCCAGCCCCGTTTGTGGAGGACTTCTTGATGGAAGGGATATGCTGACTTGATAGAAGGGATGTCTTGAAGATCCTCCAACTCCAGGCAGCTCACCACAAGGACAAAAGCCCTTGTGCTCACACCCCTGGCTCAGCCTGAGCTTTAAAGCAGCAGAGGCTGATGGTAGATGGTACACACCTGGAGAAAGGTGGGGCAGAAGCACAGTCACTGCCTTGCCCAGATGTTCCCTCTTCCCTTCTTCAGCCCCTGGCTCAGCCTGAGCTTTAAAGCAGCAGAGGCTGATGGTAGATGGTACACACCTGGAGAAAGGTGGGGCAGAAGCACAAGCACAGTCACTGCCTTGCCCAAGATGTTCCCTCTTCCCTTCTTGAAAGAGGAATGTTTTATCATTGCCTGAATGTACATGCACTCATCTTTTCCTGTCCCATTCTGGTCTTTGGTCAAAGAGGCATTGCAGGGTTTTGCTTCAAAAACATGCAAGATGTGTTTGACCAGGGACCATAGTGGAATGGGGAAAATGAATGTACTGGTAACCATCATTTTATTGTGCCTTATTCAAATCTTGGCAGGGTTATCATTGGTGCTCAGCCTAAACAGACAGAAAACAGGACTCAGCAGAGCTTCATCTCCAAAGTAGCTTCCATTCTTCATGCAAAAATAACAACTGGATAATCTGTATAAGTTTCATCGGAGAAATAATAAAGGCAGGGATTTAAAACAAACAAACCAAGGCCTAGAAAGATGACATCATTCTGCATCTCCTTGAGGGTGGAATACTTTGGTCTTACATAGAAGCTGAGTCAGACCATCAGTCCATCTGTCTACACCTGGCCTGCTCAACGTAGACCACCCCAGCAGTTTTTGGACTACAACTACCATAATCCCCAACCACAGTGGCCAATAGCCAGGGATTATGGGAGTTGTAGGCCAACATCTGCAGAAAGGCCGAAGTTGAGCAGCCCTGGTCTACACTGTGGCAGCTCTCCCAGGTTTCTCAGACCATCTGTATGCAAAGCAGTTGCACTGAGCTATGGTCCTGATTGCTAAGGGGAATATCTTACAGCAGAGAGTGCCCACATGTAATCACAAATCCAAATGCAAACCAGGGCAGACCCTGCTAAGCAAATATATGCTTGTTGCCACAAGGCCAGCTCTTCTCCCTCAAGTACAAAGTAGTCTTTCCCTTGATGTTCTTTGAGAATCCTTGAGTCTCTGTGGTGAAGTCTTGTAAACAGTAACATAGGAAGCTGCCATATACTGAGTCAGACCATTGGTCTATCTAGCTCCATATTGTCTTCACAGACTGGCAGCGGCTTCTCCAAGGTTGCAGGCAGGAAGCTCTCTCAGCCCTATCTTGGAGAGGCCAGGGAGGGAACTTGGAACCTAGATGCTCTTCCCAGAGAGGCTCCAACCCCTAAGGGGAATATCTCACAGTGCTCACATTTCTAGTCTCCCTTTCATATGCAACCAGGGTGGACCCTGCTTAGCAAAGGGGACAAGTCATGCTTGCTACCACAGCTCTCCTCTCTAGACTTAGGATGAAGCCTGTGATGAACACAGGCCATAGTTAAGCTCCCAGTCTAGTCTCTGAACCTCCTGACTCAAGGTGAATTGGCCGTGGAGACAGGACATCTATTGCAGGTCGACATCTATTCCTACCAGGGTGCTGCTGTTCACCTACATCCTTCAGTACTGAACCTCTGAATAGAGGGCAGACCCGATGGGATGCTGACTATTCATTGTAAGCCAACTGCAGCAAGAAAACTTGACTAATCTCCCCGCGGGTGCCAGCTCACATTAAGAAGGTCCTTCCCCAGATTGGTGTCCAAGCAGCTGCTTCAGATACAATCATGTTTCTTCAGGTCTGCGATGCCTGCTTGAAATGCCACGAGATCCCTCCAGCACTTTTAGCTGCTTCACGGATATGCTATGGCCTCATCCTCCTCATGGAAAACGTCAGAAAGATTGTTTAAAAAATAGGAAGTAGGATTCTGCATTGTGTCCTGGGATTTTATTTTATTTTTAAGTCCGGAGAGCAGAGCAACTGGTATCAACGTGTGTGTGTGTGCGCGCGCATGCAAGGTAGGTCTCTATCTCTGACAGCCCTTCATAAGACAGAAAACTGCACCAATTTGTCAGGAGCTGAGCCTTCCAAAGAGCTGCATAATCTTTCTGTATCCAGGGATTATGACTGTGTTGTCTTGAGCGTGGTTTCCACTGGTGCTTATTGTGTCTGTGTATGTGCAATGCCTACTGGCTGCTTTTGCAGTGCATGTGTGCACTTTGATATGGATGCTGGCCTAGTGGGCTGAAAGTAGCCTGTGCACACTGTTGTGGTATGCCCATGCCACACAGGGAGGCCAGGAATTGGAAAACATCCTAGCTGGAAAAATGGGGGGGTTAATGTTTTCCAACAGGACCTCTGCTTATAGTTGCCATGTGGAAAAGGGGACAGGTCTCCTATACCTTTAAGGGGTATACGGAAGAGGGAATTTCAGCAAGTGAAGTTGTCATGCAGGGGAAGAAAAGCTACACCTGCTGTAATTCCAGTGCATCTATTACAAGCCACAGAAGACCTGTCCTCTTTCCCAATTCAATTCAATTCAACAGGTGACTGTTTCCATGTCACTGCATCTCCATGCTAGTGTGTGTGTGTGTGTGTGTGTGTGTGTGTGTGGGTGGGTGGGTGGGTGCTTTACCTGCTAGTGCTGGTGGTTGTGTGGCTGTTAAAAGCACAGGAGCTTTGCCAGGGAAAAAGTTGGCAACCTTAAAAGCAGTGCAGCAAGGGGAAAGATGCTATTTAGGAAATTTATTCTCCTGAGGGATAGGCTGGACAGACTGCTGATATTGGTGTATGACGATATAACAACCTGGATGGCTTTAAGAGGGGTTTGGATGACTTCATGGAGGAGAGGTCTATCAATGGCTACTAGTCGGAGGGCTGTGGGCCATCTCCAGCCTCAAGTGCGGGGTGCCTCTGAGTACCAGTTGCAGGGGAGAAAATGGCAGGTGAGAGGGCACGCCCTCAACTCCTGTCTGTGGCTTCCAGTGGCATCTGGTGGGCCACTGTGCGAAACAGGATGTTGGACTAGATGGGCCTTGGGCCTGATCCAGCAGGGCTGTTCTTATGTTCTTATGTTTGATTGGAGACTGCAACTTTTTTCAGTGCTCCTGCATTTGGGCTTGTAGGTGTGTCATTTTTAAGAGCAGAACCTCACGTACCTGCTCCTTCATTGCCATTTGACTCTCCCCTCATGGCAATGTATAGCTTCTCCCCTTCCTTGCCTTGCTAGTCTGTTACAGTCTTCAAACCTTCTGGGCAGCCATGCTGTATCACTTCCCTGTCCTGTCCAACATGCTGTCTTAGAGCAGTAGTGGCCAACCTGAGGCTCTCCAGCTGTTACTGGAATATGTATCCCCGGCTGGCTGAGGATGATGGGAATTGTAGTCCAACAATAGCTGGAGAACTTCAGCTGGCCACTCATGTCTTAGATAAATGCTCAGTAGGTGTAGCAGTGCAGTGTCTGCAAATGGCTGAAATTGTTTACGGACAGCTTAAAAGTCAATGTTTGTATACTAAAGATGTGCATTTTTACAAATAGTGTGTGTGTAGCCTGAAGGCAGCTTACGTCCCCCGTCCCCCCCCCCCCCCCGCATCTCGCTCTCACTTGTGCACAGCTGTGCCTTAATCTTTCAGCCCAGGAGATAAACTCTGCACTGGGATAGGAATCTCATCAGGCTGCTACTGGATTTCTTGTTTCAAGCTTCCTTGAGCATAGCATCTTGAAGAGAAAGGCATCTGCCCTCCTCCCATTCCGGCCTCCCATCAGACCGCGAACATATCAGATCGAAGGAGGAAGGAAAGCTGTGTAGGCTGGCCGGAGGAGGGTGAAGGACCATTGCCAGTGGGGAATTCTCCTGCAAAAAGCCCCATTGAAATTAACAGGAGGAGCTGCCTGGGGCGGGTGGGTGGGGGTGGGGGAGTTGTTGTGTAATGGCTGGCAGGGCTAGAGGTGGGGCTGCTTGCTCTGAAACAAACTCTTTGTATATTGTTGGAATCTATGACCCAGTCAGAATGGGATGCAGTTAGAGGAGGAAGTGGTGGTGCTGAGGAAGGCTGGTACAGCACTCCATAATGCCAGGGTGGGCGTGCGGAGAAAGATGGGGAGGGATCGCCTGGCCAGAAATCTGGACTCGCATCTCTGGGTCAGATCACGTGCCGCAAGGCTCAGGATACATTCTAACACACTGGCTGCAATCGCACATGAGCGAGGGTGGGGAGTGCGCAGTAATGGCCCTCCAGCTCACCTTGCCATGCGGTCTGCTGGTGCTGTATACAGAACAGAGAGCCGGCGAATGGCCTCGTCTCGGAGAGTGGGGGGGCGCAGCCAGCCTCACAAGCACATGCTAGGCATTGCCAGGCTTTTCTGCATCCAGTTTAGGGCTGTGCATGTGGCGCCAAACAAAAGGAGCAACCAAGGCACGCTTTGTCCCCCTTTCAGACAGAAAGTGTGTGGCCCAGGAAGACGCAATACTGACACCACTCCTGAGACTTCTCTCTGAGGTCCAGATCAAGCAGCTTGGCTGTGTGCCGGTGGGCCTCTAGAGTAAAGCTGACCAGTGGCGTTCCCTGAACTCCAAGCCCTGGAAGGTGGTTATTTTGTTAGAGTGGAAGGGTACAGGGTTGGTCCCCACTGGCAGGAGTTCTGGACAGGATAGCCCCTGTTTTTCTGGAACTTGACCCTGGTAAATCATTGTCCCTATTTTGTCCCTATTTCGGCCTCTTGTTCAGGTCTCCCCCCCCCCGCCGCACGTGAGTCTATTTATATATTCAATCTATATACTGCCCTTCCTAAAGTGGCTCAAGGCGGTTTACACTAAAATAAAATTAAAATACATAACAATTAAAATCACATTCTTCCGGATTTAGCCTCTTCCCCAGAGTCCTTAGAAATAAAAAAGTGGGTGGGTGGCAGTGTTCCTTCTCGTTTTTTTCATCTGTGTGGGGAATGAGTTTGGTTCTGGGTGGCTGTATCAAGGCAGGGTGTGTGCATGTGCATTCGGAGTGGGGCCTTCCCGATTCGACCTGAGCAAAATCTAAAATTAACTGAGCGGACATTTAAAAAGCATGCGTGCGCATGTCTTAGAGGGAACACTGGTGGGTCGATGCATCATGTCTCTCGTGCACCTTCATGTAAATGAGTGCAAAAACTGATGCAGTGCATTGCATGTAGCCAGAACCAGCCAGAGGGTTTCTGGTTTCCTAGGTGAAGTTTGTCTTTGCACGCTGACCCTGCGGCAAGTCGAGCAGGGTGGAGCCCCCGCTTTAACTTGAGCTGTACAGGCTGCTCATTTACTGGCACAGATGACCAGCAAATGACTATTCCATGCTGCTTTGAGGATACCGTGGGAAAGCATGGAGGAGCTTGAAACCTGCCTAACTCTTGCCCTTTCTTTATCGCCACAGTCCTCAAGACCAGCCCATCTCCCCGTCTCCCTGTGAGGCAGCTTTTAACAGCTTTTAACGGTGCTGCAAGGAGCTTTCCTCCGTGACTGCTGCCAAGTCAACCGTCATGCGCACCACTGTCTTTTGGGTCTAGGCACTTGAGAAACCAGGATGGAGCGTCCTGCCTGAGCAACCGCAGCAGTAACAGAGTGGAGGGATGCAGGGCAGAGGCAGAGACAGAGCATGCTGAGGAGGGAAGAGGAAGAGGAAGGCGAGCCAGAGACCAGCCAGGTGGCAGGCCCTGCCCCGGAAGCTGTGGTGCTGGCAATGGGGCAGCAAAGCATCCCCTCTCCTTTAGCCAGGCAGGCAGCTTTGCAGGCAGGTGGTCACCAGTGGTGCCCACACCCATCAAAACTTGAGTACTGGCTGGTACTTTGTGGTGTGGGGTGGCATGGTGCCCACACCCACCAAATTAATTTGTTTGAGTGGGTAGGTCATGGCACTGATTGCCTTGCCCCCTCCCCCTGCCCTGAATCAATGCCCTAAGTGTGGCTTGTGCGTTTGCCTAGGCCTGCCTAGGAGACTAGCTGTAATGGGTGAAATCCAGTCTTCAGCAATGTATAGCATGTGTGGGGAGCCTGAGCAGCAATCCTTGGTATGAGAATTGGTTGTTACAAGTGGATCCCTATTTTCGTCAGCAAAATGCTGGGGAGTATGGGCTTGGCTCATCTGTTTTGGTAATCTGCGACAATATGTTCTGCATGCACTTCATTACCTGCTTTCCATGTGTGGCACGCTTGTAGTCAGAATTCTGTGCCACACGTCCCAGGCTGCTTGGCCACACCCCCTACATAGTGTACACACCTCTGAGGTTGCTTGCTCCGCCCCCACACATTGTACACCACGCCTTACAGGTTGCTTGGCCATACCTCCCCTATACATTCACAGGCATTGTCCTTGTTTTAATTGGCAAAATGTTGGATGGCAGGAAATTGAGCAACCACCTGTTTCCTGACAGATAGCAATAGCAATAGCACTTACATTTATATACCGCTTTATAGCCGGAGCTCTCTAAGCGGTTTACAATGATTTAGCATATTGCCCCCAACATTCTGGGTACTCATTTTACCGACTTCGGAAGGATGGAAGGCTGAGTCAACCTTGAGCCCCTGGTCAGGATTGAACTTGTAACCTTCTGGTTACAGGGCGGCAGTTTTACCACTGCGCCACCAGGGACTCAGATGGTTTGTGATATAACACAGCTGCATGACAGGTTGAAATTCAACAGATGCAGTGTTTCTCACACCCAGAAGTGCTGTACCTGTTGCGTTTCTGCTGCATATACAGCCGAAGTGAACCACTGTGGTGGTGTTGTGAACAAAAGAGACTGAACAAGCCAGTGTGGTGCTCTGGGACTTTGGCTCAAATCCTTGCTTAGTTATGAAACTACCTTGCAGAAAGTGTCAACTCAGTGCACGGCAGCTGTGAAAAAGGCAAATTCCATGCTAGGGATCATTAGGAAGGGGGTTGAAAATGAAAATGTTAATATTATAATGAACTTATGCAAAACTATGGTGTGACCACATTTGGAATGCTGCATATAGTTCTGCTCACCGCATCTTAAGAAAGACATTGCAGAACTGGAAAAGGTACAGAAGAGGGCAACCAAGATGATGATTATACACCTTTCTTATAAGGCAAGGCTACAGCGTCCAGGGCTTTTTTAGTTTGGAAAAGAGGCATCCACGGAGACATGATAGAGGTGTATAAAACTATGTATGGAGTAGAGAGTGGCAGAGAGAAATTTTTCTCCCTGTTTCACAACTCTAGAACCAGGGGTCATCCCATGAAACTGAAGGCCAGGAAATTTAGGACCGACAAAAGGAAGTACTTTTTCACACGGCATGTAATCAATCTATGGAATTCTCTGCCACAGGATGTGGTGATGGCTGTAGAGCTTCATGGAAGTGGGGTGAGATATAGATGTGATAAACAGAATAACACAATAAAGCCGGGTTTCTCAGACTTTGGTGCCCAGCTGTTGTTGGACTACGTTGGCCACTCTCTGGGGATGGTGGGAGTTGTAGTCCGACGACATCTGGGGACTCAAGTTTGAGAACTCCTGTAATAAAAGAACAATCAAAGTCACAGAGCCTTGTGAGAGCCCTAATTAATGGGGCCTGAGGAGACTAAAGTTTTAGTGCGGGAGGATATGGGGCATCCCATCAGCACTGCTTTTTGCCCAATAATTAATTTTGCTTGTCCTTTACCTCCCCTGACCTCAGGTAGTGACTCACAGATTCCAGATGGGGTGGCTTACATCAGCCAAGAGATTCTGTGTACAAACATACCCCTTTCCCCTCTGTGTGAAAAATTCACTGTCTTTGGCTGTTTAAGGAACAGGCAGGACCCAGTCCAGCTATTGGTCTCTTCTGCAGAATTTACGGCATCCATCATTTGATAGCTGGCTATCTTTCTGTATTCACCAGTGCCTAATTTCTAAGGTGCAGGGTGGGAGTCGTGTTGGTTAACCAGGAAGACATACCAGGAATCCTTGCCTCTTAACTCTGAGTTTGTGAAAACAGTCTTGGTTGTGGGGGGAAAGTATTCAGCATATACTCAAAAGTCTTTTTCTTTCTTTGTTTCACACGTTCCAGCATTCAGCTGTGCTACTGGAAATAGATTCTGCAACTGAGCTCTGTGATGAGTTTGAGCCCTGTTCAGATATCATGTTGTACGTGTGTACAGGTGTCTGAATGCACATTCTTGTTTTCGTGAATGACTGCACATGCATTCAGTTTAAAAGTGAACCTGCGTACAGACTCCCACAAGTGCAGGGTACAGATAGGGAAGTGTACTACATTAAGCATTGAGCATAATGTGTGAATAACTGTATGCACAGGTCTGTGTACACCGTGCACAGATTGTATGTGCAAACATAACATGTGCATAGGCCTAAGGTGAATGATAAATGTGGTCGATATGGCTGGCTGGTGGGGCTATACCTGAGGGGTAGAGTGCATACCTTGGAGATGATCCCAGATATCCCTGATGGTCTTCAGATAGCCCTGATACCTGAACTTGAAGGATCTCAGGTAGCACGGAAAGAAATTTGCCTGAAGCCTTGCAGAACCTTTGCCAATCAGTTTAGCTCACTGACCTAAACGGGCCAATGGTCTTACTCAATAGAAGGCAGCTTCATATAGGAATGTAGGAAGCTGCCTTCTACTGAGTCAGACCATTGGTCCATCTGGTTCA